>NW_024962274.1:11887288-12072353 GCF_019238085.1 Lagopus leucura
GACCTTCCCTTCCCTTCCCTTCCCTTCCCTTCCCTTCCCTTCCCTTCCCTTCCCTTTTTTATTTTTTTAATATCTCCCCGTTGGCAAAACCCAATCATCCACCTCTGCCAGGGGCCCTGCTCACAGATCCCTTGGAAAATGAAATCAACCAAGCATAACCTCAAAGTCCTTCCCAGCTGCATTTCTGCACGCAGCATGAGCCCTTCAGGGCAATGGATGATCCTTAGGGCTGACTCCAACCAGGTGTTAGCATTGAAGAAGAGAATGGGGTACTCATAAAGCTCAACATTTGCAGCATCTTGCCTGGTGTGAGGCTGAACCAACCCAGGGTGTCCCATGGCCATGGGAGGAGAGCACAGCATGGGTCCAACCTCACCACCCTTGTGTGATGCTGGCTCTTACCTTCTCCTGCCCTTGTCCAGATCAGCCCTGAAAGCCAAGAACATCTCCAGCCCAGGACTGGACTACCCAGTGATCTCTGCAGTTCCAAGGGCAAGGACTTGTTGGGGAGGTGATGGCAGGGAAGAAAGACAGAGGGTGTTTTCACCCAGAGGGTGGTGACGCACTGGAACAGGTTGCCCAAGGAGGCTGTGGATGCCCCATCCCTGCAGGCATCCAAGGCCAGGCTGGATGTGGCTCTGGGCAGCCTGGTCTGCTGGTTGGCAACCCTGCACACAGCAGGGGGTTGAAACTAGATGAGCACTGTGGTCCTTTTCAACCCAGGCCATTCTAGGATTCTAGGATTCTATGATTCTATGAAACAAAATGGAGCCTGCTGGTGTTCTCTGCCATGTTGCCTCATTAAATTAACAGACAGGAAGTTTAAAATTAATCAAAGTGTTTTTGGTTTTCTCTCTTTAGCAGCAGAGGTGCTCAAGAAATGTGTGGATGCACTCAAGAAACAGATGTGGCACTTAGGGCCACGATTTAGTGGGCATGACGGTGATGGGCTGACAGTTGGACTTGACCTAGAGTTCTTTCCCAACCTTAACAATTCTACGATTCCCCAAATCCTCAGGCTGCTGCAGGGGTGCTGCCCTGTGCAGTGTGGCATGCATACGGGTCTCAAAGTCACACACAGAGCACTTACTGCCCCTGAGCCTTGCCACCACCACTGCCCGTCACACAGCCTCTCTCCTAAGAGCTGAGCATGAACTGCATTCCCCAGCAGCCTCGCATCCTCTCGCTGTTGGATCTTCCCCTCCTGCCCGGGTGGAGGGCTCCAGAGCTGCCATTCCTCCTCATTACCATAAAGCAGTCAGCTGCGGATTGTTCTACATGATGCTGCGACCACAATTTCATCTGTAGCTTTAAACAAATGGGAAAGTGCTCTAAAATGTGGGCTTTTATTGAATTAAATATTAACATAAATACAAGGCTGAATGCAGTGCTGGATTATTAATTTTAATATTTAATCCAACCAGAAAGCTTATGGTTGTGCTAGGGTGGTTTGTTTTCTTTCACCCAATTCATTTCCCCGTCAGCACTGAAATGAAGTCTTCTTAATGAAGGAAAGCGATCAGGAAGGTGTGCTCTCATGTTACAGAATATTAAGGGCTGGTGGCTGAGCGCATACAAATAAAAAGAGAAAGTGATAGCAACAGCAGTACTGGGCTGGTATGGACAAGAATAGAAGGAATGCCATGAATAGGATGCGCTGCTCAGAGGAGGCTCAGAGTTTATAGGACAGTGTGGTACTTTTCCTTGGGTAAACACCAAGCAGAGCGTGGCAGGCAGGAGGAGGAAGGATATCCTGACGTGCCAACACATCCTTCTGTTTCACTCCTTAAGCTGCTATTTGAATGTTAGCTGTAAAACACTGAACCCACGAATAAAAAAATAAGGAACCTGCTTTAATCTGGACGGGAGGGCTGGATGGATGTCTCAGCCCGACGTGTTGCTGCTACTTTTTGGTATAAACTCTGCCATTCCGCAGGGCAATGGGAAGAGGATCTATCTCAGTCAGCTCCTTTGGGTCCCCTGCCCAGCACTGCTGGGTGAAGGGGCAGAAAAGGCAGAAAAAATGCTTCAGCTGCTTGTTGGAGGGTGATCCTTTGAGACATTGCAGGCTTCGGATTATTACCTGTCACCACCAACCCAACAAACACACCGACCTGCCAGCATCATCTTGCCAGGGAGCTGGAGATGAAAGGGTGCCAATGCAGAGAGACAAAGCCTGCCTCAGAAGCAGTGACACATTAATTGTTGTTATTGCTTATAATCACACATAATGACAGCACAGGAGAGCACTGTGGCCACTGGGAATCGATTCACAACAAGCCCCTCCAGGCCTGAGAGAAAGAAACAATGACAAATGTCCAGAAACTTTGAGGGAAGTCAAGGATGAGCATCATGAGTTCATGCCTTGTCTGCATGCTGGACACGTGTTAATAATGGCATCTCTTGGTCCACGGTGGGATCTCACATAGTGGTGGAACATGACATAGGCAAGGGTGGTCGACATGGGTTCAGGTTTGCATTTTGGTCAGATTTGCCAGGCACACCACTGAGCTGTGTGGTGCTGAGGTGTAAGCCGTACTCACCAGCCCATCCTGAGCCAGCCTCACAGCTCAGCACGCTCCTGTCATGGAAAGGCAGCCAAGGACTGCATGGGGGACAGCTAGGCTCATATAGCTGCCTGAATCTGGAGCGGGTTCAAGTTCAGGAAGCAAAAGGGACCCAGCTCAGGCCAAAATGGATGGATGGCCATCCCACCGAGGCGGATGGACAGACACCCCATGGGTCTATGCTGTCTACATGGGCACGGTGTGGGGGCTTGAGGGTTAAGCCCCAGCCATGCTGAGCATCACGTCTCCTTGTTAATGGGGCTCGGAAGGCTGCATGGCCAGCACAGCTCGTGCAGGAGTGGCCTCTGCCCACTGCAGGGTATGTCAGGCTGAGCTGTCAGAATGCACTCTGCAAACGAGCAGCACTGTGAGCTCTATGCTCACAGCTCTGTGCTCCTCGCAGCCCTTCGCTGAGGATAAGCCAGAGCTGTGGTGGTGTGCAGGTGGAGCAGTGGGTGCTGGGCACTGGGAGTGCCTCCTCTCTGCACCACTCCTCATGGCATCACTCCATGACGAGCTCAGCATTGCCAAAGGCCGCCTTCAGCCTACTCTTCCTCATCCTCCTCCCACCCCCCTCCCACCCTCACAGCAGGCACGAGCAGTGTTGGTACTCACAATTACAAGCTCTGAGATGTCCTCCACCAACCCACGGCAGCTCAGTAGCTCTCTAGTGATGCACACTTCCATGGGACAAACTTAAGCCACTCCGGAAAGCTGGTACCCGCCACTCCTTTCCCAAGGGTTCTTCTTTAATGCGGGAAAAGCAAGAGCAAGCAGCTGTGTCCAGCTTGACGTGGAGCAGAAGCAGGAGGCTCTTTGTCTCTGTCTGCACTAGGGGAGGTGGGAAGCTCTGTTCCAAGAGTTTCATCCCATGCATGTCTAGGAGAGCCCAGGCTCGGCTCTGTCCTGGCACGGCTGCCATCAGGCTGCAGAGATGCTGACTGCCACGAGAGGACACCATCCTACCTCCGACTTCCTCAGCGCTCAGCCCTCAGTAAAAATATCCATAATAATATTACAGGGATCGAGTGGAACACACACGTCGGAGAGGAGAGCAAGAAAGAAACAATATGTTGATCATCCTGCTCTAACCAGCGAGAGCACTGCCCTGCCATTTATTTCTGCAGCAAGTATCCCTTTAAATACACAAATCGCAAGGACATTAGGCTGTAACAGGCAGCCCAGGGATTAGTTTGAATAGACTTCATCTGGTGGTTTGTCGTGCGCGTGAGGCTGTGTGCTGGTTGACTTTAAAATGGAATAAACCACATTTAGCAGCTAGGTAGCTATGGAAACATAACCAAAATTGTTCTACCACCTTTCTGCCGCACTGCTTCCCGCAGCCCTGCAAATACTGTCAGGGGAGGGCTGAATATTGTTTCTTATAAATAATAGAATGTAAAGAGCTACAGAAAGAATCATTGAATTAGGACTGCGAAGCGGAGATGGTTCGGGGGAAAAAAAAAACCTGCTCAGTAGATGTAATATTAGTTTCTGATGACTTCGCGATGATAAGAAACTTAATTTTATTCTTTTGTATTTTTGCAGCTTGCAGAAAGGCGTGGGGTGAGGAAATAGATGTATTTTGGTCATGCACTCGTGTGGAGGTTAGTATGTGTGTGTGTGTGTATATAAACACATGCACACAAACACTGCTGGCTGCATCCACGCGAGCAGAAATACACCCACAGCAGTCAGTGTTTGAAAAGCACTCGTCTGCTGCCCCAGCCCACAGCTGGGCTCTGACCCCCCCCCCCTCCAACCCCACTTTCTTTCCCAAGCGAGGGGCTCACAGCTGAAGGGGCCTCCCAGGGTGCTGCTGAAATTGGGCAAGGGAGGCTGGCAACGGGGGTCAGCAGGACGAGGACAGGGGACGAGGTAGGATTCTGTGCTGTCACAGAAATGAATGGCAACGTGGTTTTGGTCAGATGTGCCACCTCTTAGTGATGGTCCAACATGGATGGGGTTTTTTGGGTGCTGTCCCAGTTCAGCATTACCAAATGTCAAGCAGAGTCAAGGCTGGGATTTCTAAATAGCATCAGCACAGATGCAGAGCAGATGCTTGTCCAGCTCTACATTTAACTCTTCCAAGCCACCCAGGGCTTTCTTCCTCTCATTTTCTCCTTCAGATCTGTCCACTTCAGCTCAAGTTCTCGAGGTCCTGCTATGAAGTCCCTATAACTCCTTTTCCATCGTCCCTTGGCCCCGAGACATGGCCACCAGAAGCTCATGCAGCACCTGGGATGGGGATGCACAGTGGACGCACCCCGCAGCACAGTGGCAGCCCGTTTCACTCTCCATTCCTTTCTCCGTAACTCCTAGGATGGCCACTGCCTTTGTGATCACTGCTGACATTTCCAGAAACAGCCTGCCTTACCTCTACAGCCTCCTTCCAGAGAGGTAATAGCTCATGGAGACTGTGCTGCTGTATAGGTACAGCCGCTGCTGATTTTTTTCCATGTGCAGTTACCAACAGTGAATTCCCTCTGCCATTTCATCACCTGCACGCTGCAATCCTCTGGCATTTCTTCGCAGTCAGCTTTTGTCGGCACTGTTCTGAATAATGCTGTTGCCTTGCAAGTTTTGTTTCCATCTGCTCCCTTTGCCAGTGTTTGTGGGTCCGCTGAACAACAGGAGCCCTACCACGAGACCCCTGCCCTAGAGCAATTGGATTGCCCCTTCTCACAGTTAGACTCATAGAATCACAGAATGTTTGGGTTGGAAGGGACCTTACAGCCCACCCAGCCCCAACCCCTGTGGGCTGGCTGCCCCCCACCAGTTCAGGCTGCCCATGGCCCCATCCAGCCTGGCCCTGAGCACCTCCAGGGATGGGGCACGCACCCAATACCCTACATCAGATTGCCTTCTTCAGATATGGGATTCACCAGCATGCCAGCTGCTCCGTCCTGCCTGCTGGAGGAGCTTCATGGCCCCATATCATCATTCTGAGGTTAGCAGCAGGCCCCTCTCCAGGCCTGTGTGTTGTTGCTTTAACAATCAGAGGGATGGAAAAACAAAACCCTTTACTGTCTATTGTTAAACTTTACTGTCTAATGTTTTAATAAACAGTCAACTTCTTCCTCTGATCGTTAAATCAGCAGTAAAGCAGTATGGAGACGGGTTTATGAGATCCTATCTGCATCACTAACATACAAATGTGAGGTCTTGGCAGCTGTGAGCAGCTACACCCCATCACATGGCTTCCTGCCTGCTTCGAGGGCTGGATCTGCTGTGGGTTTGGAAGAGGTACAGCTCCTCCTGCCTGCTGGGAGACGGGCAGAGAGAGACCTCACAAGGGCCCTGCTCACCCTTCCCCACCAAACTCCACACCTGTGGAAAGATATTGGTGCAGACAGGACGATTGCCCCATCCCCAGGAGGGGGACGTCCTCCTTGAGAAATCAGACAGGGGACATCAGCCCAGAATGGGACAGGGTGTATCCTGCTGTATGCCCTGCAGCAGCCATTCCGGCTCCATGCTCTGCAGCAGTAAAGCCAGGCTAATGAACTCGAGTGCCACACAGTCAGTGTCGAAAGAAACTTCAACCCTTTGTTATC
Organism: Lagopus leucura; assembly: GCF_019238085.1. Taxonomy (NCBI): domain Eukaryota; kingdom Metazoa; phylum Chordata; class Aves; order Galliformes; family Phasianidae; genus Lagopus; species Lagopus leucura. The sequence goes on from NW_024962274.1 coordinate 11,893,413, forward strand.
TCTGGGATGATTTGTGTTTGCCTGATAGCAATAACCCCCTTTAATCTCTGTTTTTCCAAGCACCCCCAGCCTGCAGCCCTGCAGCTGTATGCCGCGTGGCTCCGAGCGCAAGCAGCCACGGTGGTCTGCGTTCATTCTATGCAGGGCTCACTTCTAAACACTTCCCAAAAAGTATATCTGCCACTTCTCCTCCAAGAGGAATAATGATTGCCTTACCCATCTCCAAAGTAATTTTTAATAGATCACAGTTGTTGCATCAACTTTGATCACCCAAAGTAGGGATTTATCTCCTCGGGGGTGGCTCTGTCAGCAATAGACACCAGGTTTCCTGCCTACCACCATTTGTGGGCTGTTGCAACCATTTGTCCAGTCATAAAATTATTAGCACATTATCCCTGGGCAACGACTTGCAATTTTCTCTTTTTATTACTCAATAAACAGTTTGGAACCCAACCCCCCAGAGTGAGAATAGAAACTAACCCACTACTTACACATCCATAAGCGATGCCAAAAGGAGAGAAGGTGTAGGAACACAGAAATGCTACAGAATATATGTATATAAATAAAAGAAGACAAGTATCTTGCACGATTTTTGTCATAATGGAAGTAAAATGTGGCTTAGGACATCTGCAAAGGAATGAGGGAATAGAGTCAAAGCTTGGAAAAGACCCACACAAGAGGGCTGCTGGCACAAGATTTCCTCCACCCTGGTTTTCTATATGTAGCCCCAACTGCCAATGCTTCCTATTGAGCAGGTCTGGGTGCTCAGAGAGCACTGAGGAAAAACAATTCAGCACATAGTTGATTCAGTGTAGCTGTATTAATTCCAGCTATATTATAGCTATTTATTTCCAGTAACGGCTAGGGGAAGGGGCTTTTGTGGAGGAAGGGGATTTTCTAAATGAAATAGAAAAGCAGTTTATGGAGAGTGAAAACTGGTCCCAAATCCAAGTCTAATTGAATAAGAAATAACCTGGATGCTTTCTTTCCATTCATAAGCTTGTTAAAATTCTGAAAGTATGTACATATAATCTCACATTTACTAAACAAATCTATTCCGTTTTTTTGTTTCAGCGTGACATTTTCTATTTCAAAGCTGACCTATTTTGAGGAGTAAGAAAATTAGCTGAATTCCCCAAAATCAAAACACTTCATTCTGGTTGAATAAAATATCAGGAGGCTTCTTTTTACCCTCTCTCCAAAGAAGTATGCTCCTCGCAGGGGGGGGGGGTCTTCCAGAATGGATTTTATTTATCCTTTTGAAGTCCACTTCAGCCATAGAACAGGGGAAAAAAAAGCCTCTAGACAATCTGCACAGCAATGATTTCCAACCTACATTCATGTTCAAAATCGTTCCCATGGATTTGGGATATAGGAATTTGAAGCGTAGGTAGGGATTGATGAACGGAGTGATGGATTTTGCCTGGAACAAAGGTTTTTTGGGGGGCACTATCTCACAGAAAAGAACCAAACACAGGCTACAGTGTCCTACTGGCTCTCAGAATCATCACTGCACTTTGTTGGCAGCTTTGGAAAGCAAGGTGAGTGGAGGCTGTGCATCACATGCCAGCCTGCCGGGCCAACCTCTGGATGAAGTCACTCACAGTGCAGAGGCAGCTTGTCAAAGACATTCTTCTAATGTTTTGAACACTTCCCCTGCCAGTATTTGATTAAAGAGATTTTTAATCAGCTCAAGACATCTTGCAGTATGGCTGATATTGGTGTGAGAGGGAATAAATAGCTCTCAAACGTCTCCAAATCCAAAGATATGTGTTAGAGGATCTGTGCAAGACTGCCTGTTGTTTTTGGAGATGCACATTAATAAGGATCACTCACTCTCTGGCAATACTTCCAGTCCACAAGAAGCAGCCCTTAACGTAGCTGGGGAAGGCTGTCTCACAGAAAGGTCTGGGCAAGCTGACATGGCAGGAGGTTTTCTTTCTCTTTTCTTTGGAGCCATCCTATGCCACTCTCCTCCTTTGCAACAACGCCGGGCTGGAGAAAAAAATAAACCCATTTGCGTTACGATTTGCACATCTCAGAGCCTTTGCTCCAGGCTGCCCGCAGGCACAGTTGGCCAACTCAGTGCCTTCACCAGGTTTCCTTGACGATGTCTGAAATATGTTCTTTCTAAAGCTGGACTCCGAAGCACGGATCTTGTCCGTTCACCAGGCCTTGCAAACCCGGTTTCCGTTTGAAGTCAGTTGCCTGAATTTGGGATGGAATGAGAACCGTGTCTCTTTCTGATGGCGGAAAGCAGAGGCTCAACTTCCAGAAACTTTTTCACAAAGGGTTGTGTTGGGACTGCGCAGCGCAATCAGTGCATGAGCTGTTAACGTGGAGCTCATGATTGCTCGTAGCAATCACGGGGTCTGAAAACACAGCAGGATTCAAAGGAAGATCAGCCACTCACACAAGGTAACAAGGACATCTTAAAATGAGCAGCTATTGAATTGGGATTCAGAGCTAATTTATCCCAAAGGAAGGTTATTTGTTAACTGCCTCTTGAAGATAGAGCTGGAGGAAGGGTGACAATTCCTCTTCACAGCCACCCCCAAGGATTATTCTTTCTCATCTGGAACGAAAAATAAAGCTTCTTGAAGGTGGGGGACAGGAACTGCAGACAGCAGCGTAGATGCTGCAGGATCACGTCTCTGTTGCCTCAGTGAGACAGATTCTCCAGCCCCAGAATCCAGGCCTGACCATCTCCTGAATCAGCTCTCATTGCCCAGCTCCTGAGTCTCACTAGCTCACTCTTTGCCCCATTTTCAACTCTCTCCCTTCCACACAGCACTCTGAATTCAAAAGGCCTCCTTAGAAACAGATGGGTGGTATTCAGTTGCCAAAGCACGAGGACCTCATTCTGTTTGGGCTGTCCAAGGGTATTCCTCACAGTTTGTTGCCACTCCAGATGGGCAACAGCATCCCAAGGATGCTGATCTGTATTGGCATCTACTGTAGAGATGATGGGTACCCGTGTCTGGTACCAACCCCTGTGGATAGGTGCACTCCTAGCCCAGCCTCTGTGGCTGGCAGTGAAGAGGAACTGCAGCCCTCTCTTCAGCTCTATCAGAAACTCTTCAAGAGGTGGTTAACAAATGACCCTCACTTGGGATAAATTAGCCAAATAACGGGCACTTGAAAGATAGAAGAGCCTCTTATTTAGGTAAGAAAGTGTTTATTCTCTCTCTAACTACTCCTACTGACACCACTAGCTGACGGTGATCAAGATCAAAGTGAAAACACTGGACTGACAGTGCCTGTGCTCCTCATTAATGTGTGACCTCCAGCAGGAAGGCTAGCTTATGCACCACCCTCATCTCCACACCTGATGAGCCATGCACATGACACCAGAAGCAATGCTGCAGCCACTCCCAAATACTCGAGAAAGCCTTTGAAGCCAAACTATCAGGACTGGTGAGAGCAGCCCCATCAAGTCCAAAGGGAGATTAACCAACCTCATGTGTGCACGACATTGCTCCTTCGCTACCATTGCCACTCACTAGCTTCGATGAGAAGTCAGATCACTGAACACTTGCTTGGCTCTTCGTTGGCCAGTTCCAGAAGTCAGAAATGTCACAAATCCATCAGTCCTTACCTGGGCCCTGCTTACCTCCAGGCCCATGCACAGTCAGAATGTTTCCACGTAGGCACTATTTCACCATTTCGTAGAGGAAAGTTTCCTCCTGAGGATGACAGAGCCAGTCAAATGAAGTCAGTTCCCTAAAAGATCAATGATACAATGGTGAGATGCAGAGGTTCACTTTGAACCTCTCTGGGTGACTGTGAAAAGTCAGGAATCAGTGAGTGAGAAGCAGGGCTATATCCTCCTTGCCAGGTGGGTCAAGCTCCTCATTCAAACCACCAGCCCCATCCAGACAGTGCTGAGCATCCCTTTGAGCCATTCATTTTAACCATCCATTCTAACCATTCATTCTAACCATCCAATTGCCCTACCAGACAGAAATAATTTAACACCCTAAAACCTGATGTGAGGGGACCACGGTGTGGATAAGGCACAGCCACAGGAGGCACAGAGCCCCAGAGCTCCGCTCCAGAGGCAGCAAGACAACTCTGAAAGGGAGCAAAGACAAAAATGAGGCTGAGAGCAGCAAAAATAAATCAGTGACAGAGTTTCACACAAAGACAAATGAAGTTGAAACCCGTCCTTGTTTATTTTAATGTTTGGAATGTTTCCGAGGTGATTTATGCCCCCACTTGAATGTATTTTTCTCCCTTTGTCTTTCTCTCTCCCCTCTTTTGCTTTATTTATTTATTTTTATTTTTTTAACAGAAAAAAAAATATATCTGGGAGTTAATTGGATTTCCAGGCTTTGCAGCCAGACACTGTAATTGATCTCTGAAGAGATGGATTTGTCAGTTGGCTGGGCATGCATTTGACAACGCGAGAGGAAAGGAATGAAGAACTCCCCTTGCGTGCAAAGCCAAGGTGTGTTCCCATGGCTGAGCCCCTCAGCACTGCCTCAACCTGTGCCATTGCTGCCCCACTTTTCTATCTTTGCCCCGTATTGCCCAGTCAGCTTGTGACTTTGGGCCCCTTCAGGTAAGATACCCGTGAGATCTGAACAAGATAATCCCCTTACTTAAAGCTGTGTCTCAGAGGGTGCATCTTGGCTTCTGTGCCACCGCAGCTCCTCAAAGCTCCAGCAAAAAAACGTGTTTGCTTTCATCCAAGACATGGGATACTCCTTGCTTTCCCAGTCCCTCTCCATGCCTTGCAAGTCTTATTTCCAAAGCATGGATGCATAAACAAAGAGTCCCCACAACTCTAGCTCCTGCCACCAGCCAGCACTGCTCCACACCCCAGCTCAACCCTTAACCCATCTCTGTTCTCAGCAGGCAGCACCTTCTGTTGGTCACAGCAGACTGATTCAGAGAAGGCACTGAGTTGGAGGACAGGAGCAGAGTGTGCCCAACTGCTTCTAGCCACGCTTCCCATTTCACCCAAGCAGTTTCCAAGCATCCCCACCAAGTCAAGCTCACGCTGACTAGCAGCACAACAAACCTTTGGCCATGCCCAGTGTGTTCAGATCATAAGGATCATGAAATCCCCAAAGTTTGGGCTTGAGAATATGCTCCAAATAGCTGAGATGGCTGTATACACAGAATCATAGTGACATTTCTCACTTCCCACCAAGCCTCTGCAAGCAAAGAGGGGTTATTTCTCTGTTATATGTAGCAGAGAAATTTAAATTCTGGTCTCATCTTAGCTACTGCAAAAGGCCTGATCTTGCTGCTCTGAGCAGAGCTCTATTGGAGGCTGCTGCTTTTTAAGGTTCCTCACTCAAACCCGTCATGGCCACGTGCTCTCTGCTGCCCATCTCCACAGCAGATGGCAAGCAGCCGTTCCCGACAGAATGCAGCAAGCTCCAGCACTCCCATGGGGAATTCGAGTTTGCACAGATCTCTGCAGGTGATTCCACATGGGAACTCGGCACAAAACGAGCACGGGAAAAAAACTTCAAGAATGGGCAAGAAAGGCATTTCTGGGAGCATGTTTGGCAGGGTGAGTTCTGGTTTCCCCAGCAGAGCATCCTTCTCCCATCACATAGGTATGCACTTAAGCCCCAGTTGACTTTGGTTATCTAGGAGATTACCACATCCTAGGGCGAAAGCACTCTGCAAATTTTGTCTCCTTAATGCAAAACCCGTCTCATTTCACATTTGGTCACGGATGCCCCGTCCATGCATGCATTCAAGGCCAGGCTAGATGTGGCTCTGGGCAGCCTGGTCTGGTGGTTGAGGACCCTGCACATAGCAGGTGGGTTGAAACTAAATGATCACTGCGGTCCTTTTCAACCCAGGCCATTCTGTGATTCTACGATGTATCCCAAATCCCAAGCCACTGGTACAGCTCCCAAGGAAGCCAGTGAAAAACCATCAGCCTTTCTGAGCCAGAGACCCCTTTCTATTTGCAACAAGTCAAAGGAAGGCACCAGATTCCCATTCACCTGCCAGCTTGCCCAGGAGATAAGGAATTGCAGCCCTTTTATCTGTTACAGCCCTGTCTGAAAAGCCTGGCAGAGCCTGCTCCTGTGTGAGTTAGTTGCACCGTGCTGATGTTTTGCTCCTAGAAGCAGCCCTATAATAATTGACCCAGCTTTTCTGTGCTGCTGACACCACCTGGCACGGCCTGGCAGAAGGAAGCACTGCGTTTGCACAATGCATAATTAAATACAGAGCTAACTTCCACGGGAAGCTGCCGTGGCCAAGAATTTGTGACATTTTGGAGGGGAAGCAGGCATGTGTGCGGATAACAAGAATAGCCAGAGTAACGACAGCTAAATACCAACATGCCTGTTGACAATGCTATTGATATGGCAGGCAGCCTCCCGTTATTGGAGATGATAAGCATATCTACCATGTGATGGATCTGCCTTCTGCTGCCTCTCCCATTGCAATGGCTGCTTGTGGCATCGCTCAGAGAGGTCAGAGCTGTGTGGGCACTGCAGATCCCCTCTTCTAGTGTTGTTTTTTTTAATTCTAGTGCATGTGTTGAAAATATTATGCAGCTTTGTTTTGTTGTTGCTTGCACTGGATATAAAACTGCGCGACGGGAGCGTTCCAGAATTGCAAACCTTGTTTATAGGCAGGAATATTGCTTTGTGCAGGTGTAAGGTATCACTCACGGCAGCATTACAGCTCCTACACACTGTGACAAGGAAGCAGCTCGCAAACGGTCACGCAAAGGAAAACATCTGTTACAAGCTAGCAGGTACACAGATCATCAGCAAATTGCACAGCTTGCGCCTGATTTTCCCCTTGCTTTGTTTCGCAGCTTGCAGCAGTGCAGCTCAGGAGCAGGGGGGACGTGGTGAGCACTGCTGGGGCCATGCAGCCCCAGGGCCGTGCCTGCAGATGTGTGTTGTGTCACTTCTGTTTAACTCGGGTGCACTTCTTTTTGCCTCCACCTCGCACACAGCAGATTTCCTGATCGCAGCTGGACCTTCCCATCTGCTCTGTGTTACGGAGCTTAGATCAGGAAACAGCAGGATTCTGTTTCCAACAGACAGGATCTGTGGTCGATCTCCAGCCAGCCTCAGCACTCAGCTGCGCTTCCCATCATTGCATGCAATGGTCAGAAAGGAGGATCCCCCTGTGCCTTCCTGACCGCCTACTGCCCACACTCCCACCCATTTAGATGGACTCAGACAGCCCTCAGCATTGGTTGTCATCAAACCCCTCCTCCTGCTCAGCCTTCACATCCTTGCCCCACCGAAAGCTCTTGCTCTATCCTCTATCCTATCCCTGGAGGTGTTCAAGGCCAGATTGCACGGGGCCCTGGGCAGCCTGGTCTAGTGTTAGATATGGAGGTTGGCAGCCCTGACTGTGGCAGGGGGTTGGAGATCCATGATCCTTGTGGTCCCTTCCAACCCAAGCCATTCTATGATATGTTCTGCTCCCATCCATGGAAATCCTCCCTCCCTGCATCAGGGTGCCAAAGGTTTAACTCTGCATCTTCTTTCTATATATGTACATGATCTTTCCCCCTTGAGCAAAGTAAAGAGGGGGCAGGAGGAGAGGAGCCATCTCTGGCCCCACCGTTCCATCACCTGCTATGAACTGTATGATCCTGGAGCTTCTGCTCCCACCAGCTCTCCGTCAGACACATCAATGCCTCCGGCACGTGATTTGTCATGTCAGAGGAATTCACCACTTCTGGCACCAAGCAACACAACTTATTAAGTCTCAGACACACACCTTAGCAATCGATGGGAATTTCAACTGCAACTTCATTGAGAAAAGGATCAAACCGTTTAAAATCCCATCCCTCAAGCAGAGCGGTCTTGCACTCTGCAGAAGCCCTGTGTAAACACTGGGGCTTCATCAGCATCTGCTTCGTGGGACGGGGGGGCAGGGGTCACCGCACACAGTCTGGAGAGACCCTTTGTGAGCCACCATGCAATTCCTGTCACCCCAAATTGGGGTCACAGATGGTGAGATCGGACTGGAACTGGCTCAGAGGAAGGCTATCTGGAGCAGCAGAGCAAAGGTGGCCTTTTTACAAGAGTCAGCTGCTGGGAGAGCCCGAATTGTTAGTCTAAGAAAATGAAAGTGGAGAGGTGATAAAATTGTTCTCTCTCCATATATCAGGGGGTTTAACATGAAGGAAGAGAAAGTGCTGTTTAAGGTGGAAGGACAACATCAGCAAAAGGTCACAAACCGACATTGAATAAATTCAGGTGAGAAGCTAGAATGAGGTGTTTTACTGTCCAAACAATTAGAGGGAAAGCTAATGCAATAAGAAAGGGTTTTTCAGCTTAGGGAAGGGGTGAGAAGCTTCACTGTCTGCAATAGCAGAAGGAATAGGGAGAAGGACTTGATGGCCTGGGGGTTCTGCAGAAGCAGTGCTTTTGCTTTTAAAACAGCACCGCTGTAGCCATGCAGACCAAGGAGGGCAGAGAGACAAGGTGTGCTTGGAGCAACAATCCATTTGTACAAGGTCAAAACGATTTAATTGGAAAAACGTGACGAGTTTGAGACTTGGGTCCGAATTGGAGCAGTAAAAATCAAGGCGAACACAAATCAAAAGACTGTGATAATACACAGGAGCCTGAGGGCTGGATTCCACCCCTCCAATGGGTGCTGGGGTGAGAGAAGGCAGCTTGGAGCAAACACCAGCAGAAAGAGCCCGTTGCCATGCCAGTGCCAGCTGTCCTGTTGCAGCCCATGGAAATCCATACAGAAAATCATTAAACAATTACAACCTCTATCGGAAGAGGATCATCCTTGGAAGATGCTCCTCCAGAAGCCGCCGCTCGCCCTGACTCATCGGAATAACGGTCAGAAGGTCATTTTGTAGATCAACAAACATTAAACAGTGAGATCAAAGCAAATCAGGGAAGCAAAGCGAGCCAATGCCATGCCGCCAACAGCTCCATGCAAGCTTAGAGCCACGCACCATATCATGTCCACTGCAACGTGCTGCTTCCACCAAAGGCAGGCATCCCATTAAAAAAACACTCAGTATCAGCTCATCAGCCTGGGAGAGGAAATAATCATAGGATCATAGAATGGCTTGGGTTGGAAGGGGCCTCAAAGATCATCGAGTTCCAGCCCCCTCTGCTGCAGGTAGGGCCACCAACCTCCGTATCTAGTACTAGACCAGGCTGCCCATCCAACCTGGCCTTGAACACCTCCAGGGATGGGGCATCCAGAGCTTTTCTAGGCAATCAGTTCCAGCACCTCACCCCTCTCCTGCTAAAGAACTTCCCCTTGATATCCCACCTAAATCTTCTCTCCTTCAACTTAAAACCATGCGCCTGAAAAAGTCACCCAGCCAAGAAGGCAAGGACTAACGCATGGGTTGATTTTACAGGCAGTTTTATCACTCCCTACTGACAGAAGCCTCTCTCGTTTGGAAGGTGCTTAAGCACCTGATTTTGGTTAGGCTTCAGTATCTTTCCAAGGCTGGCCCTTCGTGCAGAACTAAGATAATCCATGAAGACACAGCAACTCGCTTGCCTGTGCTAAATCAATCTCACTTGTTATTTTATTCAGCGTAAAAAAGTTCCCAGGGATCACGTTTCTACCAGAAGTTGTTAACAATTTATAACTATCACCTTAATCATTAAAAACAAACAATGGGAAAGAAAAATCATTAAATTAATCCCTGATCCAGAATCCCAGAAGAGAAAATGAATTATTTTTCAGGACTGCAAGAATTAGAGGCCAACCCTCCAGATCGTGCAGAAACAGGAAGAGCAAGCGTACCCATCCTCTGCCAGACAGCATCCAAGGCTGCTGAAGGAAGGGGGGTTTTTTTGTATGCTTTGAAGCTCTTTCTCATTCTCCAAGCAGCCTGGCAATCACATTGTGATAGAGCAAGGCTGAGCCTTTCAAGCTTTTCAGAGTTATTTCCAAAAGAGCTGAGCATTGCAGCTGGTGTATGGGAGCTGCTGGCTGTAGCACGGTGAGTTCATCCTGAGCATGGTGAGCAGAAGCTCCATCCCAGGACCACCACATGCACCCAGCACCACCACCTACTGCCCCGGGCTTCTGCTACAAGCATGGCTCCAAGCCCACAGACTTATCAGGTGTGTGGTTCTTTTCTTGTGTACCCACAAGTAATTGCAGGTGATAACGGGTCTGAGGCAGGTATGAAGGATGGGGGAAGAAGACATGCAGCCCAGCTAACTGAATGCATGCACGGTGATGGAACTGGATGCTGTAGGGTGAGGCATGGAAAATTCAGGACTTTTTCCCACCTGGCAGAAGGAAACATCCTTCTCCTTTATCAGCTGGGATCACTGACCCCCTAACCACACCGCCAACCCCTCCTGGCCATCCCCACCAGCGCCAGCTTCTCCTCCCTCCGCACCAGCGCTGACCTTCCCACCATCGAGCCCTCTGTCACGGTCCAGCTGGGGCAGCCACATCTCCACCCAACACAAATCAATGGGGCCATCACCTCGCTGGGGCGAGGACGGGAAGCGAGCATCCCAGTGGGCTGCCAAAGCCACTTCCTCGGCCATGCTGCCTCAATCTGGGCGGGCAAGCAAGGGGAAAGCTGGTGGAAAAACTTGGGCAGGGGGGCGGGAAATGGGGGCCTTCGCTTTTCAGGCTGTTAACTGTAATTAGCCTGGTTTCTGAGATGTAATTATCTCGCAATCTCAAAGCAAACACCCCGGAGGAAATTGCACAGTTAAAGACAGCGTGGCATTAAAAATAAATTATGAAGAGTCCTGCCTGCTATTGCTACGGATCTGTCAGCATTTTCTCTCAAAAAGCCCCTGCTTGGGGGAGCTGGAAGCATCCAGCTGTGACTTTCCATGCCAAACTGTCTGCCTAGACATAGGATCGTGGCATGTCCCTGTTGTGACGCAGAAATTAAAAACAACACCCCCCCCCCAAATCAGGCAAAATTCAGCTTTGTCACAGTCCAATTACAAAATCACAGCGCTTTGGGGGTGGGGAGGTTGTTTTGTTTTTTGTTTTCTGTTTTTTTTTTTCTCCCCAGAGGAATTAAATTCTACAGGCTATTTAATACAGTGCACGAATAAAATGCGCTAGGTGTTCAGAAACAAGTCAGCTGCTAACAGATCACAGTACTCCTCCTTGCAGAAGGAGCTCCCAAACCACTCTCGCTACCCTTATTATTGCTGCTGGAGTGATTTCCAGAATGAGGATGGTGCTTCATGCCCAAACTGCCACACCAGGACTCATCTCGGGAGTTAGTTTAGTGTGAGTGGATCTCCCTTGCAGTCCTTCACTTGGAGGACTCCCTGTGAGGCTCCAGCCCACAGAGCTCAGCCTCTGGCTTCATGCAAGCCACCACTCTGCAGTGTCTGGCTGGAAAAGAGATGCAGGAAGGAAGGGAGAACTGGCTTTAAAAGCAGTAAGGGACACACCACGACACCTCCTCAATATCAGCAGGGAGATGAAACTAGATGGACTAGATGGCCTCCAGAGGTCCCTTCCAAATCTAAGGATTTTATGAGGCACACAACCATCACCAAACCATCGTGCTCATTACGCTTCATTCACTCTGCCAGAGCTGAGGAGGTCAAGGAATTCCCAGCCATATGAGCCCACCAGGGCTCCCAGAGTACACCCACAGTACACCATCCAAGGTCACAGAATCTCACAATGGCTTGGGTTGGAAGGAACCTTAAGGGCCACCTAGTTTCAACCCACCTTCCATGGGCAGGGCCACCAAAAACCAGATCAGACTGCCCAGGGTCCCTGATGGAGAAGAACTCAAAAGACCCCAGTCTTGCCTTTCAGCAGAAATACCATTTCTCTGTGGACTCCTGCAGGTGGGCTCCTCCAGAGCACTGCCCAGTGCTGTGGATAATTAACAGATGCTTCTGGAGTGCAAAAATGCAACTGTCACAGGGCTTCCTGCTGCTCTAGCAGCACCGATCCCCACTTAGTTAAATCTCTCATACTTCTTACGGTACGAATCAATCCCACCATCTCTCCTCTCCACATATCTCGTCACTCACAGGATGCAAAGAAGAATCCTGGAGAGCCCATTAAAAGCCACTCGACTGGAAAATAGTTTCTGGCCTAATTCTAGCGCCAGGGTCTTAGCTGGGGAGAGAAATCTGACAGCAAGAGCGCGCCTGTGGGGAGCAGAAGGCATAGCTGTTAACTACTTCACCAATCTAATGTATAGCACTCTCCAAGAGCAATTAATAATTAATATTCGTAGCCTGCTTAAATCTGTTGACTCCGTAAACCGCAGCCTCTCACTTAAAGGACTCTCGGAATGCTGAGACAAACTGAAGAATATCCCCCATGGAGAGACTCCACATAAACAGCTCCTCAGTCCTACTTTCAATCCCTCTGCCTCTCTTGCCCTCTTTATCTTGTTTAATTAAGAGAAATTTCTTAGGAACAGCTCTTACAGAGGTGGATGGAAAGAGCTGGGTCTCTGCTCCTTGCGATGCCATACCAGTGCTATCATGGGAGAAGAAAGGCATTGGGTTGGTACAGGATGCTGAAGTCACTAAGTCCAATGCCTCTCAAAGGAAATGCTCACATGTTCCCAGGCCACACACACATACCAGAGTGAAGCTCTGCAGGACAACAGGGTAGTGCTCTGTAGCACTGGTCACCCTACAGATGGACAAACGCTGCCGACAGATGGTAGTCTTGTCTCCTTTCAGGCACTTGGGATTATCAGCCAAGGTAGATTATCAGATTTAAGGGTTTGCAAATAGATTTATCAGATTCTGGAGTTGGGTTTATTGCCTCAAAGATGAGTGAGCACTTTCTGAAGACCAAAATGAATCACTTGAGCATCGCAGCACAATTTGCAGAAGCTCCAAGCCTACTGAAGCTCCAGCTGTTGCCAAGCAATTCCAATGGAGAACACTGAAGCTCTGCCCACTTCCCTCAGTAATGGCTGACCATAATAAGATGATAAAAAGGCCCAAAGCCCTCCCTTATTATTCCACAGTAAATCTTCAGTACAGCTCCATGCCTGCTCTCCACCAGCACTCAGACTCACTGCAAACCCTGTATCACGATGGGAGATCAAGACATGCAAAGTAAATGCACAGAACTGGAAAGGCTAAAGGCAGCAAACATCCAGTTCACTGCCATCATTCCAACCAATCCTCTCTCCTATGCCATTACCCCTAATCCAGTTTGTCCTCATTCATGGCTGCAAATGTAAAGCAGTTTCCCCAGCTCCCAGCATTGTCACCATCTTAATCTGAGTTTCAGCCACCAAAAGACGCCTGATGTCTAGGCACAAGGTCACAGTATCTGTGAGGTCAGGGTCATATCAGCTGATAGCTGGTAGGGCTGCATATCAGCAGCATGCTGATGAAACCATGCTACCAGGCTTGGTAACCTGCTACAGGTAACACACATTGCAAGGCAGAGAGGAGGAATGGAGTAGAACAGGTTCTCTTGATGGGAACCATAATTACTGAGGAATCTGATTGCTATACATGTCCCAAACCAGAAGAGTGCTATGATTTGGGCCAAAAATTAGGCACATTTCTGAACCTGGGCTATCCAACAACCCAAATTGCTCTAATTTTGTCTTAGGGGCTGAGCAGAAGCAGAGTCCACTTTTTTCTTCTGACTTTACCCAAGATTTGAAGCTCTTACTATCTTACAAATACCACACGTTGGGGTAATAGAATATACAGACTTACAACTTATTCTGTCACAGATTTGGATCTTGCATTGTACGTGTATCTTATTTGCTCTCTTGTAACCCAAGTTTGGTAGAACGTGAAAAGTTCTTCTTTCATTACAAGCAACGTCATCCTCTTACCTGTGTTATGAATTATATTTAATCACAGCCACCATTTAATCTGGTGATATTTTTCTAAGATACACAGAAGTTTAAATCAGTAAGTCACACATGTAATTTTCTACCTTATTTTCTACATAAACTCTACTATTTAGTTTAATCAGCATTCGACAAATACAATTCTATTGAAAATTGTTTTTCTTTCACAAGTGCAACCGAAAAAGGCCTGCTAGCTAGCATTTAGGTGAGAGCACACCTAAAAATACCTAATATGAGGAAACAGTTACACCACTCTCTTTGAATTAATAATTTGTATTTAGAAAAGATGGGAAAATGCTCACATTTTTCCCTTGCTTGCTATATAAGCTAAGGACAACCAGTGCGATTCCATGATTATCCTGGCAGTGAGGAACCAAGCCTCATGAGGATGAACCATGGAAGAATGTCACAGTTCTTACATAGGGGCCCCAGAGATCAGCAGGAGGGGGAAAACAAACCAACCAACCTTTCTTGCCATTTGTTTCTCTGTGTTTGTGCACATTGCTTTTGCGCTCTAAGCAAATCAGATCTTTCCTCTGGAGTCTCATAGTGAGCTACATAAGCAACAGCTCTGGTTCCCCCAAGTATTTTTAAATACTTTTTTTTTTTTACCCAAACAATAATCTGACTTTGTATGAAACATATTACTCCAAATCAAAAGGCTTCCTTTGGTCACCAAGTACCTGTAAATATTTTTGGCAGATTTCAAGAAAAGGATACATGAGACTTGAAATCTGAAGTTCTCCATTTTCATTAGAACTGGAAGGCTTCCGGATTACAAATCTCCTTCCTCTTCCCTCCTCTGAAATAAGCAAAACCTAGAAGAATTTCTGAACGTTTTAGGGTTGCTGGATTTTAGGAGGGAGCCCACAGCAGTACCCTCACTGAAAGACAACCCACCCAGATTGCCTGTTTTCAGTTTATGAAAGGAAACCCGCCGGGTCCGTAATATCTGCTGGGGCTTCCAACTGCTAATGGGAGAGGTGCCAGGAGCTCTCTTGAGCAGGCAGTGGAATTGCAGATTGCTGGACTCACCTTACAGCAGCTGAGTGCTGTCGGCTTAATTCCAACCTTTTCTCCTTCATCTGCAACCTCCATTGTCAGATCGATAGCATCTCTTCACATCCAAGCAACACATTCTTACAGGAAGAGTTACTGGATCCTAGCACCACGAGCAGACCTAAGATACACCAAACACAGAAGGAACACAGAGAAATGGCTGCCTTTACTCTCGTTCCTACTGATGCTGCCATTAAGAGCTCCCCAGTGCTCACCGCTGTGAATCTTGACACCCACCAGCATTCTCTCAAAGCAATTCTTCTTCATGAAATCTCTGCTTCCCCTCCGCCCCCTCAGGTTCAAACCTACTGAGAACAACAATATTCCCCTGGAAGAAAGATAGAGTAGGCAAGGTTGGAGAGCATGAGGCTCCTTCTGAAAGCGGGCCCACAGCCGGCAACTCTGGACAACAACATCCATTTTGCTAATGACTGGAATAATGATGGCATTCTTGTTAGTAACTGTGGAGATAACAAGGCAAACACTAGTCGTAATTATTGTAAAATGTGCAGAAGGCAATTTAGAATAATAAATGTTTCAAATGCAAAGAGCACACGCGCACACAAAAGAGCCCGTCGTTAGCTGGAGCTCTCCGTCTGTGCCATACAAGGGCCCTCTTGATTGCATTGTTTGGAGGAACATGTCATGCATTTGGCTTGGATTCAAGAACGTTGTGTCCCTCTGCCCCAACAAGACAGTATCCTTCTGCACCAACAAGGCCATGTCCCACTGCCCAGCAAGACTGCATCCCACTGCCCTTGCAAAGCCATGGCCCATGACCCCAACAAGGCCATGTCCCACTGCCCCTGCAAGGCCACAACCCATCGTCCCAACAAGGCTGTGTCCCATTGCCCCAACAAGGCTGTGTCCCACTGCCCCAACAAGGCTGCATCCCACTGCCCCAACAAGGCTGCATCCCACTGCTCCATCAGGGTAAGCCACACATGCATGCTCCTCTGCTTACTGAACTGCAAGAGCTCCTTCTGGATTCCTGGCTGAAACAAAAAAATCAAAGCTGACTCAAGGCCCTTGGGGAGGGGAGGAAGAAATTAATACCCACAGCAACAACAAGCACAGGGTTGTAGTGCTCCAGCATCTCTACAGGGCTGTGCTGGCAGTGGGCCTTGACAGCTGCAGCCACCACCTTGCATGCCCTCCAAGTCTGATGTTGCACAAGGACATTTCTTTGCGGTGGTCTCCCCTCACCGTAACGCAAGCAGGCACTTGAGGTGCAACGTGACTCATGGGCAGCAGTGAGAGAGGAGAGGCAGGAAAAAGACCCAGAGGAGAAGAAGGGTGGGATGAGAAGCGGAGTCCAAAGGATGAGCAAAGGGGAAGAGGAAAGCCAAGGAGAAGAAAAGGGTGCCTGGGAGACTCTTGTTCGAAAAGCTGAAGAATCTCTGCCAAAGCAAACAGTTGGACATGTAGGGCTCTACACGTCTCTGGTTAATTTTGACCATCTGGCATTTATTGAAATTGTTTCCCTTTGTGTTTTCCACGATGAAGTGGTTTTGTATTCCTGCCTTCTCTCCCTCGATCCAACATGCAGCTTCTGTCCTGCCTTCCAGCTCTCTCCTCCCTGCAGTAACTTTTGAGCAAAGAACAAGAGTGTGGGAATGACTCCAAGAGGGGGTACCAGCAGTGGAAGTCAAGTACGTGCATACAGACAGCCATGATCCATGGACTCTGCCCTCCCTCCTGCTCACATCTGATGTACTCTGCCCTCCCTGATTCCCAGTCAGGGAAAGCAACAGACTGAGGAGAAAGATGGACAGAAGTTAGAAAAGGGAACTCAGCCACAGAAAAGCAAGGGAGAAAAATCTTTTAAAAGGTGCAATTGCAAAGTGATGACAGGCTGGTGGAATGGAATTAGCGGAGAGGAGGGCTCTGCTCATGTCCTCCTCTCCTTGGACTGCCCTGTGATTAGAAAGAAGCCAAAGGAGCCATTTTGCAGGGAACTTTGGCACAAGCTACTCTCCTGCACCAAGGGCGAGAGACTGAAATAATCAACATTTTCTGCAGAGCAGAAATGCAAACATTCAAATTCACATTTTAACTGACAGTTTCAGTCAAAATACATCAGCCTGACACTCTTCAATTAGAAGAGATTCACAGACTCCTTTCATTGCATAGCCTGCAGTCCCAGACCAGATTATACAGCCACGCTTCCATAGCTTGCATTTCCTGTAAGTCAGCAAGGCTCCTGCTGCACTCCCCAGTCAATTGCAAGGACTGGCTTCAACAGCAAGCTTATCCCAACGAAAAGAATTAAGGCAACACAACTGCAAGGCTGGGGGAACACCTCCTTTCCTCCTTTCCATTACTCGTTGCATAAGCTTCCCAAGTGAGCATACCCTGATGCTTTGCATGCTGCTGTGATGCTCCCAGTAGCCACAATGCTTGCGGGCTGCAGGCAGAAGCTCAGTGGCTCTGCTGGCACAAATTAGCGGAGCTGAAACTTTAGATCAGTGACAGAGTCTGCCTCCTGGGAGCAGTAAATTGCAGTGCTGGTCCCCAAAGACCCTCCTTGCCATTAAGTGATTAATGAATTCATTAACACCTCTAAGAACACAGGAAATATGACACAGACAGCCTGCCTAGGCTTTGCAAAGGTTTTTTTTCATCCTTTTTAAGAACAGCAGAGAATAGCAACTAATTAAGCTATAGGGCCCGTAGCAGCACTACTATGTTTATCCTTTGGGGGCAAGCAGAGTGGTGAGATTCTCTGTCTCATGCTCTGATCTGCTTTTATTTGACCCATAATGAAATGCTAAAAGAAGGGGTTATTGCTAAAAGAAGGGGTTATTGCTATTATAATACATTTCTCTTTGAAAGATGAAGGGGAAAAAAAGACATTTACTGCAATGGTTTTAAATGGGCTGCCAGGGGAGTTGGTTGAGTCACCATCCCTGGAGGTGTTCAAGAAATGTTTGGTTGCTGTACTAAGGGACACGGTTTAGTGGGGAAATACTGGCGGTACGAGGACGGTTGGACTGCATGATTTTGGAGTTCTTTTCCAATCTTGGTGATTCTGTGATTCTATGAAATGACCTTCCCAGCATTCCCAGTTCAAAAGTGGAATGGTCCCAGGAGAAAGCTGGAGGTAACTGTCAAGGCAAGGATAGGGAGAAGAAGGTCTGGTTTCCTGCTGAGCCCATGGTCTAGCTCCATCAAGAGGTCCCACCTGCAGCCAGGCAAGGTGAGCTGCCCTGTGCAGGAAGGGATTCATACATTACCTACTCAGAGGGGACAAATCTTTATCTTGGGTTTGCTTGCTTGCACCTACAGGCTCTACTGTTATGGAGAAGATGAGATCCATCTCCACAGCCATCAACTACTGTGGAGCAGAAACTCCTCTCCATAATCACAGAATTGTAGGGGTTGGAAGGGACCTCCAGAGATAACTCAACCATTACAACTCTCCTTCAATCCCAAATGACACCCAATGGCTTGCACCATGGCTTTTAGCATCCTGTGAGACCTACACTGGGAACATGGGCTTGTGCTGCATAAGCACTTAGTTCTGGCATGGGGAGCCACATCAGCCTAAGGGGGCACAAGATGCTTTGTATGCAAGTGTTTGCATTTCTTCAGCATGAACAGAGTGAAGCCACTGTAAGCACCTGCTGTGGGCAGCTATTGGGACTTCAGGAGGTTTGGAATTGTAGAGAATCAAGCCCAAAAGACAACTAACTTTCAAAGATGGATAGTAAATTGGAGGGAGTTCAGAGAAAGCCACTAGGAAGATTAAAGGGCAGGAGGTATTGATTTACGTAGGAAGATCAAAAGAGCTATATTTGTATATAGTAGTTTAGCTAAGTGATGACTAAGAGTTTAAAGGGAAGAGTTTGAAGGACATAAACCAAATGAGGCACCATTAGGGTGAGTGCAGTGAAGAGAGTTTAACAGGACCAATAGAATGAAAGGAAAGGAAGAGGGAAAAGGGAAATCTCAGCTGCATGCCTGCTCTGCTGATGCTTCTTGGCAGGAAGTTGTCAACAGCACCACTGACAAAGAAGTTTGGCAAGCCAGTGTCCCAGGGCACTTGAGGATCCATCCTGCACTTTGTTGCTTGCCCACTGCATCTCCTCTGCCAATGCAGCTCACACCACACCATGCCATGGCACATAGGGAGACTCTCAGGTAGGCTCCAACCATCCCAGCACGTGCGTTACCCTTCAGCATGGGGGCACTGAGAAATCTCAGACAAATTCTGAATCACGGGAGCCCTGTGACTGCTTTACCTCACTATCATGGAATCACAGAATCATTAAGGTTGGAAAAGACCTCTAAGATCCCCAACCCCAGCCCATCCCACCATACCCACTGACCATGGCCTCCACGGTTCTTGAGCACCTCCAAGGGCAGTGACTCCACTACCTTCCTGAACATCTTGTTTCAACACAGACCAAAACAAAGCAGCTTCATGTCTTAAATCCACTTCCGAGTGCTCCACCGTGCTGCTCCTTGCACAAGGCCTACAGATCTCATCTCCAGATTTTAAGCCTGTTTAAACATCATTGGAGCTATTGCTTCTTGTCTGGAACTGGTGTTTGCAAAGCATTAAACTGAACATGGCACAAAACCTGACCCGTCTGCATGATCTGATGGCAACCCAGCTTGCAGGGGACTTGCTGCCTCACCCCACTCTCACACTACCCTCTCCTAACTGAGAGATGCCACAGTTGCAGAAATAGGACTGGGATCACATCCAGGACACCCAACCCTATCTTTTTCCTTGAGATAATTCAGATCCACTTGAGAAAAAGCTAGCTGAAGTGACTACGAAGTGACCTACCTCAGCTTCCCTCTGCGGGCTCACACTGACAGATGTCTCACCATCGCTTCCAAGAAGAGCACAGCCAGGAGCATTCTGGAGACCAACACCTTGGAAAGAGTCCACGGAGAGGAACACTGTATGCACAGGACAGGCAGGATGCACGTCCTTCCCTTCCTGGGGGAGTCTGAGCTTAAGCCCCGTGCTGGAAAGGCACAAGAGCGTGCAGGACGTGAGCTGGGAAGGACCTGGAGGCCAGATGTGTCACTGGACATACATGCAGCTGGATTTTTAAGCTATCTCATAGTTTGTTATCTGCTTGCTGTGCTAAAAGCTGCAGCTGACCACTGTAGCAACACATAACCAACCCTTATAGCCAGGATTTTTTCTCCTGACAGTGAAGAAAGGGGAAAGATAGGAGAGAAAGAAAATCTGATAAGACAGCCTGATTGAATTGCCCTGCCATTGCCTGGGATATCCCAAAAACTTGTTGGCCTGACTTCAGAGCCCAAAACCACCAACAAAAAATTTTTGCTCTTGGATCAACAGGGATCTCCAGACAGTTGAGATCAATGCTCTGCTCTGCTCTCTGCCCACACCATTTGGCACCTTACCCACCATTTGCTGATGCTCTTGGCTGGGAACTTTTACAGGCAGCAGGAAGCGAGGTCATGTAATGAGGACAAAGCAGGTTACAGAGGAGGGTCAATGAGATCAGCAGATACAACAGCCAGGACTCATGGCCTATACGTTTAAACCCCCCTGACCTACAAAGTGCCAATGCAAAAAATCCACCTGCAATTGACGGCCCCTTAATCTGTGACCAAGCAGGGATCCATACCTGGATGAAGCAGATGATGTGATGCTGAGGCAGTTTTGTTCAACAGTACGTGGGCCCTCAGCCACAAGCTGGTCATCCCCAGACTACGCAGCCTACTTACATGCCTGCTGCATGAAGAAATAAGTTCTGATGCAACCAAATGCAAGAGGACGCCTCTGGGAACAAAGAATGCAAATTACAGCCTCTGACAATGGGAGAGATTACTTCAGAAAGCTTCAGCTCCATGAGGACTAAAGATGCTTTCTGTGGAATAAGTGAATATTCATTTGAGTTTTCTCTTGCCATTTGCATCTGCTCCCTCTTTACCCTCCATTTTGCTCCTCTTTACTCCCTCTTTCACCCTCATTTACCTGACTCCTTGTGAAAAAATGCAACACTCTGGACTTTAACAAGGTCACAGCATAGCTCTGCATTTGCAGAGCACTTCCAAGAAATGCAGGATGTCTTAGGCAGAAAAAAAACTGTCCCTCCTTCAGCACCCTCATGAGCCACTCAGACACAGGGGACATCAGCACATCTCCTTTCACAAGAGCTGCAGGGCTATGGGAAAGAGTGCCTGCCAGACCAGATTAACTTAGATTGCTGTAGGTGTGGGCTCAGTGGTGGTTGCATGACCCCACAATGGTACTGACTGACTGGGAACTGGTTGAGCAGGTGATGATGCTGAAGGACAAACCATGTGCAAGCAGCCAGCTTTACCTGACGTCTGCTCTCCCACAGCCATTGGTGTCCTCAGAGGGAAGGGAGATACCAGGGAGCATCCAATTGGAGGCCACACAAATGGCTGCAAGGTGGAAAACCTAACAACTGAGCTCAGTTTGTTCAGCTTATCGAAGAGATGCTCGGGAGATCACAAGATGCCTAGGCATCTTAAACATGGAAATTTCCTAGGTTGCAGGGGATTTCCCAAGCTTTTGACAAAGCCATGGTGAGATTCAATGCCTGGAAGTTCAGGTCAGATAAATCCCAAAATATAGTGCCATTTCCCAGCAGGGAGGAACACCTAACACTGGAAGACCTTGCAAGGGTGTGGGCCCTCATCGTTTGACATCATTAGCATAGCAGCAGCAGATAACTTTTGAACAGCTAGGCTTTAATCCAGCTCCTGGGAGAAAGTCCAAGCCCCAGGGTTGGAGGGAGTGGGGCTGGATGGCGCAGGGCACACCTCTGGCCTGGGAACCAGTGCATGCCCCAGCTTGCTTCCTTCTTCCTCCAGCCATGACAAGAACAGGAAATTCTGCATTATCTGCTGCTGAGCCCTGAAGCTCCTCATTAGGCTGGGAGCTACAGTCAAATCTCATTCTCCAAGAACTCAGCTGGTTGCCTGCAGACACAAGGAAGGAATTCACTTACTTATTTTCCTCCTCCAGGCTCATTTGGCCGGACAGACGTTGCTAGCTATTTCATTTTCTCACCTTCCTCTGAATCACCAGGGATCAGCTGCTCCTGGAAGCACCACGCTGGAGGCAGCTGTACCAGATGTGGGCAGTGGGTCACCTTTTATTCTGCAGCATGAGGCCACCCTTAGGGCTCTGTTGGTGCTATCTCACCCGGTCAGCTGCCTGGGCAGCATCTGCTCTAACAAGGGTCATAAACATGGAGGCTCAGTAAAGTTCTGTTATTCTGGTTGACATAAGTGCAGAGGTCTTAACCTGCACAGCAGATGCTCTGGTCTCTCAACTGATATCACCGTTCAGAGCCTTGCAGGTCTGCCTAAATAAACATATGTAAGAGTCTACATCCAAGCTCTCCCTTGCCCTGTCCCCTGAAAAAACTCTTTGATGACTAAGCCCATTAGGGGAGGAGCAAATCTCTCTGAAATGTCACAGCTGATCTCCTCTGACCTTATCAAAGTGCAGGATCAATACGCTGACCCATCAGAGCAGGGAACCTTAAGCAAAAGCCGAAGAGAAGCAATCAAAGCAGAATTTCAAGAACGGGAGTGGGGGTGTTGAAATATTATGTCTCTGGAAACTGAAAAACAAATGAGCCAAAAGTAACCGCGATGCTTAAAATTATCATATACATAATTAGTATTTGATAAAGCAGGAAATACAACATAACATCCATTCATCACGCTGACAGCTGCAAAACCATATTGCAAACCTCTTGAGCGTTAGTGATGTTTGCACACACCTTCAGCACCGCAGGTACGCATCCACATTGCCAGTGTAGGAGCTGAACGTGCCTTGGGCTCCATGGCATCCTGGCAGTGAATCCCAGGGAATAGCTCTGAGGATGCATGTTGGTAGCCCTAGGAGAGGATCACGTGCTCTTGAAGGATGGAGAGCCATGAGAAGAAGCCGGGGAGCAGCTGACAAGCTTCCAGTGAGTCTGTGACTTGGAGAACCCTATAGAAGTAAACCAATAGTCCTGACATCTGGAACTTCTCCACCTACACCACCATCTTACTGCAACAGTCCCTGTTGTGGTTTTGAACTGGGTTAATTATCACCATTTCAAACAACTCCTTGTACTCCATGGGGGGGTGGCGAGGCCCTTTCACACAGACAGCTTGCGTACAGACAGCCTGCTTTGGAGGAGGAGCATGAACAGGGGTCAAGGAATGAACCTGGCACTCAAACGCAGTCATCCAAAGGGTTTATGGTCAGAAAAGTCCCAGCTCTTCAGCTGCTACAAACCAAAATGCAGCACCTGATGCCAGCAATGGATGCCTGGGCACTACGATTCCCCACAAGAAGGTATTTTTAGATAAACTTGTTACTAGCCTTCCATGAGGGGGCTGCTAGCAAAGCAGAGGGCCTGGGCTGCAAAGTGGAGCTGTGGTTGCGTGGAGGAGGGTTTAAAGGAATAGCTGACTGAAAAAGAAGCTAAACAAAATCAAAGAGAAGGGTCTTAAAATGCAAATAGCTCGTAGGACAGGTGGCTCCGTCCAGAGCAGCGTTCTTTACAGCGCTTCACCTAAATGAGAGACGTTTTTCCTCCTCTCCGTAGATATTTTTAAGATTTACCTCCCCTCACAATGGTGCACACGAGCCATTTGCAAGTAACTCAGCGACAAAACAGGAAGAAATCAGCTTTCTGCCTCGCCTGACAAAAATAGCCAAGTGCCTGATGGCGAAACCACACACCCATCATTGCTCTGCCTGGCTGGAACGGAGCTGTGCCTGAGCCTCCCGCTGCGCACGTTGATCGCCAGATTGTAAACTTGGGATAGGGCCCCGTCCATCTGTCGAGGCAGAATTTTTCCACTTGAAAAACACTGAAAATTCCCTGGAGTACAGCAGCCATCCCAATTCCCATGCGAACTGTCTCACCATCAGCCACAAGCTGCTCGGAGGAACAGGAAGGACGCCGGTCCCAGCCCTTCTTCCTCCCCTCCCTTTTTATTCGCAGATAAAACCACCACCTCTAATCTAATATCACCAACCTTCTTGTCTGGCCAACTCTTCATAAATTCACCTCATTAACCCAATGTAAGGCAGGATCCTCAGCTCTCCCGCTGCTGACCTTTTTTTTTTCCAGGACAGAAAGAGCACTGTGAACAATCTCTTTTGGAGAGAATCAAAAAAGCAATCAAAGAAAGTCTCCGCCGTTCTGGGAAATTTTCTATGCACTGAGAGTCTCATCAAACCAGGGGAAAGAAAGCAATAGCAAATTTAACAGTGCTATCCATAGCAGACACAGATGGCTGCGGTTCCTAAATAAGCATTGCATTAGTGCAAAGGAGAGAAGGGGGAAAAAAAGAATAGGAACAAAGAAAAAAAAATACAACAGCTGTATCTTAAGCCTGGAGGCTGATGCTAAATCTATGTTTGTAGATGGTCTCGGCACCAGCAATAAAAGTCAAGTTGCATTGAAGAGGTGCTGTTGAGTGTGCCACATCCAGCCCAGTCCACTGGGTGGGGATCCGCAAGGGGACACAGAGTGAAATGGGGTGTCCTGATTTAAATATATCAACAGCATACAATGGCTTTCACAACAATGGCAGAAAGATCTCTCGCCCTCTCATCACTGCTACCAACAAGGAGGTGGAAGAACTGGGGGACCTGACTAGAAATCATGGCTCTTCCCAAGCAGAGGAGCCTCCACTGCTGCAGGAGCTCTGTGCTCAGCCCGGTGCTGAGATTTCTGCAGTGTTGGGAGATTTCTCTCTGCTGTCTGGAAGGCAAAACAGGAGCTTGCTGCCAGAAAAGATCACAGTTGACACAAATATTGGAGGAGCAGTAAATGATGACACGAGCACACTGGTTACAGTAGGCAAGCTGTGCTGGCAAATGCATGGGCTGAATAAAAGTGGCCATTAAAGTATCAGAGCCCCCTAGGATGCCATGGGCCTGGGCCTCCATGCTGATGGACGTGTCCAAACCACACTGAATTGAGCAAAATGCTTGAGAAGAGCATTTTCATAGAATCACAGAATGGCCTGGGTTGAAAAGGACCACAACGCTCATCTAGTTTCAACCCCCCTGCTATGTGCACGGTCACCAACCAGCAGACCAGGCTGCCCAGAGCCACATCCAGCCTGGCCTTGGATGCCTGCAGGGATGGGGCATCCACAGCCTGCTTGGGCAGCCTGTTCCAGTGCCTCACCATCCTATTTTCCCAACTGAGCACCTCTATCTGCCAAAAAATAGCCACCAGAGCAGCACACAGAGTTGCACTGGCTCTTCATAACAGGAGGCAACCTAACTGACTGTGATGACCAAGACACCGAGCTCAAATGACACATGTACTGGTCATTCAGTCGAGGATGCTTCTTGCCATTTCATGCATCATTTTATTCTCTCTGCTTTTTAAAAGCAACCAGTCAGCTTTCATTCCTGCTATTGTTTCCATTAGCTTATGACAAAGTGCAAAATTTCTCATCTCTGCCGTGTCGGAGCTGCCTTACCTTTTTGCCACTGTCCCTGAATTCCTTCCAGCCGTTCCTGAGCCGGGCTCACATCAAACAAAGCCTGCAAAAGTCAGGCCACCAGGGCGAGGTGCAACCTGTGCTCCTGGATGCGGTGCTCAGATGAGTGCCTACAAACATAAGAGCACATCAGAGGGCTCAAAGGCCGCGTGCAAGCCTGGACCTGGTCAACATGTTTTATCACATTGATTTCTTTTCCATTGCACTACAATATAACATTCATGCTCTCTAATATCCTTGGGTGCTTCAGCGAGACATGTTCCTCTCCTTGGCTGCACCACTGCTCGCTAACATTATTTCTGCACTACCATCTTCCCTCTTTCTCTGTAGAGTCGCTTAGCTGATTAATTATCAGCCTTGGGGACGGCTCACAGAGCACAAGTTTTGAGGATGGGGAGTTGAAAGGATGGCACTGCACCAGCAGGCCAGGTTTGCCAGAGCTGCCTGGGGATCTCCCATCCGGAGAGCACCGATTTCTAGCAAAAAAATGTTTCACCACAACACATCAGTACCAATGCTCTCTTGCTTCCAAATGAACTGGTGACCCAGGTGTTTCAATAACATCAAAACATTGTGTTTCATTATTTTGAGGGCATGCGATGCTTTGATTTTCATTTAAAAACAACTTTTCACTTAGAAGCTGCTTTTACATTCCGATTGCTTTCAAATGCCAAAATCGACTCAAAATATGTAAACAACTTTTAATGGTTTCACGGGGACATTTTGGAGCAAAAAAAAAAAAAAAAAAAAAAAAGCATTTAAATTAAATTCAGTAATTTTGCCAGGAAATGGAAAATATGCTTCTTGCTCAGCTCTAGCCACTAACTTGGCACCTTGATGGGATTTCATACAATTGAGAGAACCCACCCAGGCACGACGGAGACTTGGGCTGACTGTGAGAGGAGATGTAAAGGCGTGGGTTGAGCAGGAGGAGCCAACAGGGAGCAGGTGAGAGCAACCTGCAGGTGAGGGCAGCATGGGTTTGGGTGCCAGCTGGGGTATCTGCACCTGAGCTTGGAGATGTGAACAGAGAAGCCACCAGAGGAGGAAACTTCAGAGCGTTTGTATCAAAGGCATTCTAAAACCAAACCAAAACACACCAACAGAAATCTTCTTTCCTTCCCTCCAAAGCAGACTCCCTGCTGTGCCAATGCAGTGGCATGGAGGTGCTCTTGGAAGCACTGAGGTCTGTGAGCATCATCTTCATCAGCCCAAGCTGCTCTGCACTCTGACAGTCGTCAGAGAGAGTGGAGCAGTGCTTAGTGGGTGGCTGGGATGAAAGGCAGAGCCATGCTCTAAAGCACATTAATTGCTTATTAATTACCCCATTAATCACGGTGACACCTTTGTCTGCATTCCCAGTAGCATAGCTGCTGTTAGGTGGGACTGTCACACTGCTTTGTCTAACCGAGCAAGTTTTGCTGCCTTGTTCCAGACACTCCTGGCTCCTGAAGAGTGGAAACAAAACCAAGAAAACACTTAATAATAATAATGATAATAATAATAATCATCATCATCATCATCATCATCCCAACAGCAGCATGGCAGGCCCCAGACAGTGCAGCAGGTAGGAAACATGCCCCTCAGTGGCAACAGGCAGGCTAAGGAAATGCACAGCGCAGAATTGCATTGCAGTGATCACCTGAAGATCTCCAAGCTCAAAGTTTAGACTGCTGCTTGCAAAGCCAGCCAGCAGAGCAGGCCAACCAGACAGTGAGCAGAGGGGGTGGGATGCTGAGAAGACTCACCCACGCTGCATCCCCAGCATTTCCATGGCCAGGGAAGGGTCTCCATGGAGGCAGTGGGGCTGCATGCGCACTGCAGGCAGCTGCAAGTTTCCATTAAATCACAGAGAGCTGTAAACCAATCACCAGGGAAAATTTCTGTTCCATCACCAGTGTTTTTTCTTTATTTCATTATTTATGGCACTCTCTGCTCCCTGGCAACTTTTTTTTTCTTTCTTTTTTTTTTTTTTTTTTTCATTACAAAAAAATTATTTTCTTTGTCTGAAAATTGATATAAAAAGAAATCCATCTCTCAGCCGTCATTTCTCTTAATGATGTTTACATCAGCAGATGGGGAAAAAATCACTTTTTAAACAGAATTTATTACCCGCTGACCCAAAGCTTTACCATACATCACTGTGATTTCAGAAAGTTAGTTTCCACAGCAACATGATGTAACTCTCCAGCGTGTCTGTGAGCTGCTGGCATTAACTCTTCCAGCCCAAGAGGTGTCGGCTCTAAGAGGGCATCCTGGCCACATGGCAGCCAGTAGGAGGATGCAAGTTTGAGGTTAGATGGGGGAAGTTCTGGAGCAGGAATGCTGGGCACGCAGGGTCCTCCAATGGGAACCCAAGCCTTGTATGAGGTCCTTGTCCATGCTATCTCTCCCAGGCTAAGCCATGTTGACAAGAAAATCAGGGAGGGGAAAATAAGATAGGCATGGGGGTATGTCAGATATAGTGAGGAATCCTTAGGACAATGTAAGATGCATGAGTGGGCACTGCTTCACTTAAGGCTGCACGCCCAGAGCCTCTAAGATGTGTCCTTTGCCAGCTTAGCAAGCAAGGCTGAGCTCTGATAGAGACAGTTGCACCTAACACTGCATTTATTGATTGCTGGGATGTTGATAAACAATTGATTTCTTTCTGCAAATGTCACCTGGTAGGAGTTTTATACTTCTCCCTACAGGGAGCAAGCAATTGCAAGAGCCTAGCAAACACAGAGAAAGCAGACTATCTTCTGCTAGGACAGACAAATCCTGGCAGCAAGAGGCCCAGAAATAAGTTGCTTCTACTGGGATTTCAGAGTATAGCATGGTAGGAGATGGAAAACCATTTACTCCAGTGTTTTGGCTCAGACACCAGAAAGTCACTTTGGCACCTTGTAAAAGAAATCCAGCATCTATGCGCCCTTGGCTTGAGGCAGAGCGA
The DNA here is from genome assembly GCF_019238085.1 of Lagopus leucura. Lineage (NCBI taxonomy): Eukaryota > Metazoa > Chordata > Aves > Galliformes > Phasianidae > Lagopus > Lagopus leucura. The sequence goes on from NW_024962274.1 coordinate 11,921,678, forward strand.
TGCAGATAGAGAGGATAAAGGCTATGGGGATTGCAGGGTGCATATAGCAATGCACAGAGACACCAAAATCACACAGGGGAGAGAGCAGACCCACACAAACCGCGTTCTAATGCTGGGCACAAAGCCCTTGAGAAAAAAAAACACCCAAGCCAATGTCAAACCAAAGAGAGGACAACACGGGCGAGATGTTTCTCCATGCATTAGTGGCCAAGGCAGCACAATTACAAATGAACAACTCAAACCAATTAGGCAATTAACCGAGAAGACAATCCCAAGGGTGTAGACAAGGGTAACGTAAGCCTCAGCATTCTCATGAGATATCCTGAGAAGATCTAAAGCCACATCTCTGCATCCCAGGCACTGCAACTGCTGGGACTGAAGGACAGGCAAAGCTCCACGGTCCTAACAATTCATTTCTGCTGTCCCCTAACATAAACCTGCTCCCACACTTAACGCATGAAAGGTGCTTCAAACCCATTGCTCGGGATGATGCAGGGCAGCCCTGCGCTGAACTGCTTCTCATGTCTTCCAATGACTAATTAATTCTTATTAATTAATTAGCAGGCTTGTAACAGGTTTGGGAAAGCTGACTCAGGAGGTTGTAACCACGTTTAGACAAAAAAGCTTGCTCTGATTGAATTTGTTCTGAAAGCTATTCAAGCTTCATCGTGTGCATCTTATAAAGCAGCCAACAGGCGAGGAAAAGGCTGCAGTAAAGATAATGTGCACTAATAGGTATCGGTTCTGCCAAAATAGATACCAGCCACATTTGCAGAGATACGAGCAGCGCACTGAGGGGTTAGTATCATTATCAAAGATCAGACACGAGATTAGTATCATTATCAAAATCAGCCTGCCAATGCCATTTCCTCCACTTATCTTAAAATCCTCGAGTCTATCAGAGGATGTTGACCTCTCTATCAAAAAATGTCGAACAGCCCATTTATCAGAAAGCTTCTAATGAGGTGACCTAGAAGAAGAAAGCTTTTGCAAGAGCAGATCCCAACCACTCCAGCAGGGAGGTGGTGGACGCAAAGCGTGCCTCCAGGTGGGAGCCCACGGCTCAGAGAGGCAGCTCGAGGCTCACGCAAAATAGTCTGCTTGATGGAAGGAGATGTACTAATCGATCGGGCAGCGCAGTCGTGAGGTGTTGTACAATTCCTGCTGAGGATTGAGAGATGCATCCATCATCACAGCTGGCTGCAGCAGGCGGGAGCCACGCGAGCAGCAGTGCTTCAATACCTCGGGCTTTTAGCAGGGTGAGGCTGGCGGCTGAGCGGTGGGAGAACGCCATTGCACGTTTCCAGCCCTCTGAAACAGCACTGAGATGAGAACGTGGTGAGTTTCTGCACCATACCTGCTGCATATGCTCACCTTCCCATCCTCAGGACTCATCCGCTTCCAGCCTTCCCAATGTCCACACCATTAATCCGTGCAGCAGCAGCTGGAGCCACTCAAACCTCGCCACCAACATGCTGACAGCAGGCTGCTCCTCCACATCCTTTCCCCGGCTATTTCCACCAGCATGCTGTCACTGAACTCAGGTCCAGAAGCCCTGCACTGCTCACACAAAACTCCCACTGAAGTCAGAAGGAACATAAAATAAACCCAGCCGCTCCTCGCTGTCACAGCCTAAGTGCATTAATGTCTTTTTATCTCCACGAGGGCAGCACGGCTGACCTCTGTTTCCATGCAATCGGTGTTAATAAAATCTCTCTCTGCAAAAGCGACACTGGAAGATACACTTCAATTGGCATATTTTATCTGAATTGAAATTTGAGTGCGAGTCTCGCGCTGGTAAAAACCTCTGCTAATAACTCTCATCTGTGACCCTCCTCTGAGACTAGCCTTTGGGATGATGATTGCCAAAGAAAATGCTCAGGAAACATCCATCCAAGGCAGCCCCCCAGTTCTGGCTTACAATCAAGATGTCATCTCTGAAGCACTTATTTCACTCGGTTTAGGTTATTTTCACAGCAAAATTAAACGCAATCAAGCCAGCGTCCCTGGGCAGCCTTTGCTGCAGGCAGGCAGATCTGTAGCACTCCGCTGTCCTAAGGAACAGCAGCAGCTACTGGAGCATCTTCAGAAGAATACAGCTTTGATGGACCCCAGGCATGTACACCCAAGAGGTGGGCAGCAGCTTGTGGGCATCCTAGCTCTCACACCTGCTCTGAGTCCTGCATGGGAAACATCGTGTGACCACTCCTGCACCCACCTGCCCCAGCATCCATGGGATGCACACACCTGGCAGCACACATTTGAAGGGTCTGAAAGGAGAGCAGCTTCTCTTAAAACCACAGCAGGTGCAGGAATCCTGCACTGGTTGCCCTCACAGGCTGCAGGGAGGTAATCTGTGTGTTTTCCCTGCCTCCCTCTCCCCCAGAGCTCTCAGGAAAGCCAGCAAGCAGTCTCAGCATGCTGGCAGCAGGCTCAGTGTCACCAGACGGCTTTCTTCAGTTTCACACTATTTCTGCCTTTTCCCTGTAAATCTCTTACTCTGTTTCACCGTTTCACCAGACGTTCCTTTCCTAAGCAAGCTGCTATTAAGAGCAACTGCATTTGTCCACAGCAAATGAAAAGAAATGATGAATGTGCTTCATCAGCCAAGGCAGAAAAAGTGATAGCGATGCAAAGAGATGGTAAACGGGCGACGCATCCACAGAGTATTTCAAAAGTAAATCAAGTTATGGGAAGAATTAGAGAAAATACTGAATTTGTCTGCAATTTCCAGTCACATTGCTTCTCCCATTTGTACACTGTGTTATGTGGTAGCAGGACGAAGAACTGACTTGCATTTTTAAAGCTTCAGCACTTGACAACAGCAGACATCTTTCCAACGGGGAGAACAGGTGTATGTCTCCCTCTCTTCAGTGCAGCTCCTCAAGAGGGAACGTAGCTGTAACTTGAACTTTACATTCAAAGATGGGACAGAACTGAGGCTATGGGGGGTGAAACTGAGGCAGCATCGCTCGAGAAGCCCCAATGGGCATCGAAGGGTTTTCACCAGTGAGCAAACATTCACACCTCTTCAGCCCGCTCTGCTCAGCGGGTTGCAAACCACTGCTGAAAGCATTGAAGCAATGCATGATTTATTTCTCTTGCATTTTTCATAGAGCTGCAGGCGAACCCCACTCTTCCCAACCTATGTTAAAGCAATGGCAGTAATGATTTCTTGGTCTGTATATTGCAGCTCAATGCACGAACAATAGCACTACCACCTTGGCACTGAAAAGGCTGCAATATTGACAGGCTGCAGCTAATTGACAGCGGAAGGCAGGAAGGTACAAATGGAGAAAGAAGGGAGCAATTCACACCTATGTTTTACAATCAGTCTAATGAATAATCCTCAATATATCACCATCTCTCACTCGGTGCAAAGAGAGGTGTGAGGGGTCACCTCCCAAACCCTCCTGGGAGCATCGGGCCAGCCTGGCTCAGGGCTGTGTCCCAGCCAGGAGCACACTGAACATTATGGCACACTCAGATACAGAGGGACAGAAGGACGCGTCCCTCTGCTGGCTGCTGGAGCGTGGCAGCCCAGCGGGTCTTGCCATCAGCTCAGAGAATGAATGCCCTTGCAGTGCTCTCCTGCTTGCTCAAATCACGGATATTTTCAGCTGCGTGCAGCCCTTTGTGTCCTTACTACTCCTTGGGAAAGTCAAACCTTGCAGGCTTTGCCCCAGATGCGGAGGCTTCAGCAGGACTCATTTAGCCTCTATCCATCTCTCTTTCCTCACGAAACCTTTCAGGAAAGACTTGCAGCTGAACCAGGATGGAGATTCCCTCCCTAACGCCCCCAGCAAAAGCCCAGTGCCCCACTTGGTGGCATGGCGAGTGAATAGTGCCCTGCTGCACCCTAAGCCTAAGCTCCCACTGCTCCATCCCACCAGTGCACAGACCCTGCTTTGAGCCAGAACCCACCCACGAGCCTGGGACTTTAAGGAGCAAGAATAAACTCTTTTTCTGCAGCCAGGATGAAAGCAGGAGCTCTCCTGTTCATCCCCATTAAAAGAAACGTGTCACATTGAAGTAGGAAAGGGCACACTGCCACTGTCCTGCAGGAGTGGGGAGATGCTCGATGCATTGCCCTCCCCAAAACCAGGCAAAACTTTATCAACTCCTAAAATTTGCCCAAAAAGTGAAACAAAAAGATATCAGGAAAGAAATCTGATCCAAACATTGCAGTGGGTCAGTCTGAAACAGAAATAACTTTAGCTCATCTGCAAGCCCTACAGAGCAACTGGAACTTATAATTTAAAAGAGAATATTTCAAACATATCAGATTTTTTTTTTTTTCTTGCTTTTTAATCAAATGAGAAAATTAATTTTTAACAGTACTCCCTGGAAAAAGCAGGTTTCCATTGAAAAGCCTGTGAAATGAAAAACTCCTTTGCAGGCTACATGTATAGAGGCAAAGGCTTTCTAATTTTTGGTTTAGATGGGATTGCATCCATCTTCTTCCCTGCTAAAACAGAGTGGGGATTCTGAACAAGCCCAGGGCTGGCCTGGAGGTAGGCTGCAACCCATCAGCACAGCCAGCAGCTAATGGAGTTTCCCCCAAAGTGAGCTTCACCAGGAAAAGAAGAAAAGCTTGGTTTCACCTTAATTAGGATGGTGCAAGGTTATTTCAGAGCCAGACGTGAACAGTGTGCGCTTCTACAAAGCTGTGCTTTCCATGATGGGTGAGGGTAGGACAGCAGAGCGCAATGAAGATGAGCTCACCCTAATAGGACAGCTCATGCCAAGGAACAGAGCATCTCAATTACAGTTCCCCCAAATCACTTTTGGCAGAAGCTCTCTAGCGTTGCATTCGCTCCGAGCTGCAGGCTTTGGTTCACTGAAAGCAAACAATTTGACTCAATTCAAAACAAAGCTCTTCAAACTGGATTTGCCCCAGTTGGATTTTTTTTCTCTTTTCCTTTCCTTTTTTTAAGGTGTAAGATAGAAATCAAGAATTACAGCAATTGCTACGCCCATATCACCAGCACAGGGGTGGAAAATTCCCATCCAGCTCTGGAACCAAATTGAGAGCATGTCCCACACACAGCATTTGCTTGTAAGAAACGAATGAATTTTCCTCCGAGTTATCAGGAAATGCTCACAAAATATCCTCTTTGGGAGTACAAGCACCCTGCTGGCTTCCTGCAAAAACCCCAGCATTAAAAGGGTGCTTAATAAGGCAGGATTTGACCTTCCAGACAAGAGCAGCGGTGCCCTACCAGTGCAGAACATCATCTCTGGAAAGTGCTTAATTCCATATGATTCAGAGGAGAGAAGAGGGAAAAAAATAATAATTAAAAGGTTCTTAATGCATCTGGCCAATTAAATAAAACTAAATGGTGAGGAAATAATTCCTTCCTGACCCCTGCAGCAATCAGCAGCTGACCTGAAGCATGAGAATTGATTAGCCTTATCTTACTGTAGCATGTATAACTACAAACGTTATTATTGGCCGTAAAATCATCCAAGCCTTTATGGAACCCACTGGTGGCATTTGGCTCCATGACCTCCCAAAGCATGAATTTTGCTAGCTAGAGGAAATGCCCCATGGTGGGAGAAGCAATGTTTGCCCTCCACTGCAGAACTGGGATTTGGAGAGACGCTTCCAGCTGTGCCCAACCCCAGACAGCGTGGTGACACACAGGGTAAAGCAGTCTCAAAAGTAAGGTAACATTTACAGGTCCAAATCACCTGTGCCATCCCTCACTTCCCATCAGCTGCTGCCAGGCAGCAGGAGAACCCAAGCTTTGCGCTGTCTCCTCTCACTCAATCAATGGCACAGCTTTCAGCACAGGACTAAGTGAAAGTAGTCCCATATCGATCACGGCATGATCCACCCTTGTCTTTCTAGTCCTTCCTCCCCAGGTCAATCCCAGCCCTCAATAGCTGGAGCATCGCCCTCAGAACGGATGGATAGCTAATTGCTGGAAATGAAGGATGCCTGAATTTCTTATGGACATGACACAGAAGGGCTCATCACACTTCCACCCTTTATGCAGCTGTGACAGAATGAGACAACTGAGTGATAAGAGCGCTGTTAAAACTGGGAATGCTCTGAGAACAAAAATTACATTTGCACTGTACTGAGAAGGGAGTCTGAAAGAGGAATAATCCGTCCTGGTCACTCCGGGCAGCAGCAGAGCCCAGCATTTAATGCCTAACACTATAAGATGAAATGGGAAAAAAATCCATCCTGAGTCCAGCTCCATTAGTGGCACTGCCTGCACAGCAAGGGAACGTGACATGTTTGACCAGAATGGTACAAAAGATCAATGCTCAGGTCTGATGCTTTGAGGACCAACTAAGAGGCCATAGAGAAGCTCTCTCCTAACAGAAGGGTCAAACTGCCCTGCTGGGGGCACAGCATCCTCAAGTGAGTGGTCAGAGATTATCCAGAGGGATTCAGAGATGCAAAGTGGAAGATAAATGAATTCCTATGGCACAAGGATGCAACCTCACCTGAGCACGGTTGTGCTCTGATGGCTCCTGGTAATGTCAGCAGCTCCATGGCCCTCTAAGCACACAGTTATGTGAGGTCTTCACCCTGTGCACTTCATCACCTTCTCCTCCCCAGCCTTTTCTAGGGGCTGGATGCTCCATGCCCAAAATCACAGTCCCGTCCCCAGCCTTACCCTCTCAGCCTGTTTAGCAGAGCCCTGCATTGCCTGCATGCTACTCTGGATGCCTGGCTCCACCGCTTCTGCTCAGGGAGCACATTTACATGAGTAACCTCAACATACAAAAATAAACAGTAAGAAAAAAAAATAGGAACAGAGGAGAGGGAAGCAAAAGAAAGACAAGGGAAAGGGAGACAAAAGGGAATGGGCAGCTGCACACTTCAGATCCAGACCTGCTTGAACTCGGCTCGCCTGGAAACTCATTTCTTTTGATGACAGCCCCAATTAGCGTGTGGCTGGCTGGCAAGCCAGGCAGCGGGGAGCTGGTCTCTATGGAGAGCCAGGGAGGGAGGGAAGCCTTCATTCACCTGCACGGCTGGCAAGAGCTGATGTGCTTAAATCTTTCAGCGAGCTGCCTGTGGTCATATTTAATGTTGACCTGACTCAAGGCAGTGTGACTGTACAGCGTGGTGGAGGGGCACGTGCCACCAGAGGCCAGAACGTGCAACAGAAGACAGCATTGTGTGAGCTGTGTGCTTTTATGTAGGAGTGAGCTTAGGTTCAGCTGCATTGCTCTGAGGGGTTCACGGAGTGGGTGAAGCACTGCCCTTGGGGGAGCTGCTACAAGAGCCAGGCATGCTGAAGCTGACGTCCAGAGCCTCACTCTTCCCCTTCACTTAATGAAAAGAATGAGTAGAAACAGGACTTGCCACCCATTTTGACTTCAGGAGTCTGAAATAAAAAAGGGAGGGGCATTTTGCTGGTTGCATCCATCCTACCTCACACGTGCTTTGGGCAGGGATTGTCCCATCAGGGTCTGGTGTCACAGCAGGGCAGGAGGTCCCTAGAACAGAGATGTGACAAGGAAGTGCAACGAGAAGCACCAAGAGACAGCAGTGCAAAGAAAGGGGTGAGATGAAGAGGTGAGCGGGGACAAGAGCAGAAGCCCTCAGAGGAACATGTTGCCAGCTGCTCCCTGCCTTCACCCCGAGCTTTGCAGGAGCTTTACTGCTAAGTCCAACAACAAATACCCTTTGTACCAGGGAGATTATCCATGTTTAAACAAGCAAGAGGGATGGAAGGCCTGAAATGAACAGCAACCCCCAGGGTTAAGCGAGCATTCCAGCTCCTGGATGCCAGGTTGCAGCACGCTCCATGGCTCAGTCCATCATGGGAAAAGGCTCATCTTCCCACGCTGGGCTCACTTGTTCTTGTTCTAAGCATCCCTGCATCCCACCCCATCCCTGATCCCTACTGCTGCTGGGCAGCCCAGATCCAGGGCTCTCATCTCTCAGGTTCAGATGTCAGCACCAGGATGACGTAACATAATGCAGTGCCTGATTAAATCTTTTTAATCACCTCCACAAGCTCCAGATTTCAGCTCATTTTAACCGCACACGGATGCACTTGTGAGAGCTTTAAGTGATCGGTCACTCTGGAGTGAAAACGGACATCATTTTGGTTCGTGCACATATTCCCAAATGAACACTTCAGTACTACAGTCAGAGTTAAATATCATAAATAACCATCACTCTGCCCTCCATTTTCAAGCAAAAATCAAAACACCAGACAAGCCTACAAAAGCACGCTGAGATGCTTTCAGGAAGCACACAGGCTTTGAAAAGTGGCATATGGATAACAGCACCATTGAACAAAACGTCATGAATCCCCCTTATTAAATCTCTGCCTGCAAAATCCATTGTACATAACACATGGCTTTCTTTCTCAGTTTAAAAACATCAGCCAAATCAAGGCAAAGGTCCAGCATGCACAGTTAAGAATGGAGTTTCCTAGTCAAGAAGCCTTGGGGATTCTGAGCTGCAAACCAGGTTACGAATACTTCCCAGATATCAAACACATGTTTTACTTTATTCCTTAATGACATGCACCTTAAATGTAAATAATAAAAGTACTTCTGTTGTGTGATCAGGTAGAAGTGGATTGGATGAGCAAGTTCAATTATGATTAATAGTTTTGCTTACATCCCTGCATCTCCTTCTCCTCGCTGATGCCACATGAGTGCAGGAAGAGCATCAAACCACACGACCAACATCTGCCACATGCAGTACCTTCTCTTGCACCCTGCTGAGTCAGCCTCCCCCTGCCACCTCTCCCCATACACACAGGAGGAAAACTGTGCAACGGAGTGCTTTCTTGCAGCAGGATCTCGATTGAGGGTTTTTTTCTTTTTCTTTCTTTACCTCTAAACTGGTACTTGACTTGAAAGGGGGGCAAAGGATCACACTTGTGTTCCCCAAAAAGCCAAAATGCAGCACTCTCATTCTCAACACGAAATTTTTGCGTGATGCCACCTTCAGTTATTTTCTTCTCATTCTTTCAGTAAAAACCCCAAAAGGGAATAAAAACAAGGCTGAACAAAAGGCAAAAAGCAGTCTAACACATAACAACCTGCTTTTTATAGAGTTTGGTGAACCCTTGAAAAAAGCCAACAGTCACTTGACTAAATGCTAGAAGCCACTAAGCTGCTTTTTTAATCTGCTTGTGCATATTTCCATGTAGGAAGGAGTAAATACGAACACAGGCACAAGAAAGCACTCTCAGGCGTTGTTTGATAGTACTGTGAGTTCTGTTACTCATGTGGGAACACAGTGCTGACCCAGTTCAGACTCTTGTGGTGGCCTAAACCCACTCAAGCCATAGAATCACGGAATCATTAAGGCTGCAAAAGACCCCTCAGATCCCCAAGTCCAACCCCAGCCCACCCCACCATGCCCACGGCCCTCAGTGCCACATCCCCCCAGCTCTGAGCACCTCCAGGGATGGTGATTCCCCACCTCCCTGTGCAGCTGTGCAGTGCCTCACTGCTCTAAGAAAATATGCAGCCAGACCCTCCCCTGGCACAACTTAAGGCCGCTGTTTCTTATCTCATGTCACAGCAGTTTTTGTGTCAGGTCAGCTCCTTCCCCTCAGCCAACATAAACCCATGCAATGAGAGACCTCCATAATCTAAGAAAGGTGAAACAACACGGCAGCATCTGATCCGAATCAAATGCATGTGGCTGGATTAACCAGACGTTCCCTGATCCTCCCACAACAGCACCCAAAGCAAAGTCTCTTGAGCCATTACCCCTCAGATTTTGCTGAATTTCTGACAGGTGAAGTCAGAAAATGGCGCATGACCTCATCAGCCCATCTGAACTCAATTACTTGCCGACACGTCAGCTGGCAGCTATTGACTGGAACAGGTTGCCCAAGGAGGCTGTGGATGCCCCATCCCTGCAGGCATCCAAGGCCAGGCTGGATGTGGCTCTGGGCAGCCTGGGCTGCTGGTTGGTGACCTGCACACAGCAGGGGGTTGGAATGAGATGAGCATCGTGGTCCTTTTCAACTCAGCCCATTCCAGGATTCTATGACCATTTGTAGGTGATTCCCACTGCTCATGCCTCTTGTTTTAAAAGCCAACAGAGATTCACCAAGAGGCTCTGGGTGCAGCTGAACTTGCAAAGCAGCACAGACACAACCCTGGCACTGCTGCTTTGATTTCTTCTCACTACAGAAGAAGCTGCCATGTGGCCACCATACAGCAACCCCTTCTTTTTTGTTTGTTTTTCATTAAAACTAATTGAATCTAAGCAGGAAGTACTTTTTAATTTCCTTCAGCATTAGAAGTAATGTTAGCCTCTATAAATGAAATGAAAGACACCTCCTAAAATGCATTTTCAAATGTTCCCTAAATAGCAAATGACATTCAAATCGGATGCAGCCAGAATTGTAATTGGAAGCTGCAGAATTCTCTTTCAGGATTCATAATAATTGCAGTTTTGCTGAAAAGGTCCACAAAATAAAGCCTTTGCAAATAAGGGCCTGCTTCTCCAAAATGTGCAGCTAATTCTGGCTGCTCCAGCAACAAAACATGCCCATAAACTTCCTTTATGCAGCCAGGTAGCTACATGGGTTGTGTCATCACGTAGCTGCAGAGGTGCAAAGCAGCAGGAATACAGCTGGGAAAGGCTTGCTGTAGGGCAGCAAGTACAGTATAAGGTCTGGAACAGCTTCCCTATGAGGAACAGCCAATGGGTTGGGATGTTTCAGCGCAGCAAAGAAGTGCATGAGGAAGATTAAACAGAGGTCTGAAAAACCCCAAATCGATTGCAGGGATGGGTGGGGATTTCCTGTTAACCAGCATGTCCAGCCCACAGACTTGGAGTATCAGAGGAAAGTAATCAGAAGCAGGTCCCCAGCAAGCAAAAGGAGCTGTGTCATTGGGTAACAGGCAGCAGATGCTTGCGAGATGATGTGGGTGCAAAAAGCTTAGGGGTGTTTGGGGCAAGACTGGGCAAGCACTTGAAAGGGAGAGCCAGCAAGAATTAGAGACAGACAATTCTGATCTGTCACAGAAAACATCTTGAGATGAAAATAATTGGAGCCCAAGAGAGTACTCAAGGAAAGTATCAAAACTGCTTGCTTCTTTTTCCTGACCTGTAGGAAAGCAATTATGACCGGTGGATTTCTACTGAGTTGATTTTTAGGTTTTTTTTCCCAATTCATTTTTAAAAGCAAACTGCCTTTACTGGGTCCTGGCATCACCCTGACAAAGCTAAACCTACAGCTCTCCTGGAGAAGGGGGGAACTATGTAGAAGGAAAAGCATGCAGAGTAGCCAACTGATGGCAGAAAAGCAAGGCACAGAGAGAGGAAGACAGAGGAACACAGTGGTACAGGTGGTCCTTATGACTCTAATCCAGGTCTAACTGGCTTCCAATGAGAGTGAGGAGAGGGCTGCAGCTGTGCTGCTGGAGCTGTGATAGTGTTAGAAGAGAGAGGTGAGTCCACAGGGAAATGGAGCATCTTCACATGCAGCACCTGCTCAGGTGAGGAAGGCAGTCATCCTCCTGGATATAAAAAACCCTCCACCAAGTCTGTGAGAAAATCTGAAGTGGGCCTTGTGCATCCCAAAGCTCATCTCCTACCCCTGCCCCAATGATGTCACACTTGTTCTAGTAACAGATGTTACCTCTCCCTCTGAATCTTGCCTCCTTGAGCCTCTGTAAGGCCGATGATACACAAATAGGAATCAATAATCAGCTGGAATAAGGAAAGATGCATCATGTTGCAGATGAATCCTGAAAAGGGCATATTCCAGGGAGGATGAATGGCTGAGAGAGGGAGTTTGCAGTGGAGCAGAGCAAGCCCTGCTGCTCAGCATTCCATGCCCTCAGGAAGGATCACTGCATCCAAAGCTGATGCCACGAGGATTCCAGGTAGGCACCTGGCCTTCCTATCCCAGCACTGTGGAGCTCAGATAGGGGGCACATACACCAGGAACCCAGGACAGAGCTTGCAAGTGACAGAAGCAGGGCCATTGCGCCAGGGTGCAACATGAGGCAGAGGCTTGTGCTAGACAGTGAGGCAGACAGCTCGAGGAGGGTTGGGAAAACAAAACAAATCTGTTCATCTCGCAGTCCCTGTTTCATTCTCTCTCGGCAGAATCCGGCCTCTGGTTTCTTCAGTTTTCATCTCCTTTTGAGCAATAATCTAACAGGGCTGCCATCCCATTACAAAGCCCATTCCTTCAGCCTTATTTCTCTGCCGGGATGCAGGGAGGAACAACAAATGCACCTTCTGCAGCAGCAGCTGCAAGCTTGCACTAAACACACGGTGCCTGGAGTAAGGCTACCTCTGAGAACATTATTAGAAGAAATGGCTAATTTTGCAATTCACACCTGGGCTACAAACACGAAAGAGTTTGCAATAATCTCTGATGAAATATTACATTGTTTAAAGAGTTCCCGGTGAAATTCACCTTTAATTGATTTCTGATCTGTGAAAAAACTCTGCAGAGAGAGAGGAGATATTAGTCATACTCCTGTTTTATCGCGCCTGCGAGCGCTTTTCTCTCCTTTGTTTCCTTTGTCCCCAGAGAATCAACATGACACCGAGGAAAGCAGCAAGGAAGATACGGCAGAAGTAATAAATAACACATAGGAATCGTGTTCTGTACCCCGCACATCCTACTAAATCATTCTGCAAAAGGTGAAGTGGTCCCCTAGGAATGCTCTGAAGTTAAGAGGACACGGGTTCACAGCTAGAGCTGTTCCAGCAGGCCCTGTGGGATGAGGCCTTCTCCATACCTGTCCGCTGCTGGGAGGAAGGCAGAGCTGTGCCACACATCTTGTTCCTATGGCTGGATCACAAGAACCTCCCATTAGGACCCAAACCAACCACTGGGCTGGATGCACTTTTCAGCTTGCTTGCAGAACATCACACGGCAGCTTATTCCAGGAAAGAATGACGTATAGCCAAGAATATTGTCTGCAAAAGGTTGACAGAAAAGTCATTACAGTGTTGGCTTCCAAATCAGGATGAGCCAGGGTACAAGCAGCTGTTGAAGCTGAGGAAACAGGTCAGTATTAACTCCCAAGTCAATTCACTGAATATCACTTCCAAAAACCAGAAGGAAACTGTCACAGAGCAAATGGCCAAGGAATAAAATATTGCTCCAGGAGATGAGAGGAAATGCATCTATAAGCATCACTGGAGACCAAAAAGTGCTGATAGAGATGACTGTAAAGCATTATCCACTCGGTAAGGCTTCAACTAACATTTACAGCAGACAGAGCACTTGTTATGGATAAACTAAAGTTAATGATAGAAAAGGGGAAAAAAAAAACACAGCTCTTCTTAAGAACTGCTGTACAGAGCCACAGACAGAGCAGACACTGTAACATCTCATAGCAAACAAGTTGTGCTGGATGCAAAATCATTTTTAAATCTAGGAGACAATAAAGCAGGAACAAAAGTCCTTGGGCATGGCACAGCCTTCAGAAAGCCTTTGAGAAAAATCCGGGTACTTATTAGAGAATGAAGTGGGGAAGAAGAGGATGGTTCACCTAGATAACAAGTCACTATGGCCCAGCTAAATCATCACCGTCCATGTGTGCTTAATCTTAGCCAACAATAAATAGCACAGAAGTTGATGAAAAGAACATGCCTCATGATTTCCATGCCCTAGTCAGTTGTTGCTCTTGTTTGTGTCCAAACCTGGAATAACAGAGAAAGCATTTCCTTCAGTTTTATACCAACAACCTCAGAATCATAATCTTGTTCTTACAGGAGCTATCAAATCAATTTCACCTTTTACAAAGCATGTGCTAGCTTATATTCCCATCAAGCAGTTGTTCTTGATTTCAATTCAAGTTGAAAGTTCTCATTTCAACTACTGCTGGAGAACTTTACAATTCAGGTAATACACCCAGCCAAGACTAGTCTATAACATTCCTGCTGAAACATCTGGGCTAAGACTTCTGTAAGGGTTTTCCCTCTGCCAGAACTGATGAAATTTCAACCTCAGATGTGGGGCTGGGGAAATCAGCCCAAAAGGATTTGAACCAGGTGAATCACCTGTGCCCTTGATTCTTAGGTAGGACTCAACTGGGATGAAACCTTTGTTATAGGAGTGGAATGGCAGGAGCACTGAAGGGAAGCGCTGCCTGAATGCTGCCCATTTCAAGGGCTCTACCAGTCTGTACCAATCAGAGGTTCTGCATCTCTCCCTTGGCAGCTTTGTTTAGATGGTCATATCATCATCAGAGGAAGCGTGACCTTAAGTTACAAGTTAAGGAGTTACCTGCCACATCATCCAAGAACAATATGGGTGCGACTTCAAAATGCACAGATTCCTCCAGCTCAGATTTTCCTACATAGATCTAAAACCACACAACGTTTTCTCACAACTGCTCATCGCTCCTGCATGAGAAGAGTATTTCTTCAGCCTCAGTTTTTTGGGGTATTATCACGAACAGTTTACAAAACTGTTTATAAAACTGTATACAGTTTATAAAACTGTAACATCACTGAAAACAAGTTTTCACGTCTCATATAGCTGTAGGATGGACACAAGTGGGAGCCAGGCCTCTCTGTCCCCCTCTGGAGGCAGGAGAACCCGCTGTGTTAAGGTACAATGTTGTGTGCTCCTGATCGGATTCCTCTGAATATAATGGTTTACATTCTCCATTTGGTTTTCCTGCTTTGGAAGTCTGCTCCTCACTAACTCACATTCATCTGCCTGGCTTTTCTTGTTCCTTGTACACTGTCATTTTTCTAACTGCAATATATTCAACTACATCGTCCTAGGCATTTTATTTGTGTGGTTCTGCTCTAACAGCTACCTTAGCTGCTTCAAATTATGCCTTGCTTTCAGTTTTGCTTGAGTGTAAAAACGTCGTGTAAAAATGAATTACCCTCTGATGAAGGCTTTCAGGCTTTCCATTTGAGGAACAGCGTGCAGCTTTTTTTGGGGGAGCAATGGGAGAAGGATCAATCCAGCTTTTGTTTTACAGATTGCTACAATAGATAGCTTCCCCATAGGGAGTGTTACAGTACTATATTATGCTTACATAAAGGGTAATGACTAGGAACTTGGAGAACTCTACCCTTAGGAAGTGCTTGACGAGTGAGAACAGCAGGTGTGGAGGAAGGAAGAAAGGCTGAATGTCTTTCTGTCCCGACTTTCTCTTCTTTTATCTTTGGAGACTGAACTCGGAGTCAGAAGCGAGCCGGCTCCTGTAGGTACACCAAAGCAGAAAGATGAATGTGGCAAGGCAGAACACCCAAACAAAGAGAGGAAACCACGATCACGGCAGTAGCCCTGAACCCCATCCCTAAGCAGGTGGCTTTGAAAGGGGCTGTGTTCAGCCACAGGGCACTCTTAACTCACTACCGTAAAATAGGCAATTACAAGAGGGGCTGGATAAAGGAGAAAAGGCAACAGCACTGGGGAAAGGCTGTTTTGTGCTGCAAGAGCCTGTGTTGATGTCACCAGCAAGCTGAGGGGGAAAAAAAAAAAAGAGAAAAAAAAAAAAAAGGATGTAAAATCCTGTAGGCTCCACAAAGCCATTTTTGATCCATAGAAACCTGAAACAGTGTCATCACAGTCTTTATAGACAGAACGTGGTATTTGTCTTTCTGTTGCTAAACAGCATTAAGAGCCCACCACAGGAAGAAAACCTCAAAAGAGGTATTGATCTGTTTGGTGTACAATAGGAACAAAAGAGGCAAAAAGCTCTGAAGACCCCCAAAATGCCACCAAAGTGCACAAGCAGCTGCAGGCTGAGCTGCACAGGCCCACGTGTCCCCATAGGTCTCCATCCTCTTGCCCAGAGCCTTTTATCATCCCTAGGGCTGAATAAGAACTGTT
Source organism: Lagopus leucura (assembly GCF_019238085.1). NCBI lineage: Eukaryota > Metazoa > Chordata > Aves > Galliformes > Phasianidae > Lagopus > Lagopus leucura. Next base: position 11,937,454 of record NW_024962274.1, read on the forward strand.
ACGGGGCTTTCCCCATTTAGGGACACATCTATATGACCCCCATGCAATCCCTACTCCAGGGTGCTCACAGCTCCTCGATGCCCAATGTCTGGATGGCCCTTGAGAACTGCAGACAAACACGATCAGTGAACAAGCAGTAGGAAATTCCCTGTGAGAGTAAAAGGGGAACTAAAGGACCCTATGTGTTACACCAAACACGGCCAATGGTTGCTGGTTTTTTTGTTTGTTTGTTTTGTTTTGTTAAGAAAAACAGCATAAGGCAAGGAGCTGCTTGGACAAAGCAGTGCTGCACATGTATGCTATGAACTATTGACTGGAACAGCCAAGGGCAATGGTGGCCACCCATTTTCAGGCTGAGCTTTATGAAACCAGCAGTTCACAAACAAGGAGACAAAGAGGTGGTGAAGAATAACATCAGAGACTGCTGGACAGCAGTGATCTCCCTGATGCTCTGTGAGGAAGGAGACAAAGATGAAACTAAATAGACTCAAGTTAAAATGACTCAACTAGTGACAACACCATGAAGACAGTAAGCTGAACGCCAAGGGAAACTACATAGACTGAACCACTAAGTGGTATAAGCAGTGCAAAAGCTACTACGTGAGCCCAAAATACTGCTTCATCCACAAAGATGTGAAGCAAAAGCTGCAGCAAATGAACATACAGCAGATACACAAGCAACAGAGAATTGCCAATCCAGTGGCATTTGGAGAAGGCTGGCTCTCAAACACACTACAACCAGAACTTGGTGAGAGAAGAGCAGTACAGCAGAACATTACAACAGCAATATAGAGAGGGGATGTGCTACTATTGAAAGGAAAAAACAACACAGACTAACGAACAAAAAACCATTCTGAGCACAATAGACATTTCTGGTCTAGAAAAGTCCTCTGCACTGGGTAAGCTGTGAGACAATGGAGCCTAGCAAGGAGTAGATTTGTATGCTCCACAGCGGTGGAGCAAATCCACCACTGGTCAGAGAGCTCTCATCCACACACAACTGCCTGTGGAAACATCAGCAAAAGGGTTCAACAAGCTCTAGCTCTGGCAGCACGTCATGCATGAAACACATTGTGGAGCCAGGGAAGCTGCAGCCTCACCACCAGCTGGGCACTGAGGTTGGAGATGTGGGGATGGAATGCTGTCTGGGATCCAGCCTGCAAGGGAAGGTCTTCAGTGCCACCAGTCACACAAGCAGGGCTCTGAGCAATTTGGATCCCTTCTGATGCTGCTGCTCTGCTCCATGCATGAGATGCCCCCAACACGTGGTTTAAGATCTTCCATACAAGGGTCTAACTCTTCTTTGACTGCCAAAACAGCCAGGAGGAGAGAGCTAAAACCGAGACAGAACTGATATGGGATCATACGCAAGAAATTTCCCATCTTCAGGTTACAATCCCATACCACACAGAGAAAGCAGCACAGCTGACATCCAGAGATATTACAGAGACTCAGAGATTATTAGGACTTGTGAATGATCTAATAAAACATCTTCCTAGTCCTGCTGTCCCCCAAAGGCAATGCCTGGACAAACACACATTACAGCTGCATTAAGACAACACAGCTGTTCTATAAAACAAGATGATCTCACAGAACTGCCATAATACGAATGAAGGTGAAATCAAACCGTGCAGCAGCAGAGAGTGGGGGCCTAAGTCATTCCTCATTCAAAGGAACAGCTAATACCTGCAGTCAGAATAATCAGCGGAACAATTCTGCCTTGCCTTAAACCTACAAATAAAGAAGGACACAGTGAATATATTCAGTCTGTAAGGCTTCAGGAAGGAAACCTTGAACCAACATTGAGTGCTTTTTTAAAGCTGCAGTTTGCAGTACAAAATATCCCCTGTGCTACAACTGTCCCTGAGACACGAGTGCTCTGCCACGTGTTGCAAAACAGGGGATGCCTACGTGGCCGCACCTCTTCCACAGCATTCACCCCATATATGCATGGAGCTTTGCCTTATACACGCTCAGAAAACTGCTCACAGCCACTGGGTTATAGAGCTGGAGCTCAGTGCTGGCAATGCAGGTGGCTGGAGCACCACTTGTGGAGCAGAGTGGTCTCTGGGTTAGGTTATGGCAGATAGACCCAAGCTTGCTGCTCCACCTGCATGCTCCTGAGCATCTTCCCTTCTCAGCAGGTTAAGTCAAAGAGGATTGAGGGTCTGGCATGCAACAAATACGTGTAGAGATGCTGATCAGAAAACGGAGACATACAAGAAATGCATGCTGTCCTTGCAAGGCCTTAAAGCGTAGTGGGCATTGAGAACAATACCTTATCACTAACCACTTCCCTCAGCTTTCAGAGACCTGTCAGACTGGCAGCTGCAGGAAGCGCTATGAAAATACAGCAAGCTGTTGGGCAGCAGGTTAATCCCAGCACATGCTCATTCATTCAGCAGGCTCCAGAGTATTGCTGCGCTTTACTACCCAGGAAGGAAATAGAGACAGATCATTAGCACTGGGCCACGGTAACAGTAAGAGCAAAATCAGCAATTCAAACAGCTATGAGTTAGCTGAAGGAAAACTATAGAAAAAGTACTGGGAAGCTGGACAGAGAAAAACTCCTGCAGAAGACCTGAGTGATACTGGGTGTCTGCACCCAGTCTTGCATCTCTCAGTGCTGGATCACACCAGCTGCTAGTTCAGGAAAGAGCAACAAGTGATAGGGAGAGCACAGTGTTACTGTGAGGAGTCCTAGGTTGGACCCTAGGAAGCACAGCCCCCTTCCTGCAGGACCCACCACACGTGGTAAGGAAGCTTGCATTGAACAGAACAACCCCCAGTGCTGGAACACCCCTTTGTCAGCAGTGTATTCCCCTGCAAACCTGAAATGAAAGCAACGAGCAGAGGAGCTGGAACATGAGCAGTGAGCTCATTCAGCAGGAGGAATGAGGGAGCACGGGCCAACAGCACAGGTGCTGGCAGAGGCTCTCACACTCACCGTAGCAGAGAGGTCCTGCATGAGGCAATTTCCTGCCATCACAAAAAAGAGGATCCCACCCCAATACTGCACACCTAGCACAGACGTGCTGTGCCTGCGTTTTCAGACATAAGCTTCAGTTCACAAGAAATACACCGCTGAGCACAGCCAGAGCACCTGACACAGATGGAGTGTGTGGGGTTCGGGCTGCTGCCTGCCGTGCCACGGGAAAGAAACAGTGCTGTGACAGATGGCAGAGGGCACTGGGATAAACTGGGACAGCAGGAGACCACAGAGCATCCGTATTTGAGGATCCTGAGAACAAGAGGACACCCATCTGCCAGGAACAGCAAAGCAGTGTTGCTCTCTGGTGGGAGAGTCCCAGCCACTCAGCTCTGCATGGCCAAACCTCACCTGAGACCCTGGGGCATTCTTTAGGGCTGTGTTCAGACACCAAGTTTCCTCCACCAGCGCTGGGGACGATTATCACCATTCAGTTTGCCCAGAGAAGTGCGGGTGCCCCATCCCTGGAGGTGCCCAAGGCCAGGCTGGATGTGGCCCTGGGCAGCCTAATGTCGTGGGTGGCCATCAACCCACGGCAGGGGCTGGAACTTGGTGATCTTTGAGGCCCCTTTCAACACAGATCATTCCCTGATTCAGAGTCACTCACAGTCAGTGAGAGGTGCTGCCGGCGAGGGCTGGAGTGGTTATTGATTTCCTACGTGACCTTGGGTAAGTCACTTAACCTCAGTTTCCTCATCTGTATATTGGGAATTATGAGACTTGCAGAGTGCCACAAATTCATCATAGGGAACTACTTAAGAGCCCTATTATGAGTTAATGGGATTTCCCACTTCAGAATTACTCCTCTGAGGATCGAAGCAGTTGGACTGGGATATTCATAATCCTGATTCCTACTGTACGTGCAAAGCTTTTTCTTCTACAGTTTTTCCTCCTAAAATCACCCATGTAAATCATCTAGCTCGGAGCACACAGTCTAAGCATGTCCAGGTTCAAGGCTCTTTACAAACACTTGGTTAAATGACTTTGGCCTTGTCAGTCATCCACGCTAACAAGTCCCTCTCCTCATCCGATGCACGCGGCTTCCAGCATACGGAGTTTCACACCGTGTGCTGTTACGGTGAGAAGCTCAGCTGGGCTCTCAGAGCATGAAGTCTGTTCAAATTAAGCTGCAAACTGTCACAGAACGGCTCCCTGGAAGAAGTAAAAATCCAAAGGATCATCGTAAAAACTAAAGGCAGTTACAGCGCCTTGGAATCTCAAGAAGGTTCGGTCGAAGGGCCTGCTGCTCCAGTGCAATCCCACAACCACAGCACAGTTGCAGCCCCTTTATTCCCTCCGCGCTGTGCTGCATGCTACTGCACAGCATAAAATAGGCATTGAAGTTTCCCAAGAACAAGCAGCGCATTGATTTGCAAAGCAATTCAAGATATCTAGAGGATGAAATAGGCGAGCGTGGCAAGAAGCTTAAAACAAAAGGCTTCTCTACGGTGGGTATTTTTCCAAGGAAGTAAAGATAGAAACATACAGCGTTGGTGCCTCGGTACAAGCAGCGCTTTATAAGCCTGCTCACACCCCGATGCACACAGACAGACACGGCCCTTCAAGACCACGGGGCAAAATCTAAAGAGCGTTCCTATGCTAACTTGTTCTTCCACGGGGAATTAAAGCACTTCCGAGGCTGAGGAATACCTCTGCCCCGTCACACTCCCTCGCTCTTTCCTCACTCTTCCCCTCATCCTCCGCACAGTCACTTGGCATTTATTCTCTCCTATTTTATTTGGATTTTCTCTGAGCTGAGTCATTAATCTTCCCCACAGATGCACAGCTCTGACAGCTAGGGTCTTGACACCTCCAGTGCCAGCGAAGGACATTCTCATACTCTACTCTCTTTTTTTTTTCTCCTCCCTTTCTCCTTTTAAAGAAGCCCTTCATCCCTCCCCAGCCACGGCGTTTTGATGAGAAGGCCAGGCAGACCGAGGTCATGCGAACTGGAGGCGAGGGGCTGTGGGGGAGGAAGGCAAGGGAAGAGGATGCAGCTCCCACAAGGAACTCCTGGGTCCCACTGAAAAGGTCAGCGTGCCTTTGAGTCGTCTGCACTGCTCCCTGACACAAGAAAATATACTCAGCCCAGAGCAGAGATACTTGATAAAGAGTCTAATGAAGTGGAAAGAGTGTTGCATGAAAAGAATAGGCCTCTCTCATCCTGACATCCCATGATGCTCCTTCGAGTTGCTATGGAGACTTGAAAGAGAAGGGGGTTTTGTTGTCTTGAAGTGCCTTCTCCCATCCCAGTAACCTTGACCTTTTCCAGGTTTGTGTGTGCATGTATTTTAAGAAAGAAGAAGAAAAAAAAGAGATAAGGAATTCCATTTCTTCTTATCTGGTCATGGCTCGCTGGCTGGCACTGATGCATGTGGGGGGCCATCAGCCTGTCTTGGTGTGTAGATTTGGAGAGGATAAGAGCAAGAAAATGCAGAGGGGAACAGTTAATTAAGGCTGATATTGCAAAGGACCTTGCTTGCTGAATAATGAATTCCATATGCTTCAGAAACACAAGTGCAATTAAAGGTGTGAGAGACGAAGGGCAGGAGAGGAGTGATGGGTCATATATTACCATAGAAAACAGCCCCACTGGCCCTGCTAAGCTAGGGGTTCAAAAGAGAAAAAAAAAGGAACCGTGTATCACAACCAGAGATAATTTCTCATAAATGAGCCTGAGGTGCTGCTGCCAGTTTCCACAGGTGAAGAAGGGTTATCTGCAGTTGACAGCCATTAGAGAGTGATGGGAGAGTCATTTAGACAGGTTGAAAGCAGTTCTCTTTATGTGATACCCAGCTCAAGATGAATACGGAGCTAAGCAGTCAGGTTAATGCAGGGCTATGCTGAGGGTGAGATGTTTGTGTTCTTTCCCTACCCCCTACCCAAAGAATCACAGAATGGCCTGGGTTGAAAAGGACCACAGTGCTCATCTCATTCCAACCCCCTGCTGTGTGCAGGTCACCAACCACCAGACCAGGCTGCCCAGAGCCACATCCAGCCTGGCCTTGAATGCCTCCAAGGATGGGGCATCCACAGCCTCCTTGGGCAACCTGTTCCACCACCCTCTGTGTGAATGTGTTGCACTTCTATCCACCATACAAACATAAAGAGCCCTGAAATTGCTGTGAAAGGAAGGAAAACAAGAAGCTGCCTACCTCTTGTTGGAAACCAGTTCCACAGTTAGGAAGAGATGTTGAGAGGTGGGTTTGTCACCAGGAGGCCAGAACGTGCCCAACCATTGTACCTCAACTTGCCTGGCCCCCATCTATGTCCCCCAAAAGACATACTCCCTGCTCCATGTTATCTTGTGGGATGAAAGCACTCAGCTTGGCTTAAGAGAACTGTTGTATCTTAGGAGAACGGAGTCTTTAATTGCAACAGAAGAAGAAAACATCCAATGAAGTCTATCTATCCAAGAACACAGCCACCTCCAGGAGTAAGACCTGGGTTTGGACAGTGTTGCACATATCTTTAACAACTGAGGATCATTCATGCCAAGCAAGAAAATCAGAATTTGATACCACTGAGCAGCTGGTTTGCTCACACCGTAGACTAATGAGAATCTGATGTCTGAGAGATCTTTGCACACCTCTGTCCACGAGGGATTTAGCCTCCCTGACCCTAAGGGGATCTAGGATGAGGTTTATAGTCACCACTAACCCCGAAATTGATTCCTTACCTTGCAGAAGCTTGGGCCAGCACTGTGCTAATCTAAAGGAAACCCCTGATAAGTGATCTTGCCAGCTGTCTGTTCTCCACCCTCCAGGCCTGGGTAAGCTTTCTCAGCTTCAGACTCGCTCCAAGCAACTTTATGGCACTTGCTGGTCCTGCCAGCTTGCCACATTACCGCTCTAAGTGAGAAGAGAGTACAGAAAAAAAAAAAAAAATCATAACAAAATTATTGGAAAATATTTCTCTTTCAGCTGAGAGTGCTGTTGATACGATCACCTTTTCATTTTCTGTGAGAGTATGTGCACTCGTATGCATGCATTTCCCCCACCCCATCTCTCAAGCTTATGATGTGAGCAATCACGCAGGCTTGCTTGTCCATTCCCAGCTCGACAAACCATTTCCAATAAGATCCATCTCCTCCAGCTCAAGGCTGTATTGTCTTCATATCCTTGGAGATCAGATGTCTGTTCTCCTTTTTATCACTTGAGCTGCACGTGTTTTGATTGTAAACACCCTGATAACACTCCTGTTAGCCCCTCACAAGTGAAATAATAAAGGATAGATAACATTTCTAGACGTGATACTTATACTGTCATCCTACACTGAGATAACAAGGAGCAGACAGCCTGTGAGTCTGTCTTATTCCGATAAGCATCTTGTCACCATAGATACTAAAGAGATAAACTTTCTAAAATAATATCCCTGTTCATGTCACTTTGCTCAAGTTGGATAACGGATGGTGCAATTCCTCTCCCTCCCCACTCTAACTGCATTTATGGTTTCTCCCATTCACACCACCAGTGCCCCTCGCTGTGCACAGGGCCAGCAGAGCAAATGAACCACATTTCCCACCCAGGTGAGAGCAGCTGGTAGGTGCCATCTTGTAGGACGATGTTTTGTGGACACCCTGAGGAAGCAGCAGAGCTCCAAGCACGCTGCCTGGCAAGCTAAAGAGCACATCTTTGCTTGTAAAGGGATGCTACTCTTCGCAGCACAGCCTATCTGCTACATCTCTCTGCACACAAAACCCTTCTGACAGAAGCAGAGGGGCCCGTTACAGCAGCAAAACCAGGATGGGATGTCCTAGCTGTAGTCAGTGCACTTCTGTCCCTTTGTTCTCTGAGGAGAGAGGTGAAGGATTGCATTACTCAGCCAGGCTGCAGCTTGGTGGAGTCAGTTCACACCATTGAACACATGCTTTCTCCCAGAGAAAAGGCCATGTGGAACGGTACAGACCTCGAAGGCAGGGACAGGAACAAACTGCGATGCCTTACCCCAGGGCAGGTGCTGCAGGAGCCTCCCCTCACCACACAGCACCAATGAGAACAGGAGAGAGAAGGGTGTGAAGGTCAGAACCCGCATCCCATAGCCTTGCTCTGAGAGCCCTGGGGAAAAAAAAGAGATAAAACCTATGTGAATGTATTGCTCTTTCAGGACACATCAAAGCTCTTTTGCCAGGAGGTTCCTCATGCTACTCAATCTGTCCAACATTTCTCAGTAGCATGAACTCTTCCAGTATCTCCCCTTGGGATGATTTAGGGGCCTTGATGTGGTGATGACAACAGTGCTATACCCTTTCCCCTTGATTCTGATGTCTAAAAAAGATAATCCTGCTCAGGAACAGAGCACTGAAGCAGGTGCCAACATTCAGAGCCTGTCTTTATCCATGGTAACTACAAGAGATGCTTGACATTTCTATGTTGAAGCATTTCTTAAATGAAAAATGGCTTTGCAATCAAAATGAATACGTGTACAGAAAATCTCCAATTTGGTTGAAAGTTGCCAGGCTTATAAATTGGAAGCTGAATGTTTCTCTAATAAAATAAAACACAATAAAATTACAACAGTTACCCAAGAAATATACCCAGCCACTGAAAACCACTATAACACATGAGACTTGTTGTTATTGTTGGTTGTTGTTGGTTTTTTTTTGTCTGGATACCTTCAGGAAGGTATTTTTGCTCTTAATAACACTCTCTTAGGTATTTAGAAGTATCAAAAAGGAATGTTTTTAAATGGACTTTTTCATCTGAAAGTACAAAGTGAAGCACCTGGCAGTCATCTACCACACCAAGCTGTCGTCTTGCTAATGGTAACCACAAAAGCAGATGACATTTTGGTCGTGACCATTTTGTATGGTTTCCATATCATAAAAAAACACAAGAATTTATTCTCCTCATGATAAGTATTGACCCTGACTTGCTTCACTGCATATTTACCTCTTGGGTCAATAAATCATCTTGTTAGTCTCAATAGAAGTCAGTATCTGCTTATTATTACATTAACCTTTACGAGGCAGATAACAGTTGTTTTTCCCTATAATAGGATATCGCACAAATTGGATAAGTAAGAAAGATTTATTTGCAATATGATTTTTGGACTACAAACCTTTTTGCTCAATCTGAGGCCCACAAAATGAAACGTGTTCGATGCACCACATGGAGCAGCCTTTCCCTTACATCTGGCTTTCGGAGGATGTACGAAGAGTCCTGGACCAAGTCCTGGCACATCTGGGAGATCTGCACGTGCAGTGCTTATCTTCTGGCCAATGAGATGGAGCTGCTGCATTGCTTGGCTCTTGTAGGATCAAACTTTTGTCCTGGCCAGGTGTTTGCATTAAGCCTAAGGAAAGAACACATCGCAAGGGACAGGGAAACCCAGCCAAGATTGAGGAAGAAAACAGATATGTGAGCTTCATAAAATCATAGAATGGTTTGGGTTGGAAGGTTAAGATCACCTGGTTCCAATGCCCTGCTCTAGGCAGGGATACCTCCCTCCAGCCCAGGTTGCTTACAGCCCCATCCAGCCTAGCCTTGAAGTTTGTGAGGCTCAGCAGAAGAAAGGATAAACAGAAGGAAAGAAGCCTGACAGGAAAAAGTGAATTTTCATTCACACACGTGCTGATGCTGAGCCTGGCCTCCATTCACCAACATGCAGGCACAGTTTGGAAAGGGAAGATAGCTGGTGAGGCAGGCCCTCCTGTCACCAGCCTTTGCAGATGAAAGACAACGTGGCACTTCTTCAAAAGTGCAGAAGACAACCTTGACATTCTGGCAAATTCATCCCTTCAATAAAAATAAATTATTTCCAAGACTGCATGTGAGATACAGCTACGCATATGGCTGGCACGTTTTCCTACACATTGCTTGAACTCCCTTCGTAAAGCACTTTGAGATACAGCTCCTCAACTATTAAAGTTATGATATAAAATATAATTCTCCTTCATGCTGTAAGCTCAAAATCTCCTTTAAATATGATATATGCTCTTCTCTCCTTAGAATCTAGATTTTAACTGTGCTCCCTTCGCACAAAAGCATTGTCCACGGATGCCATCCAGACTTGATGTACAGTGGAAACTAAATGCTGCCCAAATATTTCATTAACCTGCTACCACGAGCACATCTGCACAGTGAGGGGTGGGGAGTGCCAGCAGCAAGACAGCACTAAAGGGAAAGTCTGAGCTTCATGCAGGAGAACAGACCAACTGAGAAGGATATCGGGACAGAGGGCAAAGGAGAAAAGAAACAGTCCAAAGTCATATCTGTAATCTGTATAAAACAACACTGCCGTTTGCTGATTTACTGTGGATCCAAATGCGGTCCCAAACATCCCTCTGTTTATAAACACTAATTTCCAAAGGCTTCTGAGCTGCTGAACAAAAACAAACTCCAGCCATGATATGTGATAAACAGGAAACAAGCCAGAGTAAATATTGCAGTGGGAACAAAGCCTGGGCTAGCAAATACAGAACCACAAGAGATAGACACCACACAAAACACGAGGGAAGCACAGCCTTGTGCATGCTCTGAATTCCTAGTGTCAAGCAAAGGAGGAAGAACTCCTCAGCTGTAGCCTCAAGGGCTTCAACATTTGGTTTTCCAGCATGGAGAGCCAAGTTTTCCAAGCCAAGTTTTACAGCAGTATAGAAATCCACTGGAAAGGCTCCGGGCTTTGCCAGAGGGGGTTTTCACCTTCAGCAGCAGAACTGCAATGCCAGGCACTTGGGCTAGATGGCTTCTGCCCATCCTAAAATCCAGACAGATGCTGAAGCTCTGGCAGCAAATGGCAGCTCTGGAGAAGAGTCAGACAAGAAGAAACTGTTCCCCTTCTCACATGTTAGGCAAATGCCTGGCTTTGGAGAAAACCCACTGCACCCAAGAAACCCAGGTTATCCAGCCAGGAAAAAAGAGGAAAACTCTTCCAGAATGGTTCTAAAGGGTAAAGTGTGTCTGCTTCTCTCCACCAGGAAAAGACTGTGGCCAACTCAGTTAATCCCAGAACAACTCAAACACCACCAACATGATCATAGAATGGCTTTAGGTCGGAGAGGATCTTAAAGATCACCTAGTTCCAATCCACTTGCTATGGGCTGGGTTGCCACCCACTAGATCAGGCTGCCCAGGATCCCATCCATCCTGGCCCTGAATGCCTCCAGACATGGGGCATCCACAGCCTGCGCCAAGGCTTCACCACCCTCTGAGTAAAATAATTCTTCCTAACATCTAACCTAAATCTCCTCTCTTTTAATTTAAAGCCTTCCACTCACATCCTGTCACTACCAGATCATGTGAAAAAGTCAGTCCTCCTGATTGTAAGCTCTCTTCACTACTGGAAGGCCACAGTGAGGTCTTCCCAGAGCCTTCTTTTCCCAGTTCCCTCAACCTATCCTCATAGGAGAGGTGCTCCAGCCCTCTGACCACCCTCCTGTAACAGGAAGGCAGTGGCAGGGCAGCACACGCTCTGCAGTGCAAACACTGCACGGGAGGGGTCTACATCCAGTCCAAAAACTTTTGCCTTTTTCTCGTTTTTCATGGGATGGAATTTCGGATCTTCCTGCCGCACTTAAAAAAGGGCAGAAACAATAGCCTTTGCAATTAGTACTTGGCAGAACAAGCTCCTGCCTGCAATAAATTAACAGAATTAATAAACGGAACCAATCAGGGAGGAGGGAGAAAGAATCAGATGCCAGAAGGTAAATCCTGCCTGTGCCAGCTTATGAGCAAAAGGAGACTCGGTCACGTTGGGATATCCTGATGGGTCTGAGGAGGGCCAGGCTGAGGAACTGCGGTGCCCAAGCCTCGTCCAGCCAAGGGAGAGCAGGAAAGCCAGGGCACATTTCTTTCTGAGCCTGGTTGTAGGAAATACATGGCCTTTCTCTCATCTCATCACACCCTGTGAGGGCCCAGCAAGAAACAAGGTGCTCAGAGAGCAGTTCCCCCACGAAAGGAAGCTCTCCTGTGGGATGAGATGGGTGAATAGCACTGTGCTATAACCCCTGCTCCTTGCTTTGCTTGCTCAATGGCCTTCAGTTCCTGCACTCTGCACCTCCTGTCAGCGTCCCAGCTATTGCCCTAACTGCACAGCCTGTTCTCTGTGATTGGGATACAGCAGAGAAATGCTGCTTGTCCCCACCAACCCCTCCCTGCCTACCCCATCTCGGAGCCAAACCGAGTAGAAAAACCGTATTTCAAGTTTAGGAAGACATTTGATGCAGCAACCCATGAAAGATCATTCTGAGGCGCCCATTCAAATCTGCTTGGACATAAGAGATGCTGTGTGCTTCAGAAAGCGGGTAAGGAACCATAAACCAAGCAAAATGATGAACAGCAGCTTGTCAGCTCGGGGAGATGTACCTGGTGGGGTTCGGCAGAGATCACTGGTAGACCCATCTTTTGTCACCTCTACATTAACGAGCTGGAAAAAGAAGTAAAGAGCAAATAATAGAATTGGCAGACCAAGCTATATTAGGAGGTGTTGCCATCACCAAGGGAAGGACAGGAACATAAAACAAATTAGAAGACAGGTTAGAAATCAGGGTGGAAAATAAAGAACAGGGGAGAAAAATGACCGTCCAGACAGATTTACAAAGGGGATCAAAAGCATTCAAGCAAACAGGAATTCTGCTCTGCAAAGGATTTTGGTATTTCAAACCTGGAGATGCTGCTAAGCAAAACCATTCCCAGAAAAAAAAAAGTTCTTGGGAAACAACATCCCCTTTGACAATCAAAATGTTTTTAAAAGTAGTCACTTCAAAAAGATAAATGTAGCCTTCAATATTGCCAGAAAACGAAGGAAAAGAGGAACAACGTGAGTAATACTCAACAGGAAGGTCTTGCAGACAGCTTCAGTATTTACCCCACCTAATTTACCCCTATGTGAGTCACTGGGGGGAATGAAGTCCCACCACTCAGCATCCAAAAAGCTGGGGAGGGAGTGCTGGCTTGATTTCCCAGCCTCAGAGTACATCCAACTTTCACCTCCCAGCCTTTTTTCTCAGAAGCTCTTTTTTTTTCCCTTTAATGCAAGCTATATAAACAGTCAATTCCCAGAAACAGCGCTGTAAGAAAATACTGATTCTCGTAAGAGCCCCCAGCATGCCTATCCAGTCAGCAGCACAGGAAACCTCAAAAGAGCACTGCAGTACGTTCAAGCACCCAGAAAAATCCTCCAGCAAAGCCTTCCCCTGAAAAATTTGAAGTAAACCCTGTAACAGCATGAAAAACAACACTGCAGGAACAGCTCAATGAAGGAAGCAAGCAGATCATACAACGGCTTGGGTTGGAAGGGACCCCAAAGATCCCCAAGTTCCAACCCCCCTGTCACAGCAATGCCACCAACCTCCAGATCTGGCACTAGACCAGGTTGCCCAGGACCCCATGCAATGACTGGATGATCCAAACGATTGGAAGCATTGCTTTAAAGTCACGCTTGAACCACAGCACCATGAAGTGCGCTGATAGTTCACTCACAGTCGTATCTCCTACGATTCGCCTGGATGTGGATGCAATAAAAAGAACAGGATTTAAGTAAGATGAATAAAATACACACGTGTGGCCAATAGGAGTAGGATGGCTGAAGAAATATACAGCTCCAGTATTTCAGTATTTTAAGTACATACTCAATGTTAGGTGGACATAGAGATGCTCAGAAATCTCTGAAGATGACATGATGATCTCTCAGTGTGAAAGATTACTCTACCCAGCAATTTTGTCGTTCTTGCTTGCTTTTTGCTAGTGGATTACAGAGCAAGCACGTTGGACCATAAATGAATACCCAGCCAGTGCTGGCTTCCTCCCAAGCCTTAAATTGTTTATAGCCCATTCGATCTCCGCTTTCAGCCTTGGTTCTGCTAATCAAATCACATCTTATTTCAATAGCTGGATTTTTTTTTTCTCCTCCTTTTAAATACCACCTTACCTAATCTGTACAATTTGCATTTCGCCGTGTCTGCACGTGGTATAGAAACCAAGCAAACTGGATTTGATAGAGCGAGGAGTTCTTATCTAATCCACAGCAATTTTTTACTTCACTGTATGTGAAGTGCCTGAAGTTGGGATTTGTGAAAATTGTTTTGGATCACTTTTTTTGTTTTTTTGCTTTTTTACCTCAAGTTTTAAGGAAAAAACGTGCAAAGTTATGGCTGTGGGAGAGTTTGAACTTCTATGCTTTAGCCACCATGCCTTCTCCATTTCGCAAGTGCAGACCCTGCTGCGTCCTTTTTCCTTCCCAGAAGAGGCTCTGGGATAGGCATGGAGCTTTGATGGAGCTCTGCAGTGTTTCATTGCTTCTTGCTTCTCAGCTGGCTTTTGCAGCATTCAACTACTGAGATTTCCCATAGGCTCAGCGACTGGCACATCGTCCCTGAGGTCACTGCAAGGCTTTGCAGCCCTTTGTTACCTGATTTATCAACAACTTTACTGCATCTAATGCTTATTTGTGCAACAGAAGACCGTCTCTGTGCACTTACATAGGCTAATTTTAAGGCTTTTAGCTGCAACTTTAAAGGTCCTATTAAAAAAATTAAAAACCATCTCAGAGACATACTAACCCAAGTTTTTATGAGGGGCCCATGATCCTACTCGCAAAAGCCAACCAGCACACCCCTTCTAACTTGGTATATGAAACTGGGCACACGTTTGCCCTCATTCCCTAGAGATTCTTTCCACCACAGCTGCCATTTTGATGAATTTGACCTCTCGTTCCCCCAGACCACAGCCGCTTGTGGGGAGATGTAGGGGAGGTCAGCACATGGCTCCCTAGGGCCCAAAAAACATCTCAGTGACCTGCTGGAAAGCAGTCAGCCCACTTCCAGCCATGGGATACATCACCTGTGAGACAGAGGTGCTTTACTGTCCCATTGTCAAACAGGAGCCTCAGGAAGGGTCACCTAGAATGTCTTCAGAGAACAGATTTCTGCTTTTTGGTAGTGCCACAGCTATGCTGAGGCCAGCTTTTGTCATAGATTTCAGCCTACAGGGTGTGAATTAAGCACAGTGGTCCCAAGTTTTTGCATCCTGGATCTAAACAGAAAATCCCAGCCAGCCCCTCCACGCGTGCCTATGCAGTGAGCAACGACAGGCAACAGCTCTGGGTCTGACTGGTGCTGCATCACCCAACTCAACCAACGCTAAAAGGAAAAAGAAAACAACGCACGTGGTTCATACAGACTCACTCTTCCTCTGCCACTGCTGAAATGATCCCACCCCAAAGAAACCACGTCCTTTTTCCTACTAGAGTGGCTGAGTCTTGTGATGGTAACAGACAGGTGTTCTTTTTCTCCTGGGTGAGCCGATTCTGAGCCTCAATTAAAGCAGATTTCAATAGACTTGAATGCAACAGGCTTGGCAATTATTCCCTTTCCTTTCTATGTGTGTTTGGTCACCAAGCCTTGTTTCTCTCCACAGGGGAGTCTGCTCACTAAACCTGCTTGCTTATTTAAAACTCAGCAGCCTCAACCCACTCCCATTTCGCCACCTGAGACCAAAAACCGAGAGTCCTTGAGTCATTAAAAGCAGGATGCAATTAGTGCCAACGCTGACTGGCTCGCTCCCTCCTATTCCGTGCCCATGTCTGAAGCTCCTTCCTTTGTGAGCTCTAATGCGTGTTTAATGTGCAACTTAATTATTTGATTACAATGGCGTAATTATGTAATTGTAATGTATTGTGCAAGTTGGCTGGAAGGAGACGGGAGACATTTGCTGAGTGATGTGGGATAAACAGAAGAACAACAACATCAAGGAAACAGAATAAATCCAACGAGATGATAATTTGGAGGGATAGTTAAGAAAATGGGCACTTTGGAAAATGAAAAGTAGCTGCATTTTTTTTTTTTAATTTTTTAAATTTTTTTAAGAATTAATTTATTCTTCCCTCCTGCCTGTTTGTGATCAGCCAGGAATTTCCTCCTGATTGCTGATTGCAGCTAATGCATCCATGCTTTCCTGAATTACAGACGTGGGTTCAGCTCAGCCATGAGCACTGGCAACTCAACAGGGCTGAAAAACCTGGTTTTGCCATGGAAATGTAAGCAGATGCGTTGAGTGCTTCGTGTAAATGATGACCTAACAGTAATCCAAGTCCCAGGATGACTTGATCAGGCCATGTCAGCTCTCCAACTACTGACTTTGGATCAGAACACTCGTGTTATAAAATCATAGAACCCTTAGAGTTGGAAAGGACCTTTACAGGTCACCTAGTGCATCGCCCCTGCAATGAACAAGGACACCACAGCTCGATCAGGTTGCTCAGAGCCTGGTCCAGCCTGGCCTTGACCATCTCCACAGACTCAAAAACCAGGGGGAAATACGAGAGGCATGTGATCCAGGTAGGCAAGAGCCACAAGGAAGCTCACTGCGAGAACCACAGAGCACGTCTTGGAGACAGATTTCAGGTCCTGCTTTGTAAAAGCTTTCTAAGCTCTCTGTTCTCTCCTGCTCTCCCTCAAAAGACTTCAGCAACTCCCTGTCTCCCAGCAGCAGCACATTCTCGAGGAGACCACATCAGTAAATATGACAGCCAGCAGCCTACTCACCAAAGTCTTGCTGCGACACAGCCCACCTGCAGCACCCCAGGTTTCTGTGGGAGACACAAGCCCACAGCAAGTATTTTGGGGAGACCTCTGAACCTGCTTCTTATCACTCATTAGCTGAGAGCTGACAGAAGGCTTGCACCAGTGAAGCTTTCCATTGCACGGGTTTCTGCAGCCAGAGCTCCTGCAGGTAGACAGCAGCCAACACCAGAGCAGAGCTCTGTGCCCACAGCATGTGGCAGCACACACCGACAGCCCGTGCTGCAGGCAGCGCATACATATACAACCAGGGTTATATTATGGCTATTTCAGCCAACTGAGGTGGTTTTTTTTGGCCTTCCCAAGCCAAACTTTGGGAGATGTGGGAATCCGACCTGTTTCAACAGCAAGCTGCACTCTGATCTTGTCAAAACAAATTGCAGAGTAAGTACTAGTGAAACTCTTCTGATATTAGCAAAGCAAACAAAGGCAATGACAACCTAGAGCACATCCATCTGCCAGCTATCCAAATAAGATCAGCCAAGGAGCAAACTCCGTGGTATGGAAGTGGGCTGTCAGTCAGTCAACTCCAGTAAACACAAGCTGTCAGGCAGGGAGAGATGATGGATGCAACCAAATAACTGCAGGTATACGCAAACCCAATTTGCCAAAAGTTGCACCACTAAATCCCACTGATTTCAGTCCAAGGGGTCTAACTCTCCTTGGGGTCTTCAACATGTTCTAACATCAGGGTTAACTGAGTGCTATATACAGGTACAGAAAGTAAAGCTGCCCACCCCATTTGCCCATGAAAAGAGCTGTAGAAGTTACTGGGAAAAGAGAATTGCCCCCCACACTCCACCCCTCCCCACAAACACACATGTTGGAATTATCCTCCTTTCTGAATCAATCACCATAACCCTGAAACGTTCTGCCATCTCCTAACTCACACAGAGGAAATGAGGTATATTCCACCAAAAGCCAGCACTCTGAACCAATGCTTTGGGATCACATTTGGGAGAGGCTCAGCTAATTTTTTAAAGAACAAACGTCATCTGAAGCCAAAGTAAAAAACCATTTGTGTTTTAAAGGTAAGACACAAAAAGTTGTGTGTGCTCCCTTAATGAATCCTTAATGGAATCCTAACAAATCAGATCTGGCACCCTCCACACATTCCCTTGCGTTCCTTTCAGAAATAAAACTGACAAGGAAACTTTCTATGATGAAGATTTCTCACTGTTTGGCTGATTACAAGGTAAAAGAGCCTGCAGACTGGCTGGTGCCATCAAGAGTTTCCAGTGCATCTCTCTGAGAAGACATCAGCCCTAAAACCTACCGCTGATTCTTCTGCCACTCCTTAGACAGCATTAACAATTTGCTCCTGGACAGTACAGTCAGAGACGACTTCAATGGATCTGGGCAGCTGCTGCCCCCCAGCATCCATCAACCCAGCATGTGAGGTCTGAATTCCTGTCATTGCACCAGGGTGTTTGTATGCATTTCTAAGGGTTTGAGAATTATTATGTTGTGCAAAGGCTTGTCTAACTCTTCGGGGAGGTCACGCAGACGTGTTATATATTCAACAGACGTGCAATAAACACAATTTAACACCAAACTACCCACCTCCAAATACTCCGTTTTCTTGCTTGCAAGAAAGAAAAACAACCCAGAATTTTAATAATGCATCAGCAACGGCTTTGATTGTTATTAGATTTGCAGATCTGCTCGGGGTGGTGTGACACTCACTGCATGCACACACACACGTACCCCAAGCAAGCCACCGCCCTGACAGCAACGGGCAGAATGATGCAGATGAGAAGAGCCCTGCACTCAATGGGGGACGGGGCTGAATGTGACCTCCCTGCACGGCAGACTCCAGACCGAGGGCTGGAACAGCGCCCACAGCCTTCCTGTATGACCTTGGCCCACCTCCCATCTGCTATCACAGCTGCCACCCTTGCTTGGCTGGGGCTGAGGGTGCATGGGGACTCAGAGACTTGCTGCTGCAGAGGAGCGAGCCTCGTGTTCATACGCCAGCACGGCCACTTACCATTTCTCTGCATTGAGAAGAAGGGAGAAAATCTGGTTTAATGCTGCTAATTAAAGGGGACAGAACATGGCGGCTGCTACTCAACCGCTTCTCTTTGCTGGAGAAAATGCATAGAGCATGTCCCAGTAATTTAATTTAGACCATATAACACGTTATGAATTACGGTCTGAAAGCTTGTATGCAAACACTTGGCATAGCTCTGTACCTCCATCATACACCTACGTCCTTCATGCCTGCCCAAAAGCAGCTAATGTTGGCACAGAAGCTGGCACAGGTTTTGGATCAGGCCTTTCCCACACCAGGCATGAGCACGGCAAGGTACAAGATCCAAACTTGCATCAGCTTTAGATAAAGAATTAACAAATACCAAGGCCAGGGAAGCAGGCTGATATTATGGAAGCCCTGGGAACACAAACTGACTGGTCTGGAGCAGAGCTCTCAGAGACAGCATCCAGCATAGCAGAGATCACACTGCCTCTCGGGAACTGGTCCAAAATTTTATGGACAAAGACTGTAAAAGAAGTTCCTCCAGGACAGTTAAACACAGAGGTACCACTTCTGGCTGGGGATGATTCTCCAGCATCAGTGCTAGAGCTGGAGCAAGATGCAAGCAGCAGCACCATGGCCCTTTTACCATGTTTCCTCTGATTTTTCACCATCTGCTGCCATGTACAGCTTCCTAGTGTCCAAGAGATGGAATCTGCCTGGCTGGAGCAGGCAGAGTCCTCCTTGTACCTACTTCTGGTAGCAGTTGGGATCTCATGTCTGGCTTGGATTTGCTGTTGATCTTTGCAGGTTGGACCAGCAAGACCTTTGCCATGAGAAAAAGCTGTCTCCCACTCATCACTCTCCTGGGAATTAGCTATGAAACATCAATCTTTTCCCACTTCTCTAGGAATGAAAAGGCTGCTTTTTGCTCCTGGCCAATTGCATCCCATCTTCTCCCTTCTTCCCTATTACTGGAGCTGTGAGCCTCCTATGCCTGATCCACAGGTGAATCACTGGAATTAAACAAAACAAAAACACAAAAGGATCTGTTTCTCATAGACAAACAGCTTTCCATGTAAGCATTAAATATCAATTACAAGAGAAGCCATGCAGTGCTTTAATTATAGTCATGAAAAATCATCCCATTAATCAAGTTTCTAATCAGCTAGTTTCTCGTAATAAGGTGGCAACTGCTATTTTATCGATTAACTCTTAACAGGCCACTGAGATAAATCAATCCTGCATTTTTTTGCATATACCCTGCTTTACAACAGGAAAAATTCTGCCTTTATCAGAGAACTTGCCTGAAAGCGAGCTCTTTGCTGCCTGGTTCTTGGCAGTGCTGCTGATGCCCCTTTGGGGCTTGATCCTCGCGGCTGGAAAGCGGGCTCTTTGCTCTCCCTTGCTCAGGCTCCATGGAAAGAGTTGTGATTTAGGTGGTTGGGTCCAGTTCAGATTGGAAAGAGGTGGAAAAAAAGGGGTGATATAGGAAACAGAGAGCTTTGTCTTTTGAGAGGACATGAAAGGCTGAGCAAACTTAGTCTAGCAAAAGAAAAGCCAAGAAGAGACGTGGTCTAGAAATATACAGAGAGCGAGAGGGAGGAAGCGAGGGTGAAAAGGAGACAATTCAGTTGAAGAACAAATGGGAACAAAGCAGCCGTGAATTAATATAGGCTGGAATTTAGAAATACACACTAAGAGGCTCAGAGCAGAAAGACTTTCTGACAGCCTTCCCTTGGGAATCGCTGGGCAAAACCTAAATGAATTTTTCACCGAGCTGGAGCTGTGCATAGGGGAGATGTCCTTGCCAGGACTTTGCAGTGGTTAGGCACACACACGGGGCTCCAAGGAGCTCGTCCTGTCTTCAGAGAAGGGTTTCTAGGATCCACATCCAAGCTAGACGTGAAGCCACTTGATTAATTATTGCCTCTGCTGACTTCTCCCACCTACTGCTCAGCTCAACACCAATTATTCAGGATCAGCTCATAATAACCTATTGAAGAGGTACAGCTTTTCATTTGCATAAGCAGTTTCAGCCAACACAGTCTGCTGAGACAGAAACTACACGCTGAATATTTAGCGAGTCTGACGGCATTTTAAAAGCATGTGATAGCACACAACTGATGACATCATGTGTTTGTCATGGCTCCTGAAGCTGAAGACTAACGCAGCAAAGAGCTTAACCCAAAATTGATTGGAGCGGTGCTAAAAAACAAAAACAAAAACCAGATTGCTTCTAGATTTAGACACAACTCCCTGAGAACCCATCGTGTGATACGAAAGTTTAAGCAGAACTGCAAAAATAGATCTAAAACCCTACAGCAGTGATTGAGATTCAAGACGAGCCTCCCATTCCTCTGCACAGGATCACGCAACGAGCTGGAACGCAAGGCCCAAATACAGTGTGACCCACAAAGCCACAGTGGGATCAAACCCCAGACAACCCGCAGCCACAGCTCCAGTCTGGCAGGTGGCTGTGCTACAGCCTTAGGAGCTTGCCCAGGTTCCAGAGAGACCTGTTCTTGTTGGGGTTGGCTATGGGGTACACAGAGCCTGTGACAAATTTCAGCAGCATAAGCAGCACCTCGCACCCAGTGAGATGAGAAGGTTGTTGCTGTGCAAGCAGAGAGGTGACCAGGGGAAAGGCTACGCGACACAAAACGCACAGCAAATCCCTGCCCAAGCTTCTGGCATCCCAAGCTGCTCCTGACCTCCTCTGACCCACCCACACATCTCTGGGTGGATGCAACCAGGTCAGGAGAAGCTTTGCTGTTTGCTTTTTGGATGCTAATAAAACCATCTCCATGCTGGCACATGCCCAGCACGACAACACTTTTGTTCCATCTACTTTTACAACAGGGAGGGGGCTGCCAGGCTGGGTGCAAGCAGAGGTAACACCCACCCAGAGAGAGAGAGCTGTCTGATTTATTCTCCACCCAAGCAATTATTTATTCATAAATTAAAAATAAAAAAAGGAAAAGGACCGGACGCCTGCTCCAAGGTGGCACTCTGGGAGGAAGGAAGGTGCTGGGACCCCACCCTAGGATGACTGTCTGACAGTTCTCCTTCCCCTGCCTGCAATCAGAACCCCTGATTTAATCATATCAATAGGAGTGGGGAGCACACAGTGCGAATCTGCCCTGAGCTGCAGGGCATGAACTAGTTCCCATCACACAGCCCCAGCGTGCTCTAAGCACGCCAGCAAGGAGGATCCCATGCACCAAGCTACTTGTTGGTTGCTGGTTCAACCAGCAAGGATGGACTTGCATTCCAAAGAACGACTGAAGACGCCCAAGCAAACAAAGAAAGAGCAATTAAATAAAACAGCTCACTGCCACCCAGATCAATTTTATCGAATAATACATTTTCAGGCCAGGCCTTGTGGGTCTCAGAGACAGCCTGAACAAGCCGGGGAGAATTTGGACAGATGTTCAGTATTGATGAACCCAAGCGTACAAAAGCACGCCTCCACCGTGCAAGGCTCTGCAAAGGGATGCAAGGACAGCGTGCTTCAGGGAGCGGGTGTTTGCCTGCTGGCTCTTTCACGTTCAAGAATCGCATTTTCCAGCATGTCAAGAAGGCCAGGAGGGCTAGAAATGTACATTTGCTTTTTAGTGACAGCTGAACTGCATGAAATCTGGCTCTGGGGCTCTTGGAAAACAGAGTAAATAGCATTAAGGCTTGCAATAAAACTACTCCACTTGGCAGCAGAAGGCTTTTCTTACCCACTGCTCCTTTGGGCTCTGTCACTGTATCTTGCTCATGCACAGCAGTTCCAGCCTTGCTACCAGGAGCCTTCAGGGCACAGATCCAGCAGGACACTTCCATATAGGCTGACTGGGACCTTCTTAGCATGGCACAGGGCAAAGCTCCTCATGCAAAGCCTGCCAGGCCCTGAATACTCCCCACTGTGCATTAGCCTGGCTCCATTGGTAAGGGGGTAAATGAAAAAGTATGGGGATCCTCCTGGGTCAGCAATCCCAAGTGACTCAATATGCCACTTCCACAATGCCAAGAAATGCCAACCCAATGGCTGCACTAAGGCCTCAGCACCTCCTAGGGCTGGGCTGCAATGAGGCGCCAGGAAGAGCCACTAGGACAGGATCTGGCACATCTTAAGGGAACACAAGTGGTTGTCCCATCCCAGAAGCAACCAAAGCCACCCCCTCGGGCTCTTCCACACCTTTTGGTTGTGTTTTATCAACACCACCTCCAGCTCTCCAGCTTCCCTAGCTCCTGTCCTGACAGAACGTGAGACTCGAAGATTAAGCACATTTAAATATTAAATGATGTAAATGAATAATGAATAGAATGAAAAACATCATTTGTCACTAAATGGAGAGATTACTTGCGGAAAGAGAAGAGGCAAGAAGAGCCTGCCCCTGAGGTTGTAAAATGCCACAGCACAAGGTAGAGCCTCACTTCTGCTCCTGGACCACACGATGGCAACCCCAAGTTCCTCTACCCTGGTAATGCCCCACAGACCCCATCAGCAACTTGAAACAAGGAGCACAGCATGGGATGAAAGGACTTTCATCACCAAGAGCACCAAGGTGCCCCAGATCCACCTTCCAGAGTGATTTACTGCCTCCGTCCTGGGTCTGGAAACTCCTCTCCCTGAGGTGGGCACATGAGTTCTCAGTATCCCTTCTTCTGCAGCCCTTGCTGGTCCTGGAAGCCCCAGTCACAGCTCCTCTCATGCCGCCACTGCTGAAGAATGGTGAGAAGAGTTTGGTCCCAAACACCAGCCACTCTCCTACATACATGCAGCCAAATGCAGTCTTCAGTTCAAAGCATCATAGAGAGATGAGGGAGACCGGAGCACGCAGCCCCTCTGTGCCTAGAAGGAGATCTCTCAAAAGCTTTTATAAATGGTTACACAAACTTTAGTGACAGCATAATTGCACATTATCTCCTACAGCTTTGCCTTGACAATTTAGGGGACAATACAAAGAGCAAAGAGACTGTAATATTCATATTGACATTTCCCCAAAATGCTTCCCTTTCCTGATAAAGCCGTTGTCTTATGAATATGGAAAGCTCGAAGAGGTGGAGTGGTAGGGACCCCTGTGCAACAGTGGCCCACTGCTTTTCAGGATGTACAAGACATATCCCATTTCCACGGACAATTCTGTTTGCAACCCTACCTCCAAAAGGGTTTAGAGAAGATTCACTTCGCCTCAGTATCTGGAAGTGGAGTTATTCAAAAATTCCAGCCACAACCCAACAGATTGTGAATTCAGGTGATGACCAGAGTGCCTGAGCTGAACCTCTATGGGAGAGGCAGGGCAGGGAAGCCACCAAAAGTCAGGCCCAGCAAAGCCTTGGCTGGGGAACCAGTTTCTGTGTGTTCCTGCAAAGCCAAGAATTCCCACAGCTGTCTGTGCCTTTGAGTCCCATCTCCAAGGAGAAAAGAAGCTGGATTACCTGGGGGTATCTACTTAGCATCCCGTATCTCACTCACTCAGCTCTTCAGCCACCAGCAATGAACCGGTCTCCTTTAATGCTGCTGCAGAGAAGAGTCTGGTTTTGACAGATTTATATTTAGATTCCCTTTCTTTTTTTGGTTAAGGATTTCAGTTTACCTTCTGGATAGAGCTACGAGTTCACCCACAGAGGCAACCATCGAACCATGGAAAACAACAAAAAGTAAAGGACGTGCTAAAAAAAATCCATAGTATCTGCAATACCCTCAATTAAGAGAACATAACTATTGAAGCCTGAAGTATCTTGAGAATCTAAGCCATTCATTCTGACAGCAGAAGGTGCCACTGCTACAGGTGGGAGCAATATCTTTGCCTCTCAGCTCTTGAGCAAGGAATCTCCCTCCTCTCTACCTTTCAAGTTTTACACTGGCAAAGCTGTTTTTTTTCTTCCTGATCCTATAATATATATCCTGGTTTTGGTGGTATGGCTGGGAAGGTTCAAAAGAAAAGTTTGTTTCCACTCTCATGAGCTGGTCGATTGACAGGGATTCAAGCACCTCGAGTCTAAAAGGGATAGGCAAATTTCTGGTCACGGTCCAAATTTCAGAGAGAAGGGCAAGAAAGTCTATTGAAGGATGACACCAGTGAACTAGAAAACACCTTCAAAAGATGGTCAAACACTTACTCAAAGAGGCTGGGAATGGGAATGGTGTGAAATAGCTGCAATTCAGGAAGCATTTTGTTGAAGGTGCTTTTTCTTCCTCTGAGAAACAGCAGAACGGGCAGCACTGGAACTGGAAAGCTTTTTGTTTCTCCACCCACGAGTTCAGCTCCCCTGACAAACCCCCTCCGGCAGCTAAATCCTTCTATTTGATGTCCTTCCAGGTCACCGGCCAATCTGCCACCTCCCCTGTGCAGCCTGGCTTCTGAGGGTGTCAGGAAGTGATGGGGAAGCACTGCTTTAATGCCTACGACTGCAGAGAAGCAAACTGTGATCCCCAAGGCAGCGTTGCTGTGAAGAGGCAACTCAAGGCACAGCTGTTTCCTCAGCCACCAGAGATCTGTCCCTGGGATTTCACACGTGAGGATGTGGTTTTCTTCTTTTTCCCATGGGCGAGATGCGGTCCAACAGGATGCTGTGGGCGGTGGGATAGAAAGCCCGCACTTGCCAGCTCCAAAGAGGACAAAAGCAGCCCCTCCTGAGAAAGGGCAGCACATGTCACCGAGACAGCAGGAATGCTGTCAGCCTCTCAGCACCACAGGCACTTGGCAAGAGCCCCCAGAGCAGGCTGAGCCCTGCCAGGCCTCCGGCTGTCCTCGCCTCCTGCTCTGGGCCATTGCTTCAGCGGGATCGAGGAGCTCTCCTGTCTCAGGGCCATGCTGGACCTGGAAAACCCTTCCCAGGCCACGCTGCACTATTGCTCGTCCTGATACACAGCCACATCCTCACCACAGAGATGGGATTTGCCTCTTCTCATGATATGCTGGTATTAGGACCACCCAGCCGAACGCGAGACCATATGGCAGAATGAGGACGGGCCAATATCTCACTATGGAAGTCATTGCGACCCGTCTTCCAGGCATTAATCTGACACACATCCGGCCCAGCCCCAGGGCTCCCTGCGGACTGGCCTGCTTGCCAAGGACACCTGTCCCAATTGCCTCATTTCAAGACTTTCTATCCAGGCCAACACAAAGGGGCAACTCAGGTTGCGACCAAACCAACCAGCAGGTGCTCCCACCAGTGGGTGTTTCTCCAATCTTAATGCAATTCTGGGCACTGTGCCTTGCTCTCTGCTAGGGAGGAGTGATGGCAACCAGTCCCTCAGCATCCCAAGGGACTTTACCCAGGCCACTAGCACGGCTCAGCCCCCAGCACAGAGGGACAGACCCCTCCAGCTGCCAGCACAGCCCCACACTGGGGTGCTGAGCCCCACCTCTGGGTCCCTCTCCCCAGGAGCAGTTCCCCTGCTTGCAGCTGGCTTTACCCATCAAGGCTCCTTCTGGCAGAGAGCACCAGGGTGAGCGCTCCGTGATGGAGGATGAACTCAGCAGCGCCAAGTGCAGCTTCATTTTATTGCAATCAAGCAGAGTCCCGCCCTGACAAGCCGAGGGGTGAGCGATGGGGTAATGGGCAAAGTGCCACAGAGCGCAGCAAAGGAAGGCCCTCGCCTCCCGCCCAGTGCCCTCTGCCTCTCCCCAGCCGTCTGCAATCACTCGTGGAAGTGCCAGACCACACCGAGGTGGCTGTCAGAGCACTAATTCATAGGCCTTTCACGATTTATGCTTCCTCCAGCTGCAGCAATTAACGACGGTGAGCCGCCCCAGCGCTGCCTGCTCAGGGAGCACCGCTGCTCTGAGCCCCTCGCATGATCAATACCACATTAATGGCAGACATCTCTTTAACATGGGTGTAATAACAAGGAATATGGCCAAGCGCAGCACATTAGCCACGAGAAGCAGATGCGATGGAAAAGCAGCCTGCACCAGCACTGCCCTGCTCCATGGGCCAAGCTGACTAGGCTTTCACACTTCCTCAGATGAGCTCATTTTCATGGTACAGCAACAGCCCAGGTGAGCTCAGATGACCCCTAAATCTGAGCCACCTTCTCCCTCTCTGGGTATCAGAGCTCTTTTCCCAGAGCAATAAACATACCAGTGTACAGCAAAGTAGCAAGTAGGAGACTTCAGGGGTAAAGACACAGTCCCTCTCCCTCTGGTGTTACTTTAACTGGGATGCATCTTGATCCAGAAACCACAGAAATAATCTGCCTGTGGGAAAGCCAGACCTTTGGGTGCACTTGGGGTATCCATCCAAACTTGATTCCCCCGAGCAGCAGTGTGTATCAGGACAATCAGAAAAGCAATAGGCAGTTCCACTGGATGCTTCACACGGACCCAGCCCCAGAACTGCAAAAGAATCTCTAAATCAAAATGAGCTTTTAGCAAGGCCCACCTCACCAATACAGATGAATAAATTCACAGCTGGCTCATTACTAAATCCCCAGGCCCAGATTCCCTCTGACACATGGAGGATGGGATGGGATCCCACGTAGCTGTGACGCACGCAAATCTCTACAAATAGCCAAGCCAAATGCAACAGACTTGAAGGGTATCAAAAAGGTTTTGACACCCTCTGTTCCCTGCTGTTTGCGTGCGTTTCAAATTTCTGTTATGCTGTGGGACCCTGGGCACCCAGCTGGATGAACAGGAAGCATTTGAGCTCAGAGTCACCATGATAACAATGCAGCATAGACAACCAACATTAGTAAGTCCTCCATCTAAGGGAGGACTCTGCAAGGCAAAAGGTATGTTTTTGAAGGTCCCAATACCTTCCCCAGTACAGGAGAACATCTCTGTCGGGTGCTTGTTCAGAACCCAAGCCTCAGTCCCAATGGAGAAGCAGGGCTGACCAAAGAGTAGAAACACAGGGAACCAGGCTCCTCTGCCACCGCCCCTAACCCCAACCCTTGGCACCACTACGAAGATGTCATCTCTTCTGTGTCTCCTCGAGTGTTTGCCCAAAAACAGGGGAACAACAGCTCTGCCCACCCCCACAGGAAGCCTGGGAGGAAAGGAAACGTTCAAACTGGGGAGCTGCTCCTGCCCTGAGACAAACGGAGCCAGATAGACCTCCAAGAGAGGGAGAACTCTCATCCGAGAAGCACATAAAATATAAAAGAGAAGTCACCGTGGATGTTAATATATAGCATCAGGATTTATTCCCCCCTCCTGTTCTCAGTGTCATGTGACAACATTAATTAAATGTGTTTCTGACCCTGCTGGGCTTCTTTAAATATTTGCCATTCTCCACAAGCACTGTTTGGTTAATGAAATGAAATTAATGAGCTCATTAGATTGTGCCGTAATCTTTCAGATGCAAGCCTGGCACTCGGATTCACTGCCTCCTTTCTCTGTTCTCGCAGTTTAACTCAACGCATTCAGCTCCAGAAGCAACAGCAGAGCAATGAAGTAATCAATTAAGCGGGCAGCCAGACAAGGAGGGGAAGGAGGGAAGACTACAGCCAACGAGGCACAGCTTGGTAACTTTCCCACGGGAGCCGGTCCTGCAGAGCGCACGGCTCAAGCGCGGGTGCCGGCACATAGCTTTGTGCCATGGAAGCTTCACCAAGGTGAAGATCAATCCGAAGCAGTGTGATGTGGCAGGAGCCGGATCCATGGCTACAACTGCTCTGCTTTGCCTGTGAAAGCCAAGAGCCCTTCCTTCTCACCCTGCTCTCACACGCAGATCTGGGAAAAGAAGAGCTCAGCATCTCTTTGCTACCCACCCACCCCAATTCCCACTGCGCTGGCACAACCAGCCCTGGGGCAAATCTTCCTGTGGCTGTGGCTCTGGGCAGCCTGGTCTGGTGGTTCGCAACCCCGCACACAGCAGGTGAGTTGAAACTGATGACCATCGTGGTCCTTTTCAACCCAGGCCATTCTAGAATTCCTCACCTCTCCCCCTGCCTGGGGCACATTCACAGCTTGGTGCCACCAGTAGCATCACAGGCTGCACCACCTCGATTCCGATTCCACACTATTTGAGAAGGAAGCCTTCTCCCCAGAGCGTGCTCAGCTTCTCCATTGCCTTGCGAAGCTTCATCAAAGAATTAACTCAGATCAAAGATTCTCTACGGCAGCACAAACTCCTCTGATGGGAAGGAACGCGAGGGGGGACAATAACGTGAAAAATGCTTCAGTGAATCTCTTTCCAAGAAAGCAAATAGGTGTACTTCTGCATGCATCTAAGCCCCGCAGTTCAGAGACTGTGCTAGCTATGGTGACTCCTAATAGCACCAGAGGAATTCAGGGTAGGAAATGTATGCAAATCAAATTCTCTCTGTGGCTATATTCTCTAACAGATTGGATCACAAAGCTTTATCAAGCTCTCAGTCCCTGGGCTTTTGTAATTTACTGCGTAGCCCAGAAGTCACACATGACAGTGAACTGGGCCTGCTGGGGAAAAACAAAGGAATGATGAGCACAAACTGGGAAAAGTGAGAAGAACGCGTTCACACAGCAAGGCACTGAAAAATCTTAAGGTCAGAAGAGAAGCAATCCCCCCATTCTCTACAAAGGCCTTGGGGAAAGCAATGCCACAGTCACTGCTAGAGAGCACACGAAAATCACTCTTCCACTTGCAGGTGGCAAGGCCAACGCTGGAGTACCCACACGAGCTGCATTCCCACATTCATTCATTATGCAGCCCTCCTGCATGCAAGAGATGATCTCAGAGGAGTCCTGAACCACATCCCCTCTGTGTCTTAAAGGATCATCACAGCCTAGCTTGAAAAACCCTGTACCACCTCTATCCATTTCCTAACTCTGAAGCCTGCTGTCATTGCAATCCAAATGTCGGGCTCTGAGCTGGACTATCACTGCATTCCCCAGCTCTCCTCCAACCCCGTCACATGTGGGGTTCAGGAAGCCAACAGCCAGTCCCAGGAGGAATGGGACTGTATAACCAAGATGTTATAATTGCAATATAATCAAAAGAGTAAGGCAAAAGCAAACAAGGATCGCAAAAGAGAATAAGTAGAAGAGCTTACCCTTGGGTTGAGCTCACTAGAAGATACCAAAAGAGGAGGATCTCCAGAAGAGATCCTTCCCCTCTGGTAGCCAGCTCTTAAATAGGTCCAGGAGGGGTGGAGCCTGGCTCCACCCCTTCCGGCAGCACAGGTGAATTGCCTTCACCTGTGCTCCTCTGGCTGACTCAAGGCTCACCTCAGGTGATTAATCAGAGGTTCAGGTCGTGACTCAGCAGTTCCCATACAGGGACTTACTCTCATTTTAAGGATTTGAACGTCTCCACCTTTGGTGACTGATGATTAAAGCAGAGGGGAAAAGCACAGCTATCATTTACCAGTGACCTCACGGGGGCTGCTGATAATACAGGCTTGTTGCTAGCAGGGACCATGGCCAGAAAGTGGAGGAGGCAGATACCGAGGGCTGCAGTGAGAATAAATAAGGAAGCCAGGCTGACCTCCTGCCTTTCACTCCTCTCCTCTGGCACCTCCTGTAAGCATCTGAATTTTAGGGGGGGGCTGAGGCATCACTTCAGGCAGCCTGCCACAAACAGGGGCTGACCCTGAGACATGGGAAAAGGCACAGAGAAGGGTGAGCACGTACCTGGGGATGGTAGGGGAGCAGAGTGGGGTGTTATCACAGCTGACAGACAACTCTTAAAACCCCAGCGGTGTGCTGGATTGCCAGCAGGTTTTCCACCAACAGGTGCTGCAAATTCAGCAGCAGCACGATGTGGCAGACGCCATAGGCAGCACAGAGCCAGCTGCTAGTTCAGCTGGAGCAGATCAGTGTTTGCAGAAGAGCAATTTCACAAGGGAAGAAGGTTCACCATTCCACACTCAAAGCATCACAGACAGTACTAGTCAACATATTCATGTACGTTACCCTGCATTTAATGACTGAATCCTACCTTCCATCTTCCTCCAGAAGCAGTCACTGTGCTACAGGTAAATGCTAAGTACCACAACTAATCCAGTGTGGCCATATGCACATGAAAGATCTCATTCATCACAGGGCAGCACGAGCCCTTAACTTTTCCCCTAATGCTACCCTGGGTGTCCCTGAAAATGCAACCTGAACCACCAGATGCCTATTCAGAGGTTTCAGCTGCATCACCTACCTGGGTGGAGATGCACTTCACACCACTTCAGCCCGCACAAGACCAGCTTGAGCAGCAAGAGCCATCAAATGCCCACGGGAGCATCTCCTGGCAGGTGACTTTGCACTCATTCCCTATCCTTGGGTTTCTCCTGTTGGAAATACGCACATGCACATAGTGGGGCCCTGCAGGGACAAACAGCAGCCCCGAAGATGCCTTTGTGGCAGCTGCAAGAGAACCAAAAGCCATGGGGCTGATTTGGTATACATTCTTACAAATGCAACTGCATTTCCAAAGTGTATTTATACCTTATCTATGGTGTTTACCCGTATGTTCAATAAATCATTATTCATTATCTGATAAGGTGCTCGCACTGCATTTCCAAGGCAGGCTTACAGTTCGCACAGAACAGGACATGCTGGGAATACAAATCAAAAAATAAATAGAGCAGCTGTCTCCAGTGAGGCTGCTCTGCTACCAGGGGATTCTGGTGACATCGCCAGCCTTGAGACCAAAGCCTGGGTCACTGGTCCTGCTGAGCTGGATACAACAGGCTTGTGTTATGCAGAGCAGCCTCCTTCTTAGTTAATTACACGTCTCAGATCCCTTCCAGTGATAGAAGCAACATTACAAAACAAGCCATGTTTCTTCTTTTCTGCATTGCATTCATCTCTGCCCTGCCCGGACCCTTGCAACAGCTTGCAGTAACAGCCTCAGCTCTCCTGTATGCACGGGGCTCCCGTGAAAGCCTGAAAGGAAAAACAGGTCCAAGCTCTGAATTTTGAACAGACAAGAAAACTTCCTTGTGCTGGTCTGTGGCCCAGACATCAAACAAGAGGAAGAAGAACACACTGATCCAAAGCCCTCCCTGTCCCCATCATCACCTTTTGCCTCCATACAGCCCTCGCAACAAAAGAGCCAAAGAAAGAGTAAGTCTGTGGCACACCTGAGGCCAGGGATGAGGGGAGTGACCCCTAGGAAATGCACAGCAGCTGTAAAGGAGCACTCAGGGCAGGCCAGCACTGCTCGGAACAGGCATGGAGATGTGGCACAGCTGAGGGCCTTCCAGCCTCTCACCAAGACCTGCAAAGTCTACATAAGCTGTACGTGGGACTGCTTGAACCCCCTTCCACAGGTAGATGTGAACAGGTACAATTTTACACCACTGCAGACCATGGTCCTGACTTCTTCCATAGGCTGGAGCATCACTGAGCCCCAGGCCTGAGACACATCTCAACATAAGATGCAGAGAGTAGCAATGATTATCGACAAAGCCAAGCTCCAGCATAGAATCATTTAGGTTGGAAAAGATCTCTAAGATCCTCAAGTCCAGTCTGAACCCACCCCACCATGCCCACTGACCACGTCCTTCAGTGTCACTTCTCTTTACCTCCAGGGATGGTGACTCTACCATCTCCATGGGCAGCTGCGCCAGTTCCTCGCTGCTCTTTCTGAGAATAAATGTTTAAATCCAATCTGAACACCCCCCCCAGCACAAAGTGAGGTCATCACCTCCCATCCCATTGTTAACAGGGAGAAGAGGCCAACCCCTCCTTTGCTGCAATCTCCTTTCAGGCAGTTGTAGGGAGCGATGAGGTCTCCCTGAGCCTCCCCTTCTCCAGACTGAACACACCACTAGAAGCATGGCCCCATCAAAGCTGAGTACAGGGCACAACCACCTCCCTGGTCCTGCTGACTGCGCTTCCTGATACAAGCCAGGAAGCCATTTGTCTTCTTGGCCACCAGGGCATGAAACAGAGAGGTGAGGAGCACCTAGAGATGATGCTCCATGGTGCACAGAGATACAACGCCATCGCTCCACCCTTTGGCACTCCTTCCAGCACCAGGCATGAAGACCGGCTCCAGCTGAGGCTGAGCTTTACCACGGCTGCCAACAGAGCTGCAGTGCCTCCCCATAACCATGCAATGGGATGGGTATTCCCATGGGGATCAGGGGGAAGAAAGGGAAAGGGAAGGGTAGAAAGTCAGGTTGAAGTCATGTGAAAAATCAGCCATAGCGCATCTTAAAACCAGGCTACAAGGAAGTGTGACATCCAATTTCTTGGGAAGGGGAGGCAGAACAGTAATTAAATTTTCTGATCTTGTTAGCCAATTTCTCCAATCACTGCCCCCGAACTGGAGAATGGGAAGGGAGAGGGGAGATGCTTGCGTCAGCGACGCTGGTGAGGGAAATTAGGTTTTCACGGATTATTGGGTTAGTTCCACTTCTCCCACTTTTTAATTTATTTGTCTGTATGTGCTGCCGAGCTGAAAGGCCGAAAAATATCCCTCTTTTTTTTCTTCTTCTTTTTTTTTTTTTTTTTTTTTTTTTAAATTAAAATCTGTAGTTTTGGAAAATGAAAACTTCGGAAGGGGAGGGAGACTGCAACAATAAAACCACGTCAACCAAAATCTGCTTCTCACCTAAACTTCTTCGTTAATCCCTCTTCAAAACAAGAGCTTAATAAGATCCCCTGTCTGAACTCTTAATAGCCTTTGGATACTTCTGCAGAGAGAAAAAAAATACTAATTAACTTTGTTCTGTATTAAAATAGAATAGAATTTACTTGCTTACTGTTACTTGCATTTTTTTTCTAATTTTCCCTTAATGCTGCAGAAGAAATCCAAGAATTGCTGCCTGTGTAACCCTGTGCCTCCATTACTTCTCAAAAGACAGTAACACTGCCCTTTTTTTCCAATTCCTTTTGAAATAGGAAGAGAAGACTAAAACGTCCGTATCAGCAGCATTCAAGTCAATTATCTGTATGATTATTTCAGACTGCCTGGTGAGTGGTTTCCTAGGAACAATGCCAAGGGGCTATTTTGTTTAAGCTTTCTGAATTTTGGGATAAAAGAGGAACGGAGTGCAGGTCACACGGTGACTGGACTTCCCCTTTCATGACAGCTTTCAGAAGTACATGTGCACAGATCATCATTAGCTGGAGCTTGCTAGCAGAGGTTTCTGGGAATCCAGCATAGAACTGGAGACAATGGCTTGCAGAAACAAAAGGCAGCATAGCTGCTGAATAGAAGAGCCCAATAGTGCAGGTTGCCCTGTTCAGCAGCATCCTGAGATAACCAAGAGCCAGGTATTGGCAGCATGGGGCTGGGATCAGACTGCACAACAGCTTCAGACAACGAGGGCAGTGGTACCAGTGCCCAGCTCCCTGCCCTGCCCCATCATGCAGTCGAATGCTCTCAGGGTTAATACAGATGCATCATCCACCTCCTGGGGGACCAAGTCCTGAATAGCCTTCTAATTGCCTGCTCCTGCCCTCTCCAGAGCTGCTGGCACTGATGCAGGAATTGCTGCCTGGGTCAGCTATGTGGGATTTGTTCATGTGTGTGGTTGGCAAAGCCTATGCAAGTTTGAGTTGCTGCTGAGCGGTGCTACACAGAGCCAAGGGCAATTCAGCTTTATGCGCTGCCCTGCCAGGGAGGGAGCTGGGGGGGCACAAGGAGGGGACAGAAGTGGGACAGCTGATCCAACCTAGCCAAGGGGACATTCCACACCATACAACATCGTGCAATAACTATACAACTGAGGGGGTGGGAGAGCTGCTGCTCAGGGTCTGGCTGGGCATCAGAGGACAGGTGGTGAGCAATTGATTGCGCTGCGCATCACTTGTTTTGTAAGCATATAATTACTGTTAGTGTTATTCCTCCAGACACAAGAAACATGACGAGTTTCATCGCACTGGACACAGGTAAAGGACAAACTTCCAAGAGAACAATGTGGGGAACAAAGAAGCACCAGCACAGCACGACTTGGCAGGAGCTATGCAATCACTCAGCATCACTGACGACTACTCTTAGCTAGTTTTGATCTACAGTGACAGTAGCTTACTGCTCATCCTCAACTTGTCACCTTAAATCTCCCCTCGGGGAGGCACCTCGCCAAAGAAATTTGGAAAGCTGAGCTGGGTTCCTTCTTTCTCCTTCAGGCACTCACATGAAGAGCACTGCACATTGCATCCATCCATCACGTTGCCCACGTGGGATACCAGCACCCAGCTCACACTTAATGCTTCCCAGGCAAATCACAGCTGTACCTGTGAGCTTTAATAGGAACAAGCTCATAGATGAGAATCCTTTGCTGGGACAACAGTGAGACCGAGCTAAGATCGCATCAACCTTCTAACCAGTAAGTTCAGAGGCCCAGATTCATCCCACCTGCATCCAGCTACATCCACAGGAAATCTGGTCCATTTTCATTGTGCTGTCCCACATCACAATGCCCCCCTGACCAAAGATACCCCTTCCCTGGGCACAGGACTGCTCCTGGGACATACCAGGTCACATAACACAGCATGAAGCAGGTCCCAGACAGCAGACCTAGAGAGTGACAGGGCAGGGGGAGGTGTTTGGGCCACCAAGTCGAAATCAAAGGAAACAAATGTATTTAGGAGAGCCTTTATGCAAATCTCACATCCATTGGTGAGTCCCTCCTTTCCTGTCCAAAGGAAACGACCCACCTCTACCCCAAGGCTGAGCATCCTACCTGTGGAGCTTGCCAAAGATCATCTGTTGAAAATCTTTAAACAAAGCAAAACACACACACAAAAAAGCTCCTTGTTCTTCCTTCCCAATCAACAGGAGCACATTGGCTGGGGCCTGATTAAGATCCTCATCATGGCAGAGCTGTGAGCTGACCCGCCCTCATCAGCCTTTGTAGTTGGGGAAAGCTAATTCTGATGGCAGTGGAGAGGAGGGGAATTTGCTCTGATCTGCGGTGACCCAGACTTCACAGCCATTCAAAAGGAACAGCAACAGCCATTAAAAACTTCACTTTATACACTGAAGAGGCTCATAAAGAGAGTGTGAATTCACAGAGCATTGGCTCAGAAAACCTATTCCCTGGGTGTCCCGCATGCCGCTATTGCCTGAAATATGGAATAAAAGGGAGGTTCATATTTTACTTCAGACTTATTTCACTCTTCCCTTGTTTTCTCTGTGGACTGGCTAAAGAGGAAGTGATTTATAAGGGGAAAACAAGGGGAAGCAGTTCTAATTAATTGGCCAAAACCATTACAGCTGCACAGGCATCCAGCAGAACACAGGGCAGTAGTTCTTAGAGATGCAGGAGCACTGGAAGTTTCCCTGATAACCTGCCACAAGCCAGAACAAAACTAACCCAGTGCCTTCGGTGCTGGTAGAAATGCAGTCACAAGCACACTGACTTCCAGACATTAACCCCACAGGTATTCCTCTTCGCCATAGAAAGACCTGAGTTGTCTGGTGTGAATGTTTTTTAGCTCGTCAGGTACTTTCAACATAGCTTGATCACGGAGAAGCCCCACAGGTGAACTGCAAGGGGAATCCACACGAAATCACTCCTGACAGTTCCCACAACTTCTTAGGAAACTGAAAGCTCATGCACCAAAATACCTTACGGGCTCTCTGGTGTGGGAGCACCTTCCTCACTCCCTTTGCTACTACATGGATAACCAGTGCTGTGAGCCACTGTGCTCCCCATGGCACGGCAGAGATTGGTGATTTCAGCCCTGCAGCGCTGTACCTGGCCCCAGTTCCCCACACTAGGGCACAGCCAGTCTTCCTTCCTCACCCGTTCACATCCTTTCCAAGGCTCCTATGCTGCCTTTTTATACCTAGGGGCACAGAGAGGAGTTTGCCCACAGTCAGTACCAGCAGGGAGCTGAACAGGGTCTCTTCCATCCAGGCTGAATCTTTGCTCGCAGATCCTCTGGTCCCTCTCCAGAGAAGGCTCCAAGTTCAGGATGAAGGGAGCAAGTTCAGCTTACGAAATCTCAGTTCCAAGCCCAGGAGATGGAAGTTCAACCAAACAGGCTAAAGCCTCTTGCTTCATCAGAGCCTGCAATCCCACAGCTGGGAGAAGAACAGGGGGCTCCTGGTGTGCTACAGAGCCAGAGAGAAAGGAAAGGCTCTTTCTTGTCCAGAAATAATTGTGTTTGTTCTGCTTTCAGCAATATTATAGCCAGGAGAATGGGCCTCTGGGGAACAATAGATCACACATTGCAGGTGTCTAGTTTTAGGAGGGGGGAAACTCTCCAGTTTTCCTAACTGTGTGCCAGAAGTTCTCTAACTGAAGTTCATCTTGACCTCAGAGGGCTGGTCTGCTCCATGGGAGGAAACAGAAAGCCTGGGCATAATCGGAACAAGCTCATAATTAAAAGCACTTTAGCCTTTATGAGTTCCCAGATCACATAGCTGCAGTGAGGGAACTTGTTTTCATTTTACCTCATTATGTATGGAGCAGTGCAAAGGTAATGAGCAGCCTGGCATTTGCCAGAGCCTGTCACTTGCAGGAAGAGGGCAGCCAACACTGGAGCAGATGCAAACACACTGTGCAGCACACTGGTGTACCTCCCAGCTCTAGCACGCTCCCTGGTGTGCCTCTGCAGGGGTTTTTTATGGGTAGATGGTGTGGGGAGCAACTAACCAGGACAGCCTTTAAAATCAGACTCAAACAAGAGAGGGAAAAAAGAGGAACGTGAAAATAAAATGGGCTTTCCCAGCTACCCCCCAAAACATCCAGTCCCCAGACTCACAGAGGTGGCTGGGGAAGAAATCCAGGTTCTGGTCAGCTCTCCTATAGCAACACACACTGCAGCTTACTGACTGTGATAAATTTCAGCTCCTGCAACAAGTAAAACAAGCCACTAATATTTGCCCAGCACTTACCCAGCGCTGAGCACTATTATTATGTACCATCTGAGATTAACACATACAGATTGCTTTGTAGACTCACTACTTACTGCCTTCCCTCAGCAGATATTCCTCGATGTGCTTAGAAAAAGGTCTCAGGACAGGAACTTGCATTTAGCAGACAGCATGAGCCGCTCTGCTATGGCCCCGTTTCCTTTTCATATGGGATGCAGGCGAGCCACGCTCTTTCCATGATCATCTGCTCAGTTTGGAGCCAGGACAGCCTCAGGGCTTTGTTTCAGCCTCCCAGCTCTGCCTGACATCTCCAGGAGGTGCTGGACCCCTCGGTAACTCCCCAACCCTGCCTTCAGCCAAGAGATTCTGGCAGGGCAGGAGTACCAGGGGGCATTTATTTCCTGCCACACAGGGCTGAGGCACAAAGAGAGGCTTAGGGGCAGATACCTGAGGAGCTGCTCCAGGAAGCAGCAGAAAGCACTCTGTGCCAGCCTGATGAAAATGAGGCTTTACTTAAGGCCAAGAACAGCATAAAATAAATGGAAGATAAGCATTCTTCTCCCATCTCTTTCCTGTGAGTGTGGTGCAGTGCGGAGTCGCTAGCTTAGGAGCAGCTGGCAGGAGCTGCAGCACATACCATCAGGCAGAACTTGGACAAAGCCCACTGCTCTCAGATGTGGCAAGCAGGTCACCTTACAGGCAGGTGCAGGGAGGAAAACTCCAGCACAGTGCTTTGCTGACCAGCCTGGAGCAGAGCAGCTGGCATGCTACCATACCCCAAGCACCCAACCAAGTCACACATTCAAGCTGTCTAAAGCAGTTCACGGGGACAAGGCTCACACAGATTGCAGGAACACCACGTTTGGCTGCTTCTTGTCCCGCGGCAGGATGGAGACAGCCCCACCAGCTGCGAGGTGGAGGAGACGTCCACCTGAGGGCTGAGGTCAGTGCTGGCACGGCCTCGCAGAGCAGCAGGGAGGGGGCTGTGCAGCCCTCTTGTGTTTGCACAGCTGGCTCCAACGTGCTGCTCAACCACCACCGCCACGGGGGAGGGCGGGACATTTTTCCTTGGGATATTCATTCCTCATCCGTCTCGCCTCAAGGAGGGGTTTCAAATGCTCCAGTGTACACTTGAGACAGCACCTGGGGAGGCCTCATCCCGTGCGTGGGGGAGGGAAGACGAATTCTGCCAAGATGTAACTCCTGCTCCTCATAAAGCACAACGCAATCGTGTCACGTTGTGATGATGGCTAGTAAAGAAGGATGAGCGAGGTATGGCCAGCAGCACAGCCAAGTGCAGCAAAATCCTGCTCCCCCAGGCTGAGAAGAGGCTTGGAGCCCTTGACCTCCTCCACTAGGCAGGTGTCCTTTACTCAGCAAGTCAACACCACGGCTTGGGATAGAGGCAGGGATTGAGGCTCCCGGCATACCAGCTAGAATCTCCAACATGTATACCTCAAATCCAGCCAACCGATCCCTTACAGAGAGCAGGAAGAGTTGGGTTCAGGAGTTAAGCAGCAGAACCCGTGTCTTGCATCCCACTCCTCTCCAGGAGCTCCTACAGACCACCAAACAGAGGAAAGACCCGTGGGACCCTGCACTGGGAGGAACCGTCCTTTGCACCTCATCATCAGCTCCTCCTGATTGAGCTGATCAGCGAAACCTGAAAGAGTCGCACAACCAAATCTCAGCAACAACATTTAATTTGAGAGGGGTTGGACGTTTAATCGGCTGTTTGACCCCCTCGCTTATCACATTTTCTGAAGTTCCCAGAGGCTTTCACTTCACACAACCTCAGCAGAAGGGGAATCGTTCACCTCCCCCAGCCCAACCACAGTCCTGAACAGTTCTTTGTACTGGATTTCACAGGGAGCGAGTGGAGCAGGGGTGGATTACCCAGTCTGATACACAGTCATAACTTCCTAAAACAGCGTTTCAAGACCTGCTTAAATCAACTCGACCGTGGTTATCAAAATACACAAACCACGGGGCAAAACCAAGGAGAAACACATATAACTTTTACATAGCTAGGCAGCCAGCAAGCACAAAAATCAGACTTGTGTAATGCAGCTTCGTCTGCAGAACTGTATATCACAAGCCACAGAGATTGGATTCCTAAAACACGAGTCCCAGAACCAGCTCATTCCAAACCTGTAGGCAGCAAAGTGGGTCCCACCCTGTGCTCAATTTTCTGTTCCATGCAGTAACACCAGCAGCAATAACGCCTGCGAATGGTGCTACCCTCCAGCCCATCGCTGTTCCTTATCAAACTGCTCTGTATGTGACCACTGAGATGGGGCTTCTGTTACAGCACTGACAGAAAGGGGACTCTAGGGGATTACAGTCACACACAAAAAGTAAAATCACAGAACTTTATCCTGACACTGACAAGCACAGAATTTACAAACCAAAGAGGCAGAAGAGGGCTGGGGACAGGCATGGGCTGCAGAGGGTAGAGTCCCAGTGGTAACATCAAGCACTGCAATTCACACCAGTTCATCTTGTCATCATTGTCCAGTGAAAACTGGAGAACGTTCCTAAGCTGGGCAGAATCAACTGCAGAGCAGAACAATACCCCTAATCAGTGTTTTAGAGCATCAACAGACCTGGCAAAGTTCATCCCAGGGGAAGTCCCATGGACTGCAGTAGTCCCAGCAAGATACAGCCAGAATCTTTGGACGCTGCCTACCCACTATGAAAGCAAACATTTCACTTGTGGAAAGAAAAGTCCTGATTCTGCAATGTGTCCTAAGAGCCCTATTATCTGTGATTAATAAGGCGTGATGCAAACACTTAGTTAAATCTGATTAGATCAATAGTACACCATGAATCACTTCAATAGGTTTCCTATAATATTTATATATACTGCAGTTATCAGCAACATTCTAATGCAAAATGGTCTGCCTTGAAATTTATTTGAAAAAGTGCCTTCTATACTCTATTAAAAAGAGAAATCCACTTTTTTATTCTCTCTTAGGGCTGAGTTAATTGGACAAAATCTTGTAGAACTGTGTCTAGTTTTGCAAAATATACATTTTTGAGACAGTGTGGCCTGTTTTACCTCCAGCCCTGCCTGTAGTACCTCCATTCATATTCCACCTCAGGCCTCCCAGGCACGTGCCCTGCAAAGAAATGCTTCTGCTAGCTGTGCTGAGTGCTGGGAGGACAGGAGCAGAAAGCAGGAGTGCAAGAGAGAGAGCAAGGGGTGGGGAAGGCAGCATGCTTGCATGCTGGTTCTGTGATGACAAAAAGAAACACCCACCAAGACATAGATTTGAATCGGGTTTCAGGAACTCTTCCTGCACTAAATCAAGGCAGAGAATTTACAACAAATTAATGAAACTAATTTTTCTGACTGGAATCATCATCTGTGAATTATCATGTCTTTACTTATTAAATAAATTATCTGTGCCTTCCAAGGCATTAAGGACGCATCATAAATTATAGCCCTTCATAAATAATTTGTTTCTGCCTGGGTTTAAATATAGAGGGAGAATAAAGAGAGCAAGAGGAAGAAAGAATACAGGAGATATGGAAAGCAAAGAGTGGGGAAAAGAGGGGAAAAAAAAGTACAAAGAGAAGGGATAAGGATGAAATAGAGAACGGACAGAGAGAGAGGAGAAAAAAAAAGAGAGAGGCAAAAACAGATATGCAATAAGGCCAGCTTAGAAAGGAAGGAAATGAGGAAGGAAAAAGGAAGTGAGGGGCTGAAAAGAGACAGGACAAGTAACACCATGTAATCTTGCAGGTCCATGTTAATTGCAGCTTGGAGAGCATGGCAGGAAGTGAATTACAATATCCAAGTTCTCTCCTGACTTTTATAAATGATTTCATTTCACTTGAGCTTGTTCCATGTCAACGAGCACAAACAGTCTGTCCAACAGATCTATGGAAAGGGAAGCCACCGAGGGAAGTGCACTTTGTCATGGAATAGTGACAGTATTTGCTGGAAAGGACCCTGAAATTTATAAATGACAGCAGAGAGGTAATGGCGAGAACTAAGGGCCAGGGTGACACAGCTGCCCCACAGCTTACCTGTCAAGCACAGCTGAACCCACACCGTTCAGGCTTCTGCTGAGGAATCCCTGCAGCAGACTGGCCTGCAGACCTTGCCAGAGCAGAGCACATCTGCAAAGACAACGATATTCCTGGTCAAAGAAGAGGAAGCACAAGCACTGCCTTTAATCTGGTAAACTCAAGTGCGCATTGAGAAGAGATGCAGTGCAATTGCCCTGATGTGGCTTCCTCCAAGGCCAGGAGGCAGCTCACCAGTGCAGGCTGCATCCCATCCCCAGCACAGTTTCTGACCAGATATCATAGAATGGCCTGGGTTGAAAAGGACCACAATGCTCACCCAGTTCCAACCCCCTGCTGTGTGCAGGTCACCAACCAGCAGCCCAGGCTGCCCAGAGCCACATCCAGCCTGGCCTTGAATGCCTCCAGGGATGGGGCATCCACAGCCTCCTTGGGCAACCTGTTCCAGTGCCTCACCACCCTCTGGGTGAAAAAAAACTTCCTCCTAATACCTAACGTAAATCTCTGGTATCATCCAGGATTCTAGGACTCAGCACTTGTTAACACCCTGCTAGGAACAGCACAAGTAGTCTTCAACACT
This sequence comes from Lagopus leucura, assembly GCF_019238085.1. Taxonomy (NCBI): domain Eukaryota; kingdom Metazoa; phylum Chordata; class Aves; order Galliformes; family Phasianidae; genus Lagopus; species Lagopus leucura. Next base: position 11,979,251 of record NW_024962274.1, read on the forward strand.
TACAAAGAGCTTGTTGTTCTGGGCAGAGGCTGCAGAGGCACAGAAGCAACCATCCAGATTACTGTGCTCAGTATGGCTGGTCCTTTCTCAGCCAGACCACAGCCAGCCTCTGGAAGATGGGTTCCCACCTCCATTCCATTGCCAGGAGGGCAGATGTGCCATCTTCATCAGCTGCGCCCCAGGCTTTCTGCACAGCCGTTATGGTGGCAAAGAACAAGCGACACAGGACAGCCCATGACATTTCACAGGCAGTCACAAGCTCACTTCGAGACAGCCAAAAGCCACGCAGTCAAACTGGAGCAGCACCAAGCCCAAGACAACCATTTCACCTCTTGGCGAAACTCATGAGCTCAGCACCACAGAGCTGCAGCTGTGTGATTTCTTTCTGGTCAGCTCAGAGCACACATCTGCACCTCCAGCCTTCCCCCTTCCCAAGTCTCAAGCCAGCAGTGCTTCGCATCCTTGCTCAAAAACCTGGGTTGCTTCACCCTCGCTGTTCTCTACACTCAGGATTCAGCTTTGTCAGCAACCTTACAGGCAGGCCCAGATGGCAGCATGGCAGCAGCTGGCCCACCTGTATGCCCAGCTTGCCAGGGGGTTCTTCTAAGGGGAGCTGGAGGGTGGCCAGTTCTAAGAGCATTTGGAGAATGAGCGTAACGGCAGCTGTTTCCCTGTCTGGAAGCAGAAGGGCTCTGATCTCTGATACGAGGCAGGAGAAAAGGAATGCGTTCCTTGTTCCTTCAAGTCAATGTGACAAGCAGTAGATGTAAGCCCAGGAAATCTGTTCAGCAATTATCAAAACCGCCGCTTCACAGGCAACAGCAGATACAAAGGCACAGCAGGGCAGGCCCCAGAAAACATCAGCCCAAGCAAATCTCTCTGTCTCTATGAGAAGCCCTGGCTATGTGATGGTCTGGCCTTCATATCACACATTGCAGATTTCCCCAGCCCCAAAAACACTGCAGCACAGCTCTTGCACTCCTCAGGCTTTGCCCAGCCCAAGGCTGTAAATAGCTTCCCCAGCTAATTTCGTCATTAGCACAACAGCCTGCCAAGGCTCAAGCTGCAGTAGCAGGGGCTGGTGCCAGGTTCACTGCCTCCAGTCCCTGCTCAGAGACCCGGAATGTTAAATCAAGTCATCTGGGTGTACAGTGAGATCTTGAATCCTGAGGAATGCATCCGATAAACGCGGCAGAGGAAAGAAGGGGGGGAAAAAAAAACCCACAGAAACAGCCTCTAGTAGGAAAAAAAGAGAGAACTCAGCTTCATCTCTTCCTGGGGAAGAGTTTAGCTGGGTGAATGACTTCCAGTGATTCCCCACAGCCCTCCTGCCTGCCCACTAGCCAGCTGAGGGCCAGCTGGAGCTCCCTGCAGCACCCATCTCATCCCCAGCCTCCAGACAGCCTCTCCCAGCAGGATGATGGTCGAGCAGCACCACAGGGGTTGCTCTCAGAAAAACCTCTCCTTTCTCTGCCCAGAACATCTGTGCCTAAGCCTGCTCCCACTGCTCCCTGCAGGCACTGGGTGCATCACTCAGGCTTTTCACACCTCTCTGAAACCGTGCAGCTCCCTTGTGCTTCTGACTCTAAAATAAATTTCCAGCCCCCACCTCACTGTGCAAACTGCAGCATAACCCGAGTGTATCCTTTGCTCCCCTCCATCCAACCACTTCTCCTGACCCCAGAGCACCTCCACACAGCTCTCCCAGGAAGGGCTGCTCTTCCTGCAGGTCTCCAGCCTGGCTGTGAGGTCCCACAGCCTCCTCCCTGTGCTGCTGTGATGATCCTGCTGCACTGTTGTCCCTCACAGGAGGTGATATTTCACTAATTCCCATAGCTCAGGATGGAGGCCAGTGATGACTGAGAATAGAAAAGCTTTTCCCAGAATGGTCTCCAGTTGATTTTAGGAAGGGTCAGAAGCACCAGTCCACTTCTCTCCACCTTTGTGCACCCAGCATCATCTCTGGGAAGATTCACCCCCCTTTCTCCTTGGTTCACTTGTTCCTGCATATTGCCCAAGGACTCAGCAAAGCATTTTGTTCCACCCTGAACTCAGACGGTTTGGACACCCAGTTCAGAAAGCGGGATTTCTATCGGCTTTCTGAAGTAACAAGTGAATCCAGCCCAGTGTGAAGCAGGTCACTCCTCTCCTTCACAGCTTTTCACGCCATGTGTTTCGTGTCAAGACCATGACAAGAGCTGGACCCTGGGGACGGCGGAGGAGCCAGCTGCAGCAGCCTTTGTTTGCAATGCAGCCTCACTATTGCACACGCCTCTGCACAGCCCCTGCTCCCTTCCCGAGCCTCCAGCCAGCACACATCTGCCCCGCAGCAGGCGCACGGTTCCTTCCTCACCATCCGTGAGGACGGAGAGCCAGAGATTTATGTACTCCGCGATTTTATGCGCTCTCAGGAAAGCTGCGGAGGGAAAACTTCGCCACTCACAAAAGCCTCCATCTGTGAGTTTATTTATCCGTGCTGGGAAGGCTGTTGATTCTGTTTCTGGGTGGAAACTACACTGGGATCACGGCTTAATTGTATTGTTTGTTGAATTAATTGCTCTGTTTGATCAGTCTGTCTCCCGTAATGCCTGGGAATTAGACATTTCTGCTGAAATGTGGGAATGGAAAAGCCTGAAGCTGTTTCTCCTCGGTAAACGAGCACAGACTGGCATGCAGTTAGCAAAAAGGGCCATTGTGGGGACAGCACATGAGTTGCCCAATGCAAATATTATTGCAAAAGAATGTGCTCTGTGAGGTTAAGCATCCTGGGGAGAGCACACAGGCCAAAGGCAGAGAAATACATGGATGAGTGGTGTAGTGGTTTGGCCTTTTGTTTCTTTTTCCAGCTGACAACTGCATTCTTATAAAGTCCTCTGGGCTTTCTTTGTGGCTGTGATCATCAAACTGGCACGCAAATATGACTGAAGCCTCTCCCCTGCTGCACCTCAACAGACCAGTCACACAGCAGAGCAGCAGTCCCGTCCCTGCACCCTTTTCTCTACCTTCCCACATGCTCCAAAGGTCAACACCCACATGATGACCCCAAACCACAGCAAGAAGGAACAACACAAAGGGATCCCAGGGGAGCAGCACAATTCACTTTGCAAACTCCTCCTTCCCATCATGAGGAAGCACAGCAGGGATTTGAGCTCAGAGCATCTTGCTGTTGCAGCTGGAGCAGAGGAATGACCTGGCCAAGGAGCCCAGAGACCATCCTGCAAGGTCCTGTGCCTGGCCAGCCCTACTGGGACCAGCAGGGCCAAAGGGATCTGCTGCCAAGGCTTACCCTCACCACACAGCACCCTCATTTTCAGTGGATTTTCCGAGTCACCTGATAGGATCATAAGATCCTTAGAGTTGGAAGGGACCTTTAAAGATCATCTAGTCCAGCTCTTCCGCAATGAACAGATACCATAACTAAATCAGGATGCCCAGAGCCTGATCCAGCCTGGTCTTGGAAGTCTCCAGGGACAGAGCATCCACCACATCTCTGGGCAAGCTGTGCCAGTGCCTCACCACCCTCACTGATGAATCATGGAACTCAGGACAGACAAAAGCTTGGGATTATTTCCAGATTGGAATGCTTTCCCTCTCTGTTTCATTCCCAACGTGTCTTTTTGTTTTGTTTTTTATCTTTTCCGTTTTACATTTTGCCAGCAAATATCCAGCTCAGCTGAACTCCTGCCCTTTTCACACTCCTTTTTTCCACTTTCACAATGACAACACGCAACTTTTTAGGTTTCATTCCTGCCTCTCCCACTTCCCACACACACTTCCTTCTGCCCTGTGGCCTTTGAATGCAGGACAATAACTAGTGGCCGTGTCTGACATGGCATTTCCCCTCCACAAGTTTCTTCATTTCCCTTCTTCCTCTCTGCAAAATGAAACCAGCATTAAGTCTCCTGGGGTCACTGCTCTTCCACCAACCCTTACTCACAGAGGACATTAGCCATTACTGCCTGTAGAGCCTGATTCAGCCAAGAACAAGGCACGGAGGTGATGATGTGGTCAACCAGATCATCATACTCCCACCGTATCAGCAACATCCAAGCTAGAGAGTGGCCTGGTTATTCCCACTAACTGAACACCCCTGTAGAGATCAGGGAGCCAGGAAAGTGAGATTGCTGAAGGATCGATTTTCCAGAGCCAATCCGGCCCCATCTCCTCACCTCTGCAAACTGGAGATCTCCCTTTGGTGGCAGATTGAGCTGCTGGAAACAGCAAGATATTTCAGTCGGCAGATCTCCCATGTCTGAGGCAGACCCATCCCTCACTGGTGAGGAATGAACACCGCGTCTTGTAGGGGTGCACGTCTCATTCTCTATTTCTCTTTTCCCCTTCATAAAGCTGTCAGGCCAAAAATAACATATTAGTGGAAAAAAAGGAATGGCAGGTGTAATATAATAACATGATCAGGAGGCTGGGGGAGTGCACCTTCCTGTCTGGCAGCCATACCAAAGTATTTCCACAACGGTGACTAACAGCTACGGAGCAGAAGTGTCCTTTACTCATTCTTCACACCCCTTTCTCCCACTGCCCTGCATGTCCCCTTGGACAAGATGATAAATAAGGAGTATTTACACAGCATATTTCTGCTCTCCAAAGCCACCTACGTTTGACACTGTGGGCAGATTGCAAACCCAACAGCCAGGGTTGGAAGAAGATGGCAGGAATGGCCGATCCATGCCAGGTTGCAGGCTAGGCTCTCCATGCCCACCAGATGCACAGAGAGAAGACGTGCTAGATAAGACATGGCTTCTATCAAGCTGTAAACAAGCACACAGGCAGAGCTGTGCCAGAATTAACCCCTTGTTCTCTGTTCCTTAGGGACAAGCTCCCTCCCATCAGGAGGTGCTTGGGGAAAGTCTAAATCCAAAGTCTTGGCAGAGTCTGCAAAGTTGTGCCCTTCGAAGCAGGCAGTGACACAAGGCCACTCGAGAAGTGTTTGGACAATCTCTCAGAAATACTGTTTGAGTTATTCTTCATTTATGGACGTTCCTGTGTGGAGGCAGGAGCTGGACTCCATGATCACCATTTGTCCCTTCCAACTTGGGATGTTCTGTGATTCTGCAACCTGTTCACCAACACAGAGACGCAGATAGATAGAACGGGCTTGAAAATCCAGTCACAAATGCTGGCTGGAATAGAGTCGGGGACAAACATATGGTGGCCAGCTCTGGGTGTTGAGGCCAGGAGGGCACGCTGTTACCACAAGGTTTGGCTAGTTAGCCCATGCCTGGCAAAACATCTCCCATGGAAAATACTGTCTTTGGTGGAATTACAGCATATCTTTTGCACTGGTATCCAACACTGCCTGAATGATTTCCAGTGGGGGGAAAACTGACTGCATCTCCTCGCTGTTCTCTTCCAGCATCTAAATCCACCTTCAGCTTGCATCACTGGGTCCCACTCTGGCAGCAGCTGGCCAGGACCCCCAGGTGCCATATCCTCTACACCTCCAGAAATGGCACTGCGCATTTCAGCACTTTCCAAAGAAGAACCCCAGGGCACAGCACTATCACATTTCACAGTAGTGCACATTTTCCATCCAGGAGCTCTGCCTAGAACAATGACATTAATTGAAATGGCTGCAGAAGTGCCAGGGCTGAGATCCAGCTCTGTGACCTGCTCTGAGTACAGGCTCCTCCACGGCTGGTGCAGACCCGCTGGCTCTCCGCCCGCTGCGGAGAAGTTCTTCTTTGCTATTCAATATTCTCCCTCCTGCCCATTCCTTCCCATTTCCTCTATCCCATCACCACAAACGCAAGACCAGAGGAGCTGACAGGTAGGAGCAGGCCCGTGGCCATGTTGTCTGATGTCCAATTTGGGGACGTGCCAGGCTGAGGTATGAGATCCCCACCGACAGCACATATGCAAATCAGCTCTCCTTCTGCAAACTGTAATAGCCCAAAACCGATTTAACTCTTTGAACAAAGTGCAAAATCCCTTTCAAAATGCGTGTGACTGTTCCAAGAATCCTGGCTACCTTTGATATGCAAATGTAGACCCAGCCTCCTTAATGCAACTTGCCAAGTTCTTGATTTCATTTTCTTAATTTCAACCAGTAGCACAGTTTTGCACCGTCTGCATGGAAAAAAAAATAAAAAAAATGCAAAGTGTTTCCTTCAGCAGTTGCTAATTAATTAAACAACTGGTCCCTTCCCTTCTTTGTGTTCTATGCTGCTCATTTCCAACCTGGTCGGTCATTGCAGGCATTCGAGGCACCGGCGAAAAGTAACGAAGCAATAAAGTGCCTGCGATGGCTCTTCAATTAGCTGTACAAGGACGTTGCACCATCACAGAAAAATGCTGCTTCTCCTAATGAGAGCTAACGAACCCGTACCTGGGGGACTCTGCACTAGGATCAAAGGAGCCCAATCAAAACCTCTGCAAATTCCTGATTAAACCACACAAAGGAGGGGAGGAAGGCACCAAGTCAGATGCTGAAGAGATAATAAAATTCCCTTCCACTTTTCCTTTCTAGAAAATGGTAAATCTAATAGGCATGACTAAGCAGCTATGAGGGAAGACATGAACAAATTTGTAAAGCGAAGGGGAGTTTAAAGTTCATCTCATTTTCCCCTTCTGCAACATCGTCTGCAATCATATTATGATTTAAAGGCCACCTTTCCCCCAGTGGGAAGGGGGTGAGAAGGGTGTGATTCAATTTTGCATACCAAATACGATGGGAGAAGGAGAAAGGCCAGGAGGCACTAGCTGAGCAGCTGCATCCCTTTGGCACTGTTAAATGCTTGCTGCTTTTCCCTGTTCTTCAGGGTACAGGAAAAAATAATAATAATAACGGCACAGTGGCATTTTCTGTCTGAGCTTGTACATGAAATGTCTGCACCTTTCACTGCTGGGAACAGAGCCAGAACAAACCCTGACCCAACCAACACCATCCTTGTGAGACCTCATCTGCCTCAAGAAACCCCTGGAAGCCAAATGACAACCCTGCCCTTTTCCAGAAGCTGTTCCCATTCCCTGCTGCATTTCCAGCTCACCAGACAACTGTCACGCTGCTGCTGCCGCCTCACACCTTTCCCTCTTGCCAACGTGCAGAGGTGGCAGCCAGGCTGTGGCACTTTGAGGGAATGGGAAACTGATCATCCTGGAGGCTGGAGGGGAATGAGGCAGAGCCCTGAGCCACGCTGGAGCGTTGCAACCCCAGCTGTGCAGCCGTGTAACGGCCAGCCCCCAACCCCAGCCCCACACCAGGGCCCTCCGTGGGGACACTGAGAAGTCACCCGTCCTGCCAGGAGGGCAGGCATGGCACAGAACAGCTCGTGCTCCCTGGCCCCACGCACCTGTATCCTCTAGTTCAATGAAATGTTATAAAGGCAGAGAAATTCCACAATAAACGCAAATAGATCAATAGCATTAGAGCTACCCTTAATAGCTGCCTCAGGCTTTTCATACTACACTCTCGAAAATGTCCAGTAGTGAGTAATTAATGACCAAGCCAAGTAATTACTTTCTTGATTTTTCTCAAAACTAGAATTCACTGAAAGAACTTTGAGCTTTACCGGAGCTACATAGCAAATTAATTCAGTAAGTGCTGATATTACAAGTCTGGGCTGCCTGTTAAAAAACAGCACTGCTATAAAGTCTGCCTTGGCTCCCCGTCAGATGTAACCCTTTACATGCTTCTCCAGCTCTTGGCAAGAAAACAGCTCAACCCTGCGTGGATGTCAGCCCTCAGCTTTCACCACAGTGACCTTGGGCCAGGCAGGAGATGCTGTGCCTCAGAGATGCCAGGAGCTGAGTCTTGCTGTGCCCATACTGACCCATTGCCGTGGAACAAAGTGCTCGCAGAGCCCTTGCACAGACTAAAAACTTGGGCACAGGAATCAGAACTGCCCTCTGGGGATCCTGACCCAGCACTGGATACAGCCACAGGATCCTTAAGGAAGAGCAGGATGAGCCATTTGGGGTACCTGTTACTGCTGCTGGTAGATGTACTCTGGGGAGAAATAAGCACAGAAGTACAGAACTTCCCATGGGAGGAGAAAAGCGAGCTCACATCTTCCAGAACCTCTGCCCTTCATCACCCAGCCCATCCTCGGCACTGCACAGCATCTTGGCCGTTGCTTCTGAGGCCATGCTCTGAACGATCCTTGATTTCAACCATTTGCAGCACGAGATGTTAATAAAATGCCTTGTAATTTCATGTGCTTGTGTGCATGCATGTACGTGCCTGCGTGAGAAAGAATACCAGTCAATAAGCAAATTACTGAAGTAATCCTTCTATCTCAAACCGTAGTGAATTATTGTTTCCCTGCTCTCAAGAGCATGGCTGCAGCTTGGGAGCTTAACATTCAATCTGACATGGACTTGCAGCGTGCACTTTTAATCCCTTTAAGCACAGTAACAGCTAACAACAAACCCCTCAAGCAGAGGAAGCGCCGCATTTCCTTCCCATCTTTCCATTACCATATTTTTAATTGGCTGGGAATATCCTTTGCTATTGTCAAAACAAATTCTGCTAAATCACTGCTTCAGACTCAAACAGAGGAGCCAAGAACGGCGAGAGAAGCCAAGATCCACCTGCAGGTGGAGATTTCTCCAGGGAGGCAATGCCAGCTCGCTCCATAAAGACGACCCCAGCACTGCGACAGCAGAGAAGTCAGCTTGACTGGGGGAAGGGGAGAGGGGAACAGACTTGGTTATGGTGGTAAGGAGCATATAAAAGAGAATACAGTGGCCAACAGTCCAGCAGGAAGTTTGAGAGCCAGTGGCAGAGGGTGAGAGAGCATGGAGTATGGCAAAGAAATAATCAGTGCTGTGAGGAAATTGTGAGGATGTGAGAGATGGGAGGCCCTGGAAGGGACACTCTATCAGAGGGAACGTGGTGAGAGGACAAGGAGGAGAGGCAGAGAAAATATTGTACAAATTATGCTCATGCACGTAAACACCCGACACGAGTCAAAGGCTTTCCTTGGCCTTGCTCCCTCTATCCATCTCTTCTCTCATAGGAAAATGGGGTTTTGACAAAGCTTAAACATTATAACAATAATTCCAATTCTCTGTTGCTTGCTTTGTGTTAAAGAAAATGTTTCCCTTTTTTGACCAGGAGGAAAAGCTAACCTCCTTCTTCCTAAATAAAACATTTCTCAGAAGGATGTGACTGAGAACAAACAATGCTGAAAGGAGAGAGTGGAAGGTTCTACCCTGTGCTGCCTGCCCTGTACCACGAATCTCTCAGGGAAACCACTCAGCAGGTCCAGAAGAAAGTGCAAATACAGCCCTGAGCAATTTCTTTTCATCCGTCTTCACAGCTGAGGTCAATAAGGAAAAAAATCTACTTGCTCCTGCAGGCAGGGAAGCTGGGGCAGAGGGAGAAGTTGTTAAAACACAACCCAAGCTCTGAGCACACAGCAAGCCCTGCTACAACCAATGAGATAAGCACCACGTGGAAATATCCTGCTGAACACTTGCCTCGGGATGGGGCAAGGAGGGACAGGAGGCTCACAGAGCACTGGCAAGAGCCAGGATGGGCAGCTGGAGCCGGAGGCTGGAGCTCCCCATCTTCCGCCCAGGACTGATGGCTGACACTGGACCATGTCATGGTTGGGCTTCCATCTGTTCACGTCAGCTAAAGCAGAGCGAAAGCAGAAAGGGAGATCATTTTCCTCAACAAAAGCACAGCTCTCAGGGCCAAGGAGAGAAGCTGCAGCCCCTCGGTTGCTTTCTGTTCTGCCTGAGACCCTCAGTGCAGGGGATGCTGGCTGTTGAGGCAGGTTGCAGGCATCGCTCTGTGGACAATCCAGTCCAGGAAAGCAAATCCTGACTTCATTCACACAGTTAAATTGCGAAAAACAACCCCCAAAAAAAACCTGATAGCACAACCAGAAGGATTATCGTTAAGCACAGGTTTCCAGAAGCTTCGGTGCAACAGGTTTAAGTCCAAGAGGGCTGGCTTTGCTGTGTCAGAGAGGCTTTTTTTTTGGTCCCTGCTTTGTTCAGTGTAAAAATGAGTTCTAAATAAGCCAGCAATGTACAGGATTTGTATGAAAGCAAGCAGCAGACCCTGCTCCATAAAGGCGTTAATGCTTGTCTCCTAGGGGAAACTGCAAACAAGCCTCTTCCTCCAGCCTCTTCTATCAAGTTAATTTCCCTGCCCTTTCATTATGACGGGCAGCTCGTATGCTCATTTGCAGCATCATACAACAAGGGCTATACACAATAATCTGGGCTTAGAGAATACTCAATATCCCTACTCTGGAGCTGGGCAACGTTATGCAGCAATATGGGAAAGACCTCAGGACGCAGCCTGCAGTAAAGCAGAGTCCCCACTCCATGAGTCATACCCACAGTCTAGCATCTGCCTTGCACCAAAATATTCGCAAGAGAGCTGTAAAATATGGAGATAATTCTCCTAATGTCTCTAGCATTTAAAGGCTGATTAGTGTTGCTTCTAATATAGCTGGGCCAGGGACTAAAGTGGCACCAGGCATCTGGCTCAGAATTTAAGTGCAGGTGTCAAAGGAGCTGCTGCTCGTTCAGAGGTAAGGCTGCGTTCCCCCTCTCTCTTCTCTCGGCCTCAACCCAAAGCCATGAGCAGACCTGGGGACAAGTGACTTCTGCTCCCCGGGACAGAGTCACAGCTCAGTGTCTGGCTCCCATGCTCCACTCACAGGGTGCTGCTGGGACCGTTCTGCACAAAGGCAAGTCATACAGCCAGAACACCAAGCAGAACATCTCCCTCTGTTGGGGTAAGTCACCTCACCTGTGAACCTGCAGGTCTTCCCAACGGTCTCTGGATGCACAGCATGCAGTAGGTATAGAAATTTTTAAGCATGCGAAGCCAGGAAGACAAAACAGCACATGAAGCAAGAAGCACAGTGAGGCCCACTCAAAGACACTGCTGCAGAACCACACAGCACTCCACCCATTGCAACATTACAAAATGCTAAAGCTTCCCAGCATAGCACAGGTGATGCTTGCCATCAACCAGCACAGTGCCCAGACAGGTTTCCCAGCCAGACTGCAGGCCCCAGAAGGAAAACAGGTAAGCCAGTGCGTTCCTGGACAGAAAGAAAGAAAAAAAAAGATGGATTTGCCTCTTTTCCACAGTTCCTTAGAATAAGGACATGATTTCATCAGCAGCTGCGTTACAAAGCGGACAGCGTTTGCCCTGAAGCAAAAACACTCGATACCCCCACGTCGGAACTGCAGACATCCTTGGAGGGCTTCTTCTTCCTGGAGCCTGGCAGCCATCCCGCACCTCACCTGCCCAAACACATCTGCTCAGCGCTGGGAGCTTTGAGCTCTAGAAGGTGGGTCTGGTCCACAGCACAGGGGCAGCCCAGGGAGGGTTTCCCATGGAGGAGCCCCATCCTGTGCCCCAGAGAAAGCCCACCAGGCTGCAGTGCTGGTGGGAGCTGCTGAAAAGGAGGCCCGTGACAGAGAGGAGAGGAATGAGAAGAAAGCCCAAATCCAGGAGATGAAGCGGAAGGAAAAGGAAGAGATGAAGAAGAAGAAAGAGCTGGAAGAACGTAGGAGTTACTCATTGTTAATGAAGGCTGAGAATATGTCCTCCAATCAGGATGGCAACGATTCCGATGACTTTATGTGAATAAAGTCGCTCTCCTTTCTCAATCCAAGGTGGTTTGGGATGTCTTAATGTCACCGTTGCTAAGAATGCCAAAAAAATCAAACCAAATAAGTGAACTCTGACTCCATTTCTTCAGAAGCTGGTAGATTCTCCTGGTGTCCCGACCAACCCTGAGCCATGGACAACTTCTGGATGGAGAAGATCTCTATGTCTGCACATACATCTCTTTTTTTCAGGGACGTAGATGTAAGGAAGCAAAATTGAATTTCAGTTCTACAAAGACGATGCTATTTATTCTAGGAAAGGAGTTGCTGTAGCTTTTAATTGAATGAGATTGAAAGATCTGCGGAGCTGGGGCACCATTCCTGGGACTAAAGAAGAGGAGCCTACACTCACAACCTCTGGTCAACATTTTTTTGACCAAATCCAAGGTGCAGCCGCTGAAACTGAGAGATGAAGTTCTCGAAAACTTAATCCCTCCATGGAAGGTGAACTCTGCGCAGAGCAAAAAGCAGCCAAACCACCAGTGCGAATTTTCAAGCTGTGGGAAGCAAATCCTTCCCTCACCCCTAATTGGGCCATAGGCTGATCCCACAGAACTGGTGAGCGCAGCCCACCCTCCTTGGCCACCACAGACCAGAAGCTCCGGCCTCAGGTTCAGCTCAGTCTGAAGTCCTAGCATCCATCTGGACCTTACAGAGGGGTACAGACAGAAAGGGTGTCCCTTTTTGCCCCCCATGTAAGCTTTGGTGTCACTTGGAGCTTTCAGCTGGGTCAGAAAGGCAGGAGCACAGCTGGTGTCACACTTTTTCGGGCTCTTGGTTCCGTGATCAGGGCCAAATTGGAAAGCATAACAACGAGCAGGTTTTCTTTTAATAGCTCCTAGTCTTCCTTTAACCTCTTCTTGTGCTCCCAAAGGTTTGTGATCATGTTTTAAGCAGGTAAACACCGGGCTGACAGCAATATAGGAAATTTCTCTATGCACAGGAAGCCTACTGCCAGCCCAACACATATTATTTTAGCTCCACGTAGAGATTCTAATGTCTGAGGAAAGAGATAGGTGACCATACAGGCCTCAGGATCCCAGCTGAAACCCCTCCAAAGCAAACACAATGAACGCTGCACTGCACACCCGACTTCTCCCCTGCTTGCTCCGCTGCATCTGCTACAGTGGAGGTCTGCCTTGCCTCACTGCTCCAAATCCTTTTTCCAGCCTAAGCTGCAGTTTCAGCTTTCTGCCTTCTGCGGCTCGAAGGTTTGGCTCCTTACCCCAAGTCTTGCGTTTCCAAGCTGCAGTCACCTCCTGTCCTGCTCTTAACTTCCCAAACCATTTGGGAACTCGTCTGTGCTCTGATGACAGTAATTCTGCATAATTTCTTTTCTGAATCTCTCTCTGAGATAATTCCTTGGATTTGCTCTTCTGGGAAACAAATCCCAACCTAGAAACCCTCTCATCTGTTTTTCTTTCTCTCAGCCACTAATCCAAGCTGTTTTAGAGGCCTCTGCTCTGCAACACTCCCAGACCCCAGCTGCTAACCCTGGGGAGCCCCTTTCTGATACGTGAACCTGGCACCCCATATCCCAAGCCGTGCTCAGCTCCCAGCAGACCCGACCTGCCATTTCCCATAAAGCCAACACTTCCTTGCAGGCTTCAGCAGCTTCCTCTGTTTGGCTCCAGGTGCAAGCCACACCACGGGGGTGGCAGCTGTCACCACAGTGCTGCAGCCACCTGCAATGAAACAAACCAGGTGAATTCCTAATAGGGATGCAGAACTGAACTCCATCGCTCCGTGGGCTGAGACAGAAAGCTCTCCTTCTGCAACGTGCTGAATGCTAAATCTTCCCCTATCTGCCACGTCCATCACTCCGACTGCGAGCTTCAGCAGCTCCAGATCTATCTCCTATAAATTTTCTGCAGAGCCCAGAACACTTGTAGTTGCTCTAAAATAATGACTGGAGGTTGGATAGAGGAGAACAAGCCGCTCAGATGTATAGTTTATCTGATGAATTTAGCCTCCTCTCCTGTTCATTCAATATCAGGTGGACAAATCCAATTTCCTCAAATGCATTTGTTGTTTGAGTTCATCTGACAAATACTACTCCAAACAATTGCCTTTACATTCACTTAGTAAACATTTAAAGTATGAACCGTGCTGTTTAATGACTCCCCTAGCATCCCACCACTCCCTAGTGGAGTAGAAAAGTTACTTCCCACCCACCCCCCCCCTCAGAATTACACCTGCATTTCAAATCCAACTTACCACTACTTCTCATCTCCCACCCTGATGCATCACAGCTACTTCTGACCTTTCACCACAGTTGCCCACTACACAGTTGACCTGCCTGACCAAGCAAATTGCCTCCAGGAGAGAAAAAACAGACCTGCGGGTGTCATTTGCATTTACTTAATCAAGGCTTTTTGGCAGGTCCCCCAGCAACATCCTTGCATTCAATTGGAGAACTTAAAGCCTGGAAGGATGGGTAAAGAGCAGATTGGAAGGTCATGCTCAGAGGGCTGTGGTTACTGGGCTGGTGGCGAGCTACAGGTGGGTACCAGCACCTGCAGTTGTATGACAAGGACCACAGCCAGTAAATAACAGGCAGCAAACACCTTCCCCTGCTCAGCACTCTAAGATCACATCTAAGTATGGTCAGAGGCTGGAGCACTCGCCCCAGAAGGAAATGCCAAAGGAGAAAGCCTTTAGGGGCTAACAGCAGAATGAGGGTCACCCTCACGGATGCTACCAAGAAGACCGAGTCAGGCTTTCACCTACAGTACACAGAACATAAGAAATAATAGATACAAGCTGAAACAACAGGACTCAGGGAGTCTCCTCAGGAAGGCAGTCAGGCTGCCCATAGAGGCTGTGCAGTCTCCCAGCCTGGAGGATTTCAGACTTTCCTTGAGAAAACCCTGAGCACAATGGTCTGATCTCAACACTAACTCTGCTTGATTACAGACCCCCTGAGTCCCTTCCCGCCTGAATGATTCCAACCTACAACCCTTGGAAAGGCTTATTCATTGGAAGGTTAACCTAACAAAAACAATGGACACATAGAATGGCAACAGAATTTGAGGAATACAGCGCTGCATCTTGGCAAAAATCCGCTTCTGGAATTGCCTGCTTACAGCAAAACATGGGGAAAATAATCCATTGCGGTCCAAACTGGACCACAACCAATGCTTGAGGGAAAGCTGGGAGACCAAAGTCTACATTTCAGCAAGCTCAGCTACAAAGACACATCATTTCAGATCTGAAAAAAAAAATAATAATAACAATTCAATTCCTAGCCCCACGATTGCAAAGAAAAACTCAAGAGTTAGGTCCTTAAGAGTTCAACCAGAACCAGAAGGCGAATGAAACGAAATCACAATTCATTATTCATCAAAATCTTCCCCAATCTGTTTTTAAGACCGCGCCGGGATATTTTAGCGCTGCAGGTATCAATGGTACAGGGGGGAAAAAAATATATATATATATATCTGCAAATACGACTTTGAAATTTGCTTTTCATAATTTTATATTTTGCCAGTAAAAATCTCATTGCCTGAACGTTCTTGGAAAGGGACCAGAGAAAGGTTGGGAATATCGCCCAAGCAAATTCACTTCAGAATTCAAACAAACACATCAGGACACCGTTTTGCTTTTGTCACCCAGCTCAGGAGAAAAAGCTGAGCAGTAAGGGAGAGGGCAGTA
The DNA here is from genome assembly GCF_019238085.1 of Lagopus leucura. Taxonomy (NCBI): domain Eukaryota; kingdom Metazoa; phylum Chordata; class Aves; order Galliformes; family Phasianidae; genus Lagopus; species Lagopus leucura. Next base: position 11,994,506 of record NW_024962274.1, read on the forward strand.
AAAGAACAAATGCTTCATTAAACGCGTTTTCAGGCATAAGAACAACAGACAACCTATTACTGGAAACGGCTTTCCCCGCTCTTTGAATGCAACATTGAGCTGGGCAGCACTTCTTCATATTCCCATTACCTATTTTACAACTCCAAGGGACACAGCCAGGACATCCCATCCTTTGTAAGCTGTGTATCGACACAGCAGACAGAGAAACCTCACATTCACATCTACAAACTCCCACTCGCTGTTAAGATCAGCAAACGCCACGTGAGCACAGCAGGCATGCAGGCAGGCAGGCAGATAAAAGGAATAAAACAGAACGAGACGCAGGGAATTCCTGCCCTGCTCATCAGAGCACTTCTTTTTCCACACACACGAGGAAAAAAAAAAAAACACAAAAAAACCCTAAAATAAAACAAAGGGGCCAGGTGGTGGCTCTGGCAAGGGATTTCTTTGATCATTTTTCTATCTGTCAACCCAACTGCGTGAAGCAGTCACAGGGTTGGGTAAGGAGAGAGATGCTGGCGGCAGGTTGAACTCGCGGCTCTACGGCTCTCAGGTATGGAGCCAAATCCCTCCCTCAACTCATGGGGAGGGCAGGAGGTTGAGCTGCCAGCACTGGGGCTCCAGGAGCAGCCCAGCTCTTCAGCTGAAGGCTCCTGACCCAAACGCACCTCCCCTTCCAGCCTACCTTTGGGGCTCAGAGAGTTAAAAGGAGCAGGGATTACAGCAGGGATTTTCCCAGTTTTCTAACTGGAATGACAGATTTCAGGTGACAGGTGCCTTGGAGAAGCCATGCTTTGTTCAGAGAGGCTGCAGTTGCTCCTACGTGTCCTTTAGTCCCTGGCTGCGTTTCTAACTCAGCCTGCTTTACAGAATATTCCTTAATAGACTGGCTCACTCCAGCTACATGCTTTATATCTCTTTAGCTCCACGAGCAGATGGAGTCCAGGGACGGCAGGATTTATATTTCTTGCTTGAGTTGCAGCTTGGATAGGTGGAAATAAAAAACGAGAAAGAACAAGGAAATGGCATCGTAACAGCATTTACCTCATGGGCTTTGGAGCCTCTATATTCTACCTGGGCAGTGTTTGCAGTTGTCAGTATTAATCCCCTGTCTTCCTCCCCAGCTCAAGAGGAGGAGGCCCGGAGGGATGGTTCTGCCCCTCAACCATCTGATGGATGGAAGGGAGCTTCCAGAAGCACAGTGAAACACTCAGTTAGTGAAGTCTGCATCAGGGCCCATTCATACCAGCAGATAATCTGGCCCAGAACGTTTTCCTTCAGGGCGTGCAAAAGGAAACCAGGAAATGCTTCGGACCTCCAAGGGCTTCAAATGGGGAGAAAATGAGACAGAGGTATGAAAGCAAGCAGCGAGATTGACAGGCACTGAGGAAGGAGGAGCACATCCGGCTCCTAAACTCCTTTCCCTGTATTTAATGGAATTGAAGGAGAAAGGGAAAAGGAATTACAATGAACGCAAAACCTTTCCCTATTAATTAATTTACCCCTTTTATTTTGTGAAAAGGAGGCGAGTAATGTACGTCTGCTCCACTTGGAACACAACCCTGGCACTTGCTCTGCACGTCCCCTCCCTGCCTGTGCACAGGGATAATTAATCCATTATGGGATACAACATGCGCTGCTCCGCCGTAAAAAGAGAGATCTATTTCTCCTTTGCTTTTCCCCTCCTCCCCGAAGAGACATCTGAAACATATCATGTAATAAATGTTTCTTGGATGGAAGGAGAGGTATTGTTCTCTTGCTGTGGAAACAATTCCATCGGTGGGGCCAGCCAGGGCTGAGCAAGGCCGGATACTTCACTCAGCAGCTCTTACGATATCCTGTACAGCGGGGTGGCCTCCAAAGGCCACGTTTTATGATACTCCCTTTGAAAAGCAGCAGCAGAGGAGGGCAAGACTGATGGAGACAAGCTTGCACTGCTCTCCGGCACAAAGCCAGGCTTCCCCTATACCACCCATACCTCCCCAGGGAGCTGGGGATCACCTGGCTCCATCACACCCACTGGGACCACCTCCTGCCAGAGCCCTTCCAGCCCAATCCCACCACCAGGAGCACCTCCTGCCAGCACCTTTCCATCTCAGTCCCAGGACCAGCAAAGAGCACCACCCCATCCTGCCAGCAAGGCACTGCTTCATGCGACTCAGGACAAAGATCAGTCTTCCCATGATTTGGCTCAGTGCTCTCCTCTATGCCTTCGATCCAAAGGACGTAGAAACAAACTCACTTGGGCTTCCAACCTGCAGCTATACCAGGCTTGATTACCCTCCAGCAAGCACCATGATTTTCCTATTTCTGCCTCACCATGCTTATCTCAAAGTCCCACTGCATTAAGGGTGAGATATTTTGCCCTCAGATACCTACCCCAACTTCCCTAACTGCTGCCCTGCCACAGACTCAGAGGAGCAGGAGCTCTCTCACCATGTTCAAATCAGAAAGCACAAAGCCTGCTCCAGCAGCCCAATACTCCCCAATTAAACAAACGTGTGCCATGCTCCTCGTGCCCCCTTGCTGGCATTTACGAGAGGCAAAACAAGCAATTCCATTAACTGTTTCTCAGGAAGGATGGGGCAGGCTGTCAGCTACCAGCACAAGGCCCTTTGCTCCGTGGTGGTTTGCTGCACTCAGAGCACAGAAAGTGCATGAGATCAGAGCTAACCGGCTCTAATCTCACCCCTGATCCCAGCACACCGTTTGCATCAGCTTAGAAGAAACATTCCTCCTTTTTGTTGACATCCAAATATTCTTGGCATGAAGGAGCTGCTGACATTTATTCCTGAATTGCCACATTGCAGGAGCGCTGGCTAAGCCTACAGATACATAGGAAGAGAGCATGGACCTTGTTACTCCGTAAAGAGGCGTCTTCTACAGCGTATCAGTCTGGATTAGACTTGGGTCACTTCCTCTATTCATTTCCCCAGCTGATTTTTTTTAAAGGCTCTTTCAAAGAAACACTCGAGCTCAGTACAATGTTCTTGATTGCAACCAGAACCGGTTGAAAAATGCTGAACAAATTGAAAGAAATTTTCATTCCTTCCTCAAAACATTTCCAGGGTTTTGGGTCAGTTCTTAAAACTGTAGGAAAAAAAAAAAAAAAGAAACAACACCTTAAGCTTCACTATACAATAGCAAAAGCTTTTCCCACAGAGTCAGCAGCATTTGGGAAGTCTCCATGTTGATCTTACGGCTGCAAAGTGACTCTGATGCCCATCAAAGGAACATCAGGACACGTCTTTGTGCTTTCAGCAACATTTCTCTCATGCCAGTGTTTGGGTCATGGAGAATAGCCCATTCACCTCTCCCTATAGAGAGACCTACCCTTAGAGGCAGGGACAGCCAGCATCGCCCACCCTGCCCTTCACAGGGATACCAAAGCATAGTGGAAGCAGCAGGTGCCAGCAGGGATCTGCTGGATCTCAAGCCCCACGCAGAGCTCTGTGCTGAGCCGCAGCAGGGGGCCAGACACAAACCTCCACATCCACCTTTCATCTGCAGCACGTGTGCCACAAAACCAGCCTGCAGCCCACAGCACGGCCTCTACTCCAGGCTTCTGAAGATCTCCCTGCCTGATATTTCTCCTCCCTAGAATCTTAGTCTGCGTCTCCTGGGAAGGCAGCATATTTTACTGCAAATACTGAGCAAAACAAACACCCACCCACCCAAAATGCCCAGACTTTCTCTTCGGGGGGAGTTTCTGCACTGCTCATTTTCTTCCTGTTCAAATTAACACAAGCTAAATGCTCTCCTTCCTTCCCCCATGCACCTGTCCTCCAGGCTCCTTCCCCCTTCCTTCTCTCCATCACAGCAGAAGGCCCTTCGAGGCACCAGCGACTTCAAAGACACCAGGTCCAATGTGCAGCAAGTGATAAAAACCTCCACAGCATGTGTTGGGCAAATTAATCTCCCCTCCAGAGGCACCGGCTCCTCAGTCCCAGCAGCACCATAATGAGATGTTCAAGCAAAGGGGAGGGGGACGTGATGCAGAAAGGGAGATGTGTTTAATGTATGCAAATTGACTAGCATGCAAATTGCCACTAAGTTAAAAATAACATATTGCGCGAGGAGTCCATCTTTTAGAACATTTGTTTATTCATTAGGGTAATATCTTTTCTCAGGCTCCTCGTTTCCTCCTGCGCTAAGCGCTCACTTTCAGGGAAGCTCACATTTTGCAGATTTGAGGGGATAACTGCCATTTCCCACTGACACCACAGAGACACCAACTCCTTCCCACTTCCTGCAGGCCTACAGTCACTTTTCCTGAATGGAGATGCTCAGCAAAGAGCACCAAACTCCAAGGACAGAGCCATCCCAGCTACCAGCCCAGCTCCTGCCTCCTGGAGCCACACAGCAGCTGTCCAGCTGGGTTTGGCTTCTGGAAGCCAAATTGCACCAAGGGCACAATGCCAGGCTCTGCTTCTGAGAAATCACAGCAAAAATTCCTCCTCCAATCCTCCACCTCTTCCACAAAGCGGCCTTTCCTCCAGAGGGCTCTGCACCTCAGATCTGAAAGAGCAGTGAGGCGCTGACACAGCTGCCCAGGCAGGCGGTGGGCTCACCAACCCTGGAGGTATTCATGAACCATGGAGATCTGGAACTGAGGGATGTGGTCAGTGGGCACGGTGGGGACGGGCTGATGGTTGGATGAACTTAGCAGTCTTTTCCATCCTTAATGATTCTATGATTTTATGAACTGCAGAGGTCTTCCAGAGAGTTCTTGGTAAAGCAGAGGACCAGCAACAGAGCAGAAGCTCCAGGTACCCCCCCCTCCCATGTACAAGCATGAGCACAGCCATCCAGACTCACTGCAGCTGCAATGATGTGACCTGGGGCAAAACTGCAGCAGCTCAACTGCTTCCAGGTCTTCCAGGAGCATGTGCTGGAGCTCCTTTTTTCATCATTTATTATTACTTGGCCAAAGATTGACAAAGTTACAGAGTTAGTGCAACCCTCTAGCACCTGCCAATATGCAAGGGATTTATGACTCCTCTAGTTAACTCTGCCCTCTTGGGAACCTTGTCCTCCTGTCCTGTGCATAAGAAGACTCATACGGGGACTAAAAGGAGCCTAATTACAGCAATTAGCATTACTCATTTTATTTCAGCTAGATTCTTAGATCGGAGCACAAACAGATACCCATGCTGCCAAGAGCTGGGCTCACCAACCGAGGGGCAGCCACTCAGAGATCCCAAAACAGGGCAGGCCCTGCAGGGACAGCAACAGATACCCATTCCAATCATAGCACGGTGGATTTAAAGTGCTTGGATTAAATTGCATTAACCCCCTCCATGTGGACATGGTCACTCCAGATTCAAGTGGCCTTGCTCAGTTTAACGTGAGCCACTACAACTCAACTCGAGTAAATAAGCCAAACCAAATAAAGGTTAATGAGCGTGACCAAGCATCTCCCCAGAGGAGGGAGATCTACCTCAGAGTCAACACAGCTGAGCAGCCCACAGCAGATACTTCCCTCTCATCCCTCTGCTGGCAGCTCCAGTATGGGAGGGACAATCCAGCTCTGAGCAGGAGCACGACACGAAGAGCCAGGAGTGAAGGCAGGAGCCACGGCCACAGGTTGGATCAGAAGGAACGCTTACTCCCGCTACAATATCTTACTTCCAGCTTAGCCAAAAAAGTTGCCAATGGATGGAATCACAGAATGGTTGGGTTGGAAGGGACCTTACAGCCTACCCAGCCCCAACCCCTGCCATGGGCTGGGTGCCCCCCACCAGCTCAGGCTGCCCAGGGCCCCATCCATCCGGACCCTGAGCACCCACACTTCTCCGGGCAGCAGTGCCAGGGCTTCACTGTCCTCTGAACAAAAGAATTTCTTTCTAACATCTAACCTAAACATCTCCTCTTTCAGTTTAAAGCCATTCCACCTTACCTCATCACTATTAGGCTGTGTAAGAAGAACGGAGCAGACAGCAGGACATGGCTCCTATGGCCACCTCCCATGCAGTGGTATGGCAGAGCCCCCACAAGCTGTCAGGCTGTGCTTCACTTTGCCACAACGAGAGGGATTCAGGTCATACTGCCATGCTGGAGACCACCCCACAACACCCACTGAGTGAGGTGATCAGCTCTTGTGCAGACACAGCATTACAACAGCTACAAGCACAGCAGGGTCAGCCACCAGGAAGCAAAATGAGATTAAACAAATTCATCAATGATAGAACAAAAGCCCAAGACTACAGGGACAAAGCAGAGAGACCTTCTGGTGACTACAAACACCTGGGGAATGGATGCTGCCTTCACAGGGCACAGCGTGGGGCTGGCCCACAGTGGCCACATCTCCCATCTATCTCACATCTTCTCACCCACACAGCCCCCCTTCTGTGGGGGTAGGAGCTCTCACCGACCTGCCCCAAAGAGAGCAGGGAGGTGCTTGCACAAAGGAAGCTCTTCCAGCTTCCCCAGGCACCTCATCTCATTCATGAAGCCCCAGCAGTTGCTGGTGAGAAAATGCAGAGCAAGGGCACTGAGCAGCGCTGTGGCTGCTCCCTCACTGCACGCCCAGCTTCCATACAGATCCCCAGGGTGTGAGCTTCCCAAGGAGCTGCAGGCACAGCCTAATCCCATCGCAGAGCTCATCTAATCACAAGGTCACCTAATGCGGTTTGCTGCTGGGATACCAACTCAAGAGCTGCCAGATATCCAGCAAGAGCTGCTGCTGGCCTGTGGCAAAGACTGCTAAGAGCTGCTAATCCGTTTGTTCCCCTACAAACTAAATGTCCTCTATCAGCTAAGTCATGCTCCGCTTACTTGCCCTAACACAGCCAGCCCTCCCAGGACAAAGACAGACAGACCTCCCCACTCTCAGATGGCTGTTTTACTTCCCCCCCACCCCACTCAGCGGTGCCAATGACTGCAGGAGGGGTGGCAATCTTGAGACGTGAAGGTTAAAGAACACAGGCTGCTGACTTTGAGCTCATCCCAAAATAGGTACTAGTATCAGGAATTCCTACTTTGTCTGCAGCGTCTGTTCTGAACAGTCTGGATACATTCCCCACCAAACGGCACAAGCTGGAATGCTTCCTAATTAGCTGCATGGGATAAGATAAAAATTCCCTGCTCTCCCCAGCGCTGCAGCAATCAGAGATGCTAAGAAAGCAACCTCAAACCCAACACCAGAGCAGGGGAGATGGAATGGTCTTAGGTAAACATGTCTGACCAGCACTCCGTGTGCAGCGCAATGGCCCAGGGTGTGCAAGGTGCCTATGTTCATGAAGTGGAACACGCCCCCAGGACCAAACAGCAGGGCTTGAGAATTAGGAGCTTCACAGCTCAAAGCACAGGGATATGGTCTGCAAAGCTCTAATTGCACGATGCTGCAGCAGCAGGCAGGGCTGTCAAACAGCTGGTGGAGCACACCCGGTCACCTCCAGGCCTGCTGTTACCTGACCTGGGCACCTTAACTACGGCATCCTTCTCCAGATCCATTAATTCCTGTCAAATGCAGCTGCTCTGAGGAACGGTGGAGAGAAAACAAGGCAGTTTGCTACTGCCCATCACATCCCACAGCCCGAGGCCCACGCTGAGCTCTCCATCAGCCCCGAGCCTAATTCACCACTGCTGGATTCGGAGATCTTACTTCTGAAAGGATCTGCTTGCTGCTACAGCCCATGGCCTTTTGCTCAGGATCACGAAGGTCACCGCTGACGGCGAGTCCAGAACCCACAAGGCTGTCATTTCCTCAGCTCCTCCATGTTTCATCGCTGCTGCTCCGGTTTCGGGAATCACCACTCAGTTCAGCTCCCTGCTATCCAAACACCACGCGCCCTCTATGATGGGGAAATCAAGGTATCACAGCAGTCATGAATTATGGCTCACAAAAAGCAAATGGTGCCCTAAAGATCTAGGGTGAATTGACCTCCATGAATATCTGCACACACCCTTCCTTTGAGGATTCTATGCCTAAGCACCAGGGTCACACAGCAAACCAGAGATTAATGCAGAGCAGAATAGAGTTCCTAGGTGAGAATACCAAGCAGAACAAAGGCTACCTTGTGATGTGCTCAGTTCCTTTCTCATACTTTTTTTTCCCCTTTAAATAAGGAGACGTTTCTCATGCCCGACTCACAGCTTCTAACTCCAGCTTTGCAAAAGCAAGAAGGCTGAGAGGTTGTACTGGGAGCTGTGTTAACCTCCTTCCTTTGTAGGAAAATAAAGCTACCGGGTAGACAAGCCCCAGGCAGACTTTCCAGACAGCCAGCATGCTTTCCCTCACTCTGTTCCGAGGGCCCAGCCTGACAGAGTCGCCTGGGAGCCTCGCACTTCAGCTCTGGCAGCAGAGGTAGCTACCTGCAAGCTCCTGTTCTCCGCGGGTCAGCACACAGAACATATGGTGGAAACACTGCAGCTCCCTGCTGTAGGACAGACCTGGCTCTCAGCGTTTCTCTTTCCCAGGAAGGCTGGAATTAGAAGCCCTTGGAACAGAACACGAAACTCCCGTAATTCTATTGTTTTCTCCTCAAAAAATCTCTGAGCTTAACTCTAAAGTCGACCACATGAGAAAATCTGCAACTACAGAGCTGGGCTGTGGCTAAGAGCTGAGCCTCAATACCCGTTATCTGCATTCAGAGAGCTGCATTGAGGGCTGCAGGGCTCGGTGCTGGTAGCGTGGCAAACTCCATCAACCACCTTAACCTTTGGCAGAAGCCTGGAAAGGCATTTTTGGATCACTGCTCAAAACACAGTGAGAAGCAGAGCCAAGAGCAAGCGAGAAAACAGAGCTGCTCCGTGGGGCTTCGCATCACATCTGAGCAGAAAGCAATTTATGTAAGCCCTGCTTGGCATAGTGTCCGCTGTGCCTTACTCTACTTGTAAAACACTCCGAAGGCCAGAGCCCGTTGCTATAGAATATTGTTTTTCTCTGAAAGAAAAACATTCTCAAGGTCTCCCCGTTGCATCCACGTGGCACAGAATCATCTCTGGGAAGCGCCGGCAGGCATTCACATGCACTGCCACAAACCACTGCCGGCAGCTGCTCCACGCTTCAGGGCCAAGCAAAGGATGGGCAAAGGTCCTCACCTGAGAGGTGAGGGCTGCCAACCAGCATACTGAGATGGAGCTTCTCTCACGTGTTTCACCGCTAACGTTCAAAGGTTTTCAGTGATGCGTTGGACAGCTAATTAGAGCATTTGCAGTAAACGCATAGGATACAGCACAGTAACCTCAGGCAGATCACCAGTACACGGGAGATGGGTTTTCCAGGTAAGTTAGAGGTGTTTCAACAACTGCATGCAAGCAAATACAAGACTGTAAACAGACAGAATAAGGGTGAAGACAAACACCTGCTCGAGGCAGCAGCCAGAGAACCTGAGTCCCTGTTACTCAAACTTCTAGAGAGCAGCAAACAGAACCGAGCCCAGGAAAGAAGCAACCAACTCATCATTTTGCAAGTGTTTGTCATCCCTAAGTGCCTGACAGCCCACGTGCATGCATCACCTTCAAGTGCAGTACACTTCACAGGGTTTCAGATGCGAGTTTAGCAAGCCGTGCTTGAGGCATCGAGCAAAGTTCAGGGTAGATCTCTGACTAATGCAGGTTTCCAGCACCAAGCTGAGGCTACCCATGCTACCTCTGCATGGCAGAATATAAAAGGAGATGTACTTTACGTTACTGCCTGGAGCTGCCAACAACATTGTGTCCACTTCTTGCATTCACATTTCCAAAAGAATAAAAAAAAAAAAAAAAAAAAGTGTCAAAAATTGAGAGTTCAAATAATAGCTGCAATAATAATTTGGAGCGTGGCAAAAAACATAAACAGCCTTCAGGTAAGAACCTTATGGGTTTCAGTCAATTTAGTTTCCCAAGAAGGTTAGCAGACAGCTTGACTCTGGACTCTACATTCCTACAAACAATTATTTCTGTTATTAGAAGCTCTTTAATCTTGCTAACTGCAATCCAACAGCCAGAGGCTGAAGTTAGAAGCATCCAAAGATATTGATCTTAGGTGAGAATTGTTGTCATATGGGTATGTGACATTGAGATATCTTTCCAGACGAGGCTTTCCCACCTCATTACAAGTGGAGTTCAGGGGTTGCATCTTCCAGCCTCAGCTACACTGAAGCTGGAGCGGTACCAGACCAGACTGGACCCCTCACATTCATCCTGTGTTACAGGGACACAAAAGGACAACAAGAGAACAGCCACACCTGAGCTACTGTGGGACAGCAGAGGGGAATGCACGCTTGCAACACAGTGCTCCCAGGAGAAGTGCTCAGAATGGGCAACCTAGCTGCTCCTGAGGACATGGAGTTGGAGAGACCAGGCTGGGAGTGATGAGATAAACACCGCAGAGTGATGATGCACTGCATATCCCACACACAATATATAGCTGCTTGACTCTATTAGGCAGATGGATGGCAGAGAATTTAAGAAGAGAAATAGATTTTTTTTTTACTGAGCTCATTAGCTAAAAAGGTTTGTCTGGAAACACGGGCCCCAATGTGTCTGAAGCCTGCTGACACATGGGTGAGAGCAACATTTTTCTTCCCTGTTATTACTCTGTCTCTGAGAGCATCCCTCATAGATATATAGTAGGGGATGGTGATCCCCTGCAATAGCCACCAGCACCCACGTCAGCCAGCAAGATGCATGCTTGTGTCTGCGTAGACATGCATACATAGACACATCTCCATGGATGGGTGCATCTACATGTGCTTTTAAGTAACCATACACGTGTTTATCTGCAAACAGAAAACAAAAACCACACCTGGCTTTCACCAATCTGCATGTCAATATCTTTCAGATTACTGCCACCTTTCACATCATGGACTTTCTAATCAAGCTGCTCAGATTCCCGAGATAACACATCTGGAGAGCAAGTAGAATCCCAGGTTATACTGGATTCAGGGTCACGAGCTGAGCCAGTGCACGTGCCATGCAGAGCCTTTGATCCACACAAAGATGGGATGTCATGCCAAAGCTGAAGAAGAAACTCTGCATGTGAAACAGGTTCCAGTCTGAGCCTTACACACACACTGACAGGCCTGCCTGGTTACACCCTCCCTGGAGCATGGACTCTTTTCCCCTACAGAAGCAGCAGCGCCACTCAGATATCTGTCATCCTACCGAAGGAGCAATGAGGGCTGGGGATGGATGTGTGACACACACATACACACAGGTCCCTCCTGACCAGGGGGTATGGGGCACATTCATGTGATCCTAAACCGAAGGAAGTAGTGGAAAGGCAGACCGCAGTAGAAAAGAGCAACGCCTGCAGCAAAAATCAGTTGGCTGCTTCACATCAGCCTGCCCCTTAAATTAAAAGGGAAACAGAGGGTACTTGCTGGAACAGAAAGGCTGTAGATTTGAGACAAATAAAAGAGAAATACGACTTGACCCAGTACAGTCACTTCTGGAATCCACTGCCCAGGAAGCCATGGAGACGCGCACCAGTGGAACAGACATTTTAAGGGACTGGATAATTTTATGAGCATTAATAACATTTGCAGCTATGCAAGCTAATAAAATGTTACAAGGGTAATCAAACTTCATGCTTCAGTGTGTAAGCTGATCACCTGTGAGCACTGGGAAGGAATTTCCTCTCTGGTGCTGTTGCATTGAGCAAGTAGCCAGAGGTAGCCAGCTGCACCGCAGGGGCTTTTTTTCCCCCCTCATCAGTGTCATTGCTTCTGCTGCTCATGCTTTTGATTTGCTTTTCTTCCTGCAGTAGCTGGCAGCCAGCAAAGAGACTAAGCTCACAACATCAGTGAGAGTTTTGCTGTCAACCGGTTAAGGTTTCCTGGTACGGTCTCAAGACAACGGTTCAGCCACAATCCCAAAGGAGCATCAGTTTACCTCGGGACAGTGGTTCCTATATGCTCATGCCCCGGCAGAAGGCTCACACCAAGCACAACTCACCACTCCAGGACCCACGTTTACTCTTTGTTGCTTCCACAGTGCTCGAGCTGCATTGCCAGCACAGCTCTGGCTCCTCAATTAACGCTGCCCTGAGTCACGTCACAGAAGAGCTGCAGGTACTACAAGGGAAGCCTGGCAGCTTCCAAGTTACATCCACCAATTCAGAGCTATCCAGCGGGTTATTTATAACATCTGAGAAGCAACCTCGGTATTTCCAGTGTTTGCTCGTCTCGGAAGTTAAAGCCCCCGTAATTAATGAACTGACAGAAAACTCTGCAATCTGCTAGCACAGGCTTTGCAAGAAAATGACAGACTTTGTTCCTGTGCCTACCCTTCTGTCAGAGGGAATCCAGATACCAGCCAGCCAGCTGGGGGAGAGGCTGAAGGGAGGATGGGACGCGGGCGTCGCTTCAGAATAATCCTCTCTCTTCAAAATAACCAGCATGTCGGCTTACAGATGGAGGTCTGAAGGGGACTGCTGTGTGCTGACAGGCACTTGGAAAGGAAACAACTGGCCTGCTGAGGCTGGCGTTCAGAGATAGCCCAGGACGGCTCCTGGGCTGAAAGGAAAGAGATAGAGGACACAAGCAGGTTGCTTGCCCAGGTCTTCCCTAGCTCTGAGTGTGGCAGAAGCTGGCCTGAGCACTGCGAGGTCCTTGGGCAGGCAGGACTGTAGGTCTGGCCTGACCCCATCACCCACCACGTTGGGCACCTGTGTATCACTGTGGGGATCAAACACCACAACAGCTCCCTAAAACCTCACATCCCCTAACGATCATTCTCACTTCAGCAAGGACCTCCAGGCCACAAAATCCATTTTTTTCCTGAGAAAACTGCATCCAAGAACTACGCTCAGTGCCCTCCACAGACCCTTCCAGTTTACACAGAGCAGCCATAGTTGGGCTGGAACACGATACACCCCAAGAAAGCTGTAACTCTCCTATCGGGAGGGGAAGGCACCTTAAATCACAGTCATGAGGAAAGAAAGAGATTAAATGAAAAGCACAGCCCAACAGCTCAATCAGTGCCATCAGAGCCTGGAGCTGACGCACCGCACGATGCCATACGCGTCAACCTCAGCACGGTGACAACAGCTCCGAGCCCAGATGGATTTTAAAATTATAGGCCATAAAGCATGACATCATAATGACATCATGGAAGGAGAAATTTAATTCCCAGATCAGAGGCTATCGGTTATTGTTTTATATTAATACCCGTCATTATCTGGGCGCGCAGTGAGCAGGATCAATCATTTCCACAGGTCTTTATGGCCACCATAAATTCTGAGCACTTACACCCCAGCCGTTCCCTCGTACACACACGAGCCCATCTGTCGGCTCCTGCAACTTCTCCTCAATATCCTGGCACTGCAGAACCCCCCAGCACGTTCCAGGCGTAATCACAGCAAATAAATGAAATTCGTGGCCGTTACGAGGTTGTGCACGTTTGGCTTTTTGGGTTTTCAGATACCTGTCAGCTCTGCATTTAGTTTCATTCGCCGCCACAGATCAGTACACTGCAGAATAACCTTCTGACACTTGCACGACCTTTGAAAGTCATTTTACAATCTGTTTTGACAAGCACTAAGACAGCTGCTTCAAGAGGATCGCCCGTTGCAAGCTGCTGCCTCCATCCCCCTTCTGCTAAGCCTTGCAGCGATATATGCTAATAGAGAAGTATTTTTCCATATATGTAAAGCGTGCAGCACGTCAGGTTATGTCAAAGGCTGAGGAGAACGTGCTTTGTCAGCAGAGCTGAGGCAGATGAGACATGCTGGTGTTCCACTTCTACAATACTAATCTGGCTACCTGCACACACGATACGGCTCCTGTGATCTTTAAAGACAGTTAACTCAGTTTTCAAGAGGCCTCCAGCAGTGATAAGGGATGGATTTTTTATAAGGTTCTCGATACAGGAGATGTGACCTTTTACCTCTGATTTATATTTTACCTGTTTTCACCAAAAAACAAAACAAAGCAGTGACACAATGATGATAACTCCTAGAATATCAAAGCATATCGGAGACCTCTTGACTGTCTTACTTCCAGTTATAAGCTAGCAAACTCTTCCACTGCAATGAACTGCTGTTTCCAATTTCCTGACCTCTGTAATATTAGACCAAGCCAAACAAACAGCCTGATCTCTTCACTGGATACATTGGAAGTACAGAAATGTCCTTCTATTTGCTCCCATTCAGGTACAGATACAATTCCTTAGGCCTGTTAAAATAGCAGGACTGGCTTGTTGTCATCAATTCCAGCTACACTTGTCTTGCTAATGACTTACAGTTCCTGTACAGAGAACTCATGCACAGAAGGGATCCTCCTGTGTTATCATGGGATGGGGAAATGATTGCCAGCCACCTGGGACCTTCTCAAGTTCCCTGCCAACATGTGTAACAGAGGTGCCTATAAGGAAGTTCAACTGATAGGCACCAAGCAGGATACCAAGCCTGGACACATTTAACCATTTGTAGGTGTACAAATAACCTCGTTCATGTGTAATCCGTGGGAGAAAGAAAAAAAAAAAACCAACATCACAGCAAACATCTGAGCATAAAGCATTCCGCCAATGCAAACCTCAGTTACAGTATCAGCTGGATCGCAGCTCGGTGCAGAGTTCACGTCACTTTCAAGATATTTCATAAGATAGACATTACAGCACAATCTCAATTCATTACTTCTGCAGAAAGATCAAGGATAACACTGGGTTTGGGAGATGAAAGAACTTTGTAAGTCACCTTCCCTGCTCTGACAGGCAACGAAAAGCCCAAAAATAAAGCAACCTTGTTTAAGCAGGGCTGCTGGACAAGTGACTTATGAGGGAATTCTGTGGAGGCTGTTAGTATTCGGGGGGGCGAAAAGCTGCTAAAAAATCTCCACATTCCAGCCCACTTCAATTCTCAGGTCCTGCAGTCACAAAAATCACTGTATCATTTCAGATCTGCACCTGTGATTACTTGCAGGCTTGCTGGACGTGTGTCTTCGCACTAATATCCAGCACAGAGAATGATTTTAAAAAGCAACCGAGTTCTCCTTAACCCAATTTTCACATTCCTCATCACCATCACAAGATTAACAGATAATTTTAGGCAGCTTCTGCAGCAGCAGTCTGCTTGTAACACTTGACACGCTCAGCATGGCCACCACCCTGCACACACACACATGGACACAGCCCAGGATGCTTCACCTCTCACGTAGCTCAGTGTTAAACATACAGAGCTTTCGTGGCCACAGGGTTAGCAATCACTGAGATTGTTACAGCTTCAACTATCATGACAGGCATTGAAATAAATCTCATTTATATGACACACGGCCATCTAAAAAAGCATTTTTTGTAGAAATCCTTCTAGCATGTCAATGTGCTACACACGGCTCCTTTTTGAGGCCTTTCCAGACTGGGGATCAGGCAAGACATACAGCCTTTCAGCCTGCCAAGTTTCATACTTGTTAAGATTAAGCCTGAAATCTGAACGTTTTCTATACGGCAGCTCCGTGAATGAGATTAAGGGAGGCCTCCTGCCATTAGATGCTGGCTGAGCATGTGCAACACACAGCAGCGTGATTGCTGCTGCAACCTTTTAAAGCAGGGTGAGCAGCTCCCTGCCTGCTGCAATAACCAAGCGAGCAGAATACATGTGGGGAGCGGGTAAGACAAATTCAATTTCCTTCCCCGGCTGCAGGGATTCAAGATTACCTCTCACATCATCCCACAAGGTTCCCTGAAAATGGAGTCTCCCACCGCTACGTTTCATACACTACTTTTGTATTTGCCTCTGTAGATCGTGGATCTTCCTCTGGAGCTGCTACTGAAGCTCAGGCATTTCCCCCTCACTCTTGTCCTACCCATATCCCAATCTTTGAGCAATGGAGTCCAGCATCCCCACACACCTACTGGTACGCAGGCTGGTTGTGGCTCTGGGCAGCCTGGTAAGCCTGCACATAGCAGAGGAGTTGAAACTAGATGATCATTCTGGTCCTTTTCAACCCAGGCCATTCTATGATTTTATGATTATTACCCTACATCCCCATTCTCTCAGCCACACAAAGCCACAAGGCAGGCTGGGCAGTTTCTTTGCTGTCCTAGTCCAGGGACAGCAGCCCTCCCAGATCTTCAGCACGTTCCCAACACCAGAAACCACCGGTATCTCCCACAAGAGATCCCGCATTCAGGCTGGTTGCATTCCTGCAAGGCAAGTTCCAAAGGCAACAGCTTCACCTAATCACTCCTTAACTACATAGGAAAGGGACATTACAGCAGATGCTGTAACTGGGACTCGTCACACCTACCCACCGAGCAGTGAAGAAAGCCACCTGTGACGTTCTTCCACCTAAGTGTTATGCTATCGCAAATTACAGTGCAATTAATCTCTCCCAAAATCCATCACACTTCCCCACAAGAGCACAGTCCAAGCTACTGAGCTAGTCAGACAAGTTGTGGCAGTAAATAAAATTAAAAAGTCTAATTGGAGATGGGGAATAGGGGGGGGAGGGAATGTTTTTCCTGGTGTTCAAAATAGCTGCTGTTTCCAGGAAATAATAGTATAAATAGAAAATGAAACCATTCCTCCTCCAAAAATACTTCATAATTACATGTCATAAAAATAATTAGGTTATGGTGAATTAGTACAAATGTTTACAACAAAATTGCCATGCAAAACATTATGGGTAATAACATGCTAATTGCTGTAGAAGCAAAAGCTGATTATGTTTCAGCGATATTAAAAGTTGCCAACTCGGCGCTTCTATCCAAGCGTCAGCGTTGCTCAGCAGCACCCAGGGACACAAGGAAGGCTGGTGAGGAGCAGAGGAGATGGCAGGTAGGCAGACCCAGCCTTGCTCTGCCTCGCTGAGAAGCAACTCCTAGAAAGCTTACACAGGATAACACTCACGCAGCACAGGAGGAGGATGCTGGCATCACCGGCCCTTGCTCACAGTTCTGTGCTCAGGCAGACACTCTGCTACCTGACTGCATCTCAGCACGGGCACAGATGAAGGGTGTGCTGATGCTGGAAGCAAATTAGCACTCTGTGTAAAGCTGAGGCCACAGAGGTCCACATCACACAGTTGCGACCTATGAGCTTTATCAACCTCCCCCCATCACCTGGGTGCTTTCATTTGGGTGAAAGTTCCCAGCTGGCACGAAACAACCAAGCTCCACAGACACCAAGAGGAGAGAGGTGGGAATAAGCTGGTGGACAATTAGCTCACTGAGAGCTTCTGCAGACTTCCTAAAGACTTTTGCAAAAACGGGCCCAATTCAACTAACAGCTCTCTCCCAGCCCACCTTCATCAGCAACGCAGAAGAAGGGGTCAGGAGAAGGATTTCATAATCTCCAAACTGTTATCCCTTCACAGTTCTAACCTGTGCCTCAGCTTTGTTCTCATGGTGCTCATACCTTGCCAAGGAGGTTAAAAAATATATATAAAAATAAAAATGTGCTGCTTGGCTGGGGCTGCATAAAGGGCCTGAGCTGGGATACGAGCATCTTCACATCATTGCATTAAGGCCAGGCTGCTCCCTCTCACCTGGCACAGAAACTGAGTTCACTTGAGCACTTCAGACAGGTTTCACTGAGATGTGCATCTCACTTGTGTTATCTCCACCCCATCCCATTTGGTACCATGCACTCCCCACACGCATTCCGCCTTTCCAAGAGGAGCTCAGTTACCCTCAGCACTGCTGTTCACCTTCAAGGAGGAAGCAGAGGCACAAACACAACCTGGCTCAGGCTGCTTAAGTTCTTCCCTAGAGCAACAGCTTTCATCTATCCACCTTCTTAGGTTCTTGGAGTCCAGCTACTTTGCACAGAGCGCGTACCTGGAGATCCAGCACCAACACATGCTGTAAGAGAGCACCACCAGGGAGGAAGCACCTAAAAATACCATGTTGGAGCATCTCCAGAGGGCAGTAGGACAGGGCAGAGCTGCAGTGTGAATGAGAGGGCTCTGAAGGAAGCCCCTCTGCAAAGCAGGGACCCAGCAAAGCCTCCAGGATGGGGGCTGATCCAGCAGCTGCCAGCATCCTCCTTTCACACCACACGTGCAAAGCGTGAGGCCGTTCACTCTGCCCTCTGATCGATGGAGCTCGCCTGTTCATGCAGGTGCATGCATGGAGCCTTGCTACACCTTGGCAAGCCCACGGCTGCCTGCCCACACACAACCCAAAGCATTTTCCTCCTGTGCTGGTGGCAGTCCTGCTCCCAGCAGCCATCATGTGCTCTGTCCTCTGCTTCTCTCAGCTGCTCCTGTGCTGGCCACATCAGAGCAGGCCTCCCACACACCTGGGGGAGAAAAGCTCCATGCAGAGCTCCACACCCTCCTGCTTTCCATCCCCGGAGCCTCCCCTTCTCCTCTACAGCCTCCTGCGTAGGGGCAGGGCCGGCCTCAAAACGTCAGCCAACCCTCTCCATCCCTTATCTCCAAGCAGGGCCAAGTGCATTACGCTCACATAAAGATGCCTTCCAGCCAAACAACCTCTTTATCACCGCAGCAGCGCTTGGTAAACAAGGCTGTGCAACCCCTGGGTCAGCAATAAGCAAGCTGAGGGCAAGCTGTGCCCTCTGAGAGCCTGAGCACTGCTCCTCCAGCCCACCACACCGCCTGCAGACTTCCACAGCAGCAAGCTCCAGCCCTGCAGGACTGACAGGTTGCTGGGGTTCATGGTGCTACGTGTGTCAGCAGGCTGTGAAGTGGTTTGCAGCAGAGGCGAGCAAACCCAGCCACTTGCTTGCCGCAGCTGTGATGTTGTGTTTTTGCTCTGTGCAGATGAGCTGAGCCATCCCAGCGCCATGCATGGAGCCCTCTCCTCCACCCTGCTGCTTCACGAGCTGACTCACGTGCCCAACGCTTCTCAGCCCCAGATGCAGCATTTCTCAGAAGGGTTGTGGTGTTTCAAGAGCTCAAGCAGAGGTCTGCAGCGCATCCCCATCAACCTGTCAGGTTCCTGATGGGTCACGTTTGCTCGTCTCCAGATGTCAAACAAGGAGTGCTGAGTAAAGTTTGTGGGTATTAGTTGGAGGTGCAAATTTAAAGTGGATTAATGCAAAGTTAGTAAATCCCGATGGGGATGCTCTCGCTCAGAACTGAAGTGACATTAATTGGGTTTACTGAATTCATTTCCAAAGCAAATTAAGATAAACCGGATTACATTTGAATGAGGGCGTTCACATAGAAATTTAGCACAGTTTAACTAATCCTCTTTGGGAACAAATTTGGCGTAAACCCTTTAAGTGCTCCATCTTCCCTCTTCTCCCGCAGGGGAAGCGCTGCATTTTACCTTTGAAAACTTCATTTTCTTTGTCCTTTTTTTTTCCCCCCCCTTTTCTCCTCTCAAGTTGGAAACACGAAGCCTTCCAAAAGGCAGGAACTCCTCCTCTCCTCTGCACGATGCTTGGTGCCGAAGCAACTCTCACTGCACAGAGATGTGACCTCGGGGCAAGCACTCCAACCTGCCCATCCAATGCCCGCCAAGCCGCTCTTCAACCAGGCCCCCCCAAGTTTGCAAATACCCCACGCCAACAACCACGGAAAAGAAAATTCCCCTCCAACAAAGCGTTGTTTCAGCCATTAATTCCAACGCTGGGTAATGAGATGCTTTGCAGTGAATAGGCTCAGCGAGCGGCTCAAAGCCCGACCTCTCCCTCCCGCTCGGCTTTGTGGTCTTACAAGTTGTGTTTGGCGGCTCCGGAGCGCTACCATCTGCTGCGCCCCGTTCATTATGCACCGAGTCACGCGGTCGGCTCCCGGCAGAAAGCTAAGACAGAGGTAAACTAGTATTTGGAAACAAAGCAGGGCTCTCTCCATCCTAATTAGCGGCAGGTTGCAGAGTGCAGCGGCGGAAGGCGAAGGTCACTTCCCACAAGGCTCCGCTCAGGATGCCAAAACACCCACTTAATTCAAGCGGCTCAGCGGGCAGAGTCAGACCAGAGCAATTATGCTCCCTGGATTTCCCTAAGGAAGGTTTTAACAATGCAACTCTTAGAAAAAAAGATTACTGCAGGAGCTCTTTATTCTGCCACCTTGGAGCAGGAGGAAGCGCGGCGTACCCTGCTACTGACTCTAGGAACGGCTCTCTTTGTGCCCCTGCACTGGGGGGCAAGCTTAGGAGTTTGTTGTTCTGGGTTTGTTTTGTTTTTGTGGTTTTTTTTCCTCCCATTTTATTTTATTTCTCAAAAAAGGAAATGAATAGGAGCAAATTTTAACATTTAAATAGCAAAGACTCCCCCCCCCCAAAAAAAAAGCCCTACAAACTTAAAGACCTTTTATACTGAGCCTAATTCTCTCTGAACGCTCCAGGTTTCCTTCTAGGCACTTCCAAAGGAGAATTAACCTTTAGAGGAACCATTGGGGAGCAACCCCGGGAGCTGCAGCTCCTAAGCTGGGCTTCTGCTTGCCTGCTTAGCCTGGAAGTTCAGGACCAAGCATCACGTCTAACCTGGCCTGGCATTACTGCCTTGCACACACTGCCTGGTTGTGCCCATTTGCCCTCCTACTCACACCTCGCAGCTCTGCAACGCAGCAACTTCCCTTCAGAAGGATCTGACCAGCTGCTGGGCCACGGCATCCCATCCTGCTGGTGGGGAGGGCAAGTGGCAGCTGTTGACTGTGCTGTGGGTCATCAGGAGCATTTTTCAGGGATGCTACATCAGAACCCAAAGGAATCTTTTTCCTTCCCTTCCAAAGACTCCAGAAAGGGAAATTAATAGTAATTTTCACTGGGAAGGAAAGCCACAATATTTGTCTTTAACCTAGAGATGCAACAAGGCATCATGGCTCCCTTCTCAGAGGCTTCAAATACAACGTGTTGTCCAGCCCCCTATTTCCTGGTCCATCCAACAAGAACTGCTCACCATCACGAGCGACACAGGATCCGCTCCAGTTGCTCTTGGATGGAGAGCAACTTCAGACAGTAGCTTTGCAGAAGGCAGAGCAGCCTTCAGTTCACTGCTGTTTTCTTGGCAAAATAAGACAACAGCCATCAGTTCTTTCCCCCTGACCCTCTACACTGTTCAGCCAACACCTCCACCCAACAGCCATAGCCAAATTGTGTTGCCCAACCCCACCAACACTTGCAAAACTCTTTAAAGATGGAACTCCCCCTTATTTCCTCTGCCAGCTATGTCATCAATAAGCAATACCCAGCACGAGCACTATGGAGGTTTTCAGCTGTACATAAGCAGCCTGTAAAATAGCCAGCAGTGCTCAACAAGGATTCAGTGCATTGCAGCTTGGCCAACTGTTTTTGGCAAAGAGTCAGCAGCGTGTTGGCTGTGGCACAGAGCTGAGGACACCAGAGCCATGGGTATGCAGTATGGGCACCACTTTTTAGGTCACATGCTCTGAAACCTTTGCCTGAACTGGCCTATCATTTGGCTTCAGATTGGCTCTGCAGATCAGGGTGGCTGAAGCTTTCTTACTGGTCGAGCATTGGCCAGGTCTACCCTGAGAAGTGCTTTGCAAGCTGCAGTCATTCTGCAGGATGCATGTTATTTTTGCCACCCTCAGAGATGCTGGTGATCTTTCCAGCACATTGGGAACCCCCATCACTCCCACTAAAATGTGGAAGCATCCCTCTTGCCCCTAGCTGCACCTGCTGGAACTCCTGACTGCAGCACTGGTCGCTGCTCCATAGCAAAGCTCTTCAAGGCTCCAGCTGCCACTTACGTTTGCTCTGCAAATGCTTACTAAACAACAGACCCTACAGCCCCAGGAAGCCATCACAGAGCCCCAGCAGCACCCCAGCACCCATGCAGATGTTCCTTTACCTCCTGGGTGCCTGTCAGCCCATGCAGCAGCAACCCATGCACAAGCACTTAACGCTCAGGACCGCTCAAATGGCACAGGGGCAACCACGTGCAGTCTGCCTATCCTCTCAGAACAGCAAACTCAGAACAGCAGAAGCTCCTCCCAGCTCTCAATTCAGCAGACAACATTTGTTCTCCCCAGCCTGCATCCTCCTGACGCTCCCTGATGACCCACAGCACAGACAACAGCTGCCACTTGCCCTCCCCGCCAGCAGGATGGGATGCCGTGGCCCAGCAGAGCCGCCCCTTCTCCCTCCTGCAGCAATTAAACCTCCCTCACCACAGCTGGAGAAGATAGATGGTGTTTATTGGGATCGCTTTTCCTGCACGCCGAACGTAAAACAAAACACCAATCGATACAGGCTGCCTCACCTGATGGTTTTATTCCTCTTATCCTCCCGCCCTCGCTGTTAATTCTGTTGTGGGCTGGAGCTATTGGTGGGGCTTGCCCCAGCCAACAGGTTCCCATTAACCCACAGCCCATGGGCAAGAGCACAGGTTCACCTTTTCTCTCTCTTTTCTGGGTGCCTTCATTTATTTTATTTTTTAAAACTCTCCCTCCATCAATATTTGATGAGGGCAATTTCAAAGACTTGTTTAGTATGATCTCCACATAAGGAGTCCTTCGGAGTGTTTATCACGTTTGAGGTATAATTACATTCAAATCCTGAGACACTGTTGCTAAGGTTACAGCTGCTTGTGGCTGCTCCAGCTTTTGTATATCTGGAGTTTCTCACCACCCCCTACACGCACACACATCCACACCCCACGCTCTTTGCTCCTTTTGCTGCGGAGATGGGATGCGCAGGGAAGGAACAGCACCCAGAGAGCCACTCTCGTGCACGGTGTGAAGGGTCCCCAGGACTCTCCCTTGTTCAGTTCCCTCTCCCCAGCCCCCCAGCCGAAGGGATCTCAGCACACCAACCTGCCCCATCCCTGGATGAAGGCCAAGGAGCACACACAGCAACCAGAAATTCTGCTTTTCCCCCCCACACACATTTCCTGGACTGTACCAGCAAATGCTGCTCTACCCATCTAGAAAGGGGGCTGGAATTGAATTGCCTTTGTTCTATTTCCAATTTTAAATAGCACGAACCTTCACACAATAGGCAGCACTCTCACTAATCCCCACCGTGATGCCTGAAATAAGCTTACAAACCAGGCGGCAGGCACTGTGGGAAGAACAATTACTGTGACAAAAGGAGGTGAGGGGGGGACAGCCATGAGTTCCTTGGGCGAGATGGAGGGCCAACACCAGCACTGTCAATTCACACTACAGAAAACAACAAAGAACAACAACACACCACAAAACCAAAACCTCAGCCTGGTAAAATATTTACAAATATTTCAATAATAGAAAAAACGCTGCCTGCTACAGTCAATAGGTAGTAAAGCAAATTCAGATTGAAGCCATTGCTTACCCCTAAATCAGCTCTAATGCACCAACAGATGCGATTATCGGCGTTCTGCAGGGAATGGCAGCATCAGCATTCATTACAGGTGTGCTCACAAAGACTCTTTTCGCCACAGGTTCGTTTGTAATTATTAAAATGCATCTTGTGAGCCTGCACTGAACAGGCTGAGTTCCAAATTTCTGGGCATCAGCATGCAATATTTGCTTTGAGTTACTGAATGTGTTTTATGTATTATTTTACTGCGCGTCAATGGCATGGCGCAAGCGAGAAATCCCATCTCAAAGGCACCAAGTGGAATACAGTCGAGAGTTCTGTGTCACCAGTGCACATGGAATTGGCCCATCCTCTGTTCCTAGGGAAAAGCTTCAAGGACACGCAAGCAGAGAGCTGGCAGCCTGCTCTCACCAAGTGCATTGCAAGGGTGGAAAAGGGGCTAGCTCAGTGCCTGGAGAGGTACCAAGCAATACCACAGAGATGGGGAAGCCTTGTTATCCCTCTCCAGTCACAAACCAGACTGCCACCAGAAGCTGAGCACCCACTGGGACACATAGCAGCATCCCTAAAGAGGACAGCCAGGCAGAGAGCTGACCCAAAGCATTTCAAGCAGCTGGGACAGAGGATGGAGACACTGAGGTGAAAGCCCACAGCAGCACAAAGAGCACAGCTCCATGGCTCAGAGCACAGCGGTGCAAGGGACGCCGCTTATCAGAGGAAGGAAACAGGAGCAAGATGACCACAGAGCATGTCTGAGCATTCCAATCACAAGCGGGGCTTGTAGGGACAGGATCTGACATTTAGTGCCTCTGTTTGTACAATGCTTGACATTCACGATAACGGAAGAAGAGCAGAGAGGCAGCAAGGCTTTCTGCCTTCCTGGGAAAGCACACACAGAGGCACAATCAGCTCCAGCTTCCTAAGGAGTCTCAGGGAGAGGTGGGCATGGGTTGCTGTGCAAGTTATAGGAGCACCCACAGCACTGCATAACCTTACTGCCCTGAGCCTTAGCTTGCTTTCCCAGAAGATGGATTTCCTATTCCGCTTGCAAGCTTTACAGGACACACATCACACTGCTGAGCACACAGCTCAAAAAAGACAGGTTTTCATCTCATCTGAGGCTCCGAGGAGCCATTATAAGGAAATCAAAGCTCAGCACTCATTGTGTTCTTGGAAAGCTTGATGGAAATAACGTCCTTTAAAAGCTACCTCATCCAAGAGCAGCACAGCAAAAGACTCACATAGGTTTAGCATCACAGGTATCAAGTTCCATCTCAACCCATCTGAGCTTGCTTGGAGGATGCGAGGTATAGAACGGAATCATAGAATGGCCTGGGTTGAAAAGGACCACAACGCTCATCTCGTTCCAAACCCCCTTCTACATGCAGGGTCGCCAACCACCAGATCAGGCTGCCCAGAGCCACGTCCAGCCTGGCCTTGAATGCCTCCTAGAGTTCCTACAGCCTCTCCACCAGCAACAGGCAAGGAGAAAGGATGCAGGCAGTGCTGGAGGAGGAAGCAGAGCACAGGGTCTCTGGATCGCAGCACAGATCCCTGCTCTCCAGTTCATCAACTGTATCTCCGCATAATTACATTAAGATAACGCTCTCCTGCCTCATTTTTTTATTATTAGAAATGAACAGATTTAAAGCTTTTCCCCCCCTCAAATTACCGCTCACCTGAGTAGATAATTAAAAGACTATAAAGGAGATACATTTTTATGTGTAATTACGCCTACTTCTTGCTGCCGTATCGCAGGCTTCAAAGAAAAAAATATTTGCAAAACAACTCCAAACTTTTATTTTGTCAGTGCCGTAATTGCTGCTTGTCACGGCCGTCCGTGCTGCTGTCTGCTATCTAATGAGAGCACAACTCACAGCAGCTCAGCTCAGACGGGAGGGCACACGGTGCAGCTCCAAAGCCACAGCAACGTGCTGCTGACAGAAGAGCTGTGCACGCCGTGACACTGAGACAGCAGAGCTGCAGGCAGGCCTGGAGCTCACCCAGAGCCCTGGCAGGCAGTGGGCACACACCTGGCTGCAGGTTCCCTTGCGCTTTGTGGGATTCAGAATCACAGAATGGCCTGGGTTGAAAAGGAGCACAATGATCATCTAGTTCCAACCCCCCTGCTACGTGCAGGGTCACCAAACACCAGATCCGGCTGCCCAGAGCCACATCCAGCCTGGCCTTTAATTTGTGTGGTTTTGTTTGGTGTTTTTGATGTTTTGTGATGCTGAGAGCTGCTGTAGGGCCCCGCCGCTGCCTCCCTGAGCCCCCGTGTGCTCGGAGAGGAGCTGAAAGCACCAGAGCCAGCTTGCAGCACAGAGCAGAAGATGGCCTGGAGAAGAGAAGCCTGTGCCTGCGAGCAATAGCAACACCTTGCACCCACCTCACAGCACTGCAGTTCCAGGCTCCTGGTGAGAACAGGCTGCAAACAGGTGCTGCTTTCTCCCCAGGATATTCCTCCGGCTCAGCAACGCGGCTCTCGCCACCTCTCCCAGCAGTGCAGCCGCAGCTCCCTGCTGGCATCACCCAACACTCTGCTGCTCCTCACAGGCAGGGCTGTGGCCGTGCTGCGGCCAGCAGCGCTCATTAGCCCAGGCTCGGAGGCCATTCTGCCCATCACCGCAGGCGGAGCGGCTCAGGAAGGGCTTATTAGCACAGCTCACCCTGCCGTAAGAAAGGCTCCGCTGCTCCCAGCCCCGAGCTCCTTCCTGGCTATCGCACACAGCGTTCTTCAGTTCAGATTCACCCCGAGCTAAAAACAGCGCTGATCTAACACGTGGCCTGCGTAGCAAGGAGGGGCAGGTAGCACGAACCAAGGCGTGGGCCAGACTGCTCGGCCTCGCTTTAGAGCTCGTAACAAAGGATAGAAACAAGAGAACGGGCTCCCTGCCGCCTGCACCGTGCCTGCTCCACAGCACGGAGCGTGCTGCAAGAGATGCTCCACTAAGTCCTGCAGCTCCTGCTGTACTTCACTCAGGCTGAGAGCAGATCCATACCTCTGACCAAGAGCCCCACGTGCTCGGAAAACCTCACTGAAAAGCACAGCCGAAACTTACCCAAGTTCTTCCAGGTGATTTTTCAGCAGCCCGCCTTAGCCCCTTCACGACGCGCAACCGTGAAATACCTGGAGCATCACAAGCCAAGCATGGCACCCTTCATTT
This sequence comes from Lagopus leucura, assembly GCF_019238085.1. Taxonomy (NCBI): domain Eukaryota; kingdom Metazoa; phylum Chordata; class Aves; order Galliformes; family Phasianidae; genus Lagopus; species Lagopus leucura. The sequence continues at coordinate 12,020,770 of NW_024962274.1, forward strand.
GATCCTTCACTTTGAAAAGGGATGCCTACTTAAAGCAGGTGGAACAAACTTCCAACATCCCCTCAAGCCTTAGATAACACACCTGCCATCAGGCTTAATCAAGGCCAGCCTGATGCTAATGGCCATTTAGGCTTGAGGTCCTACACAGCTGGTACCGCCTCCTGCCTTGCTAGCCTATGGGCTACTACATATACCTATGGGCTACTACAAAATCCGGTGCCTATAATCCTGAGGTTGCATTTCACAGAATCGTTAAGGCTGGAAAAGACTCCTGAAATCCCCAAGTCTAATCCCAGCCCCCCATGCCCACTGCTCACATCCCCACAGCTCTGAACTCCTCCAGGTGACTGCCCCACCTCCCTATGCAGCTGTGCCCTGAGATGAATTTTTTCCTAATATCCAACGTGATACACACTTAGATAAGGAAAAGCAGCAGCAAGAGGGTACAGAGATGACCAGGAGGAGGGTGCAGGCCGGCTGGGACTGCAGAAAGCTTAGCAGGATGTTATGTTAAACCTACTCTCTAGCAAAGAAAGGGATTTATCCTCCTAAGATAAGATGAGAGCGAAGTCGGGTGAAGGCAGCAGCTACTGGAAAGCAGAGCAGCCTGCCCTTGCTTTTCCAGTGGGAAAGCAATTCAGGGGCTATGAAGAGAGCCACCTGTGCTGGCTGTGCGAGCACTGGGGTCAGCACACATCAGACTATATCCCTTCATCTGAGGGCAGGATTGCGGGTGAGTTTTCACACTTGAAGTGTTCCTCTTCCCCTCTGGAGCAGAGCCCACCCTGCTGCCAGGGCTGACAGCAGCCAGGACACTCAGATCCTTGCAGGCAGGAGCATGACTGGATTTATAGCCCCACTGCAGCAGCCTCCAAGGTGGTCTCCTCGTGCCGGGGAGCGATTCCCACTCAGTGCAGGGGCTGCGGTTTGTAAAGCATCCCAGGATGTGGCAGAATGTATTAAATCAACACCTAGGGCTTAGAGAGTTGCCATAGCACCGAGACACCTCCTGGTCACTTGCTCTCCCACCGGCAGATGTTTCTGCTCTCAGCAGCACCCAGGGAAGCTCTTGGACTTGGAAGCTCAGGGACTTGGCAGGGTTGCACAGGCTTATTGAGCAGAACCCGACTGATGGTTCCCTGCTCAGCTTTGCCTTTCCTGCAGCAAGTGCCCTGTTGAGTGCCAATTGGTGCCCATCGTGCCAGGGGCTGGAGCCACCAACCCAGCCAGATGTGAGCCAGTAAACACATTTGTACATTAACAAGCCCATGGTCCAAATCACTTTGGATTTTCACCAGCACCCAGGGACACACATCCAACCTGGCTCATCCCTCCCCTTCCTCCAGCTCCAGTGCAGTGCAGTGGCACTGGTCCAGCTTTGGGGAAGTTGTACACGTCAGACACCTGGCTCAGCAGACAGGTGGCCTGGACAAGCCATTGTCACCTCCTCCAGGTGCACGTCCATCATGCTTCCAGGCTGAGACAGAGCTCCTGCCACGGAAAAGGCCTGCAAGGACATCCAACCTGCAGTGCTGCCCTGGGGCAGTGGGACACAAGCAGTGAGGGGGGAACAGCCACCAGACCTGGTAGGACCGCAGCATGGCTGCGCCCTGCAGAGCAGCCCCAAAACCCTGCAGGCACTGAGGGGTTGGGGCTGAGCCCTCCCAGTACAGCCCCAGCCCTTCAGGAAAGAACGAGTGCTTTTAATTGGTGACGAGGCACCTCCAATAACTCCAGCAGATGCTGCCATTTAATGCGGGTTGGCACAGAACTTTATAATCGGACCATATTGCTCCAATTACAATTTAGCCTATAGTCCTCTCGGGTTTGTCTTTTATTTGCCTTTCACTGCCAAGCACAGCAGGGAGGGGAGGTGGGAGAAGATGGGCTCTTGCCTGTCCCACCTCCTTCAATGCTGCATCCCCCGGTGCCAGCTGGCAGCCTTATGGACACCCTGCGCCCCACTGCTGTGACACGTGGCTGTCACCAGACAATGGGGACAAACCCCGGGTGACCCTCACGTGCCCCACAGCATTGCTGCTCCTCCTCGGGGTGCTCGGCACCCAACCCACCTCCGTTCTCTTCTCACTGTAGGGCAAAGCAGTTCCCCCATCTGATGACGACCCAGTCCAGCCAGCCCCAGTTTGGGGTGCAAGGGCAGCGAGGGCAGGAAAACTGTTTTGTGTGGCCTTCCCAAATGCCATTTTGTTCAGGCTGGGAGGTGAAAGAAGCTTCCCCTGGCAATATGGAAATCCGTGGCAGTGTGTGGACGCCCCATGGGAGCGATGGAGCAGCAATGCTGGGCTCACCCTGCATCCTGCAGAGCCCAGCTCAGCCATTAAGCTGTCAGCACAGCTCCTGCAGACCCTATTAAAAGGATATTCCCGGATATGGTGCTCTGGGAACTTTAAGCACTGGCTGTAAATGTCTTCTGGGTACTTAAGGGGAAAACCTCAGGTGACCTGTGTAAGGGATATATCGTCTCAGCACCCCAAATCCCAGAGCAGCCAAGAAGCACAAGCATTCATATAAACCACACCGCTTGCCCATTAAATCAACTATCAACCCAAGTAAGGGCACACAAACAAGCTCAACTCTGCCTTCAGTCAGCCACTGCCTGTTTGTATTGTGTATGCAGGAGCTGCCAGGGAAGGCTGGATTTCATGGCACAGGCACTGAGGTTTCATGGTATCCATGCAGACAGAGCCTGAGGCAGCAGAATCCTGCCTGCAGGAACTGCAGCCATCAGAAACATCAGCTCTTAATGACCTCGGAGACAGAATGAGGACACTGACCTCTGGATGCCAGGTTTGAGAAACCCTACAGCCTCCTTGCTGGGGGCTTCATACGCAGAATCATGGGGCAGCAGAGACATGTTGATCCCACCTGCATCACCCGAAGACTAAGAAGCACAGGAAGATGTGGTGGATGCTCCATCCCTGCAGACACTCAAGGTCAGGCTGGACAAGGCTCTGAGCATCTGATGGAGCTGTAGGTGTCCCTGTTCACTGCAGGGGAACTGGGCTGGATGGCCTTCAAGGACCCCTTCCAACTCAAATGATTCTAAGTCCTTTCACCCACCCCATGCACCGTCCCAATGTTAACACCTATTTCTGAACCTATATACATAGGATCCAGAAGAGCACTGGACTTCAGTGGGCAGGCTGGGACATACCCTGAAAAGCACACAGCCTCTGTGCTCACCACGCACTTCCATCCAAGTCAGCACTTCCAGCACAGCTTCCCCAAAATGACTGCACACAACTGTTTCAAAATGCACCCTGTGTAAAAACCCACACCGAGAACATTCCTTCTGGTGGCTTTTTTTTTTTTTTTTTTCTTTTTTTGCAGCAAGCAACCTCTGATAGGGATCAGTGGGAATAAAGTCACTTCATTTACAAACTGGAGAGCCAAATCTGATATGCAGCAAAACTCGAGGTAAGTCAAGGAGTGATGGAGCGCTGCCAGCTCCCCGAATGAATATTCATGGCCAATGTTCACCGGGCTCTGAGCTGCAGATAAGGCAGCAGCAGAAAGACCGCCTCTGGGAAGGGGAAGAGAAGGAACCAAGCTTATTTCATAATTTTTATTGAGTGCAATTCTCTCTTTAGTACAATATCCTCTGAAAGTTACCATTACAAACTCCGACAATTTCAACACAATTGACAAACCGGGGAAGGGGCAAAAAAAAAAAAAAAGAGAAAAAAAACCAAAGAAAAACCGAAATTAAAAGAAATTACAAGGGGTTGAAAACCTGTTACAGACAGCTCACGGGTTATGTACAGGACGGGGTGCTGCAGGTCCCACCATCTCACAGCCCTGCTCGTCGGTGGAGGAGGCGGCAGTGCTGCCGGTGCTTCTGTGCCCCTGCAAGGGAAGAGTGGGACAGAAGGTGAGAAGGAGCCGTCCCCATGCACAGCCCTGCAGAGCACGTGTTGTAGAGTCACGATGCTGCTCAACCCCACTGGTGTCTGCCAAGCCCGTCCGCTGCTCTTGCAAAGTGAAACAGCAACCCTCAATGGATGCTCTTTGCCGTCTCCCATGTCAAAGGCAGCGCCCAGCAGAACAAGTAAACCGTCATCCAACAAAACCTGCTCTTTCCAAAGGTACACAGAGCTGCCAAGGGAAAGCCTGGAGGCTGCAAAACCCAAACAGCACTCTCAGGAGCACCTCCTTCTCCAAGCAGCCAAACCCCATCGCTCACTCAGCCCCTTCCAAAAAGCGGATGCTTTAAATATACAATTGCGCTGCAGAAACATAAAGCTGACATGTTGAACAACAAAGCAATTGACTGCTGCATCCCTTTGCTTGGGCACTGATAACCAGAGATTGCTGCCCCTGTGTGAACATGCCAATGCTTTTTAAAAAAAAATTCCAGCCGTGGCTGACATTTTGGTCCTATTAAAATTCATCATTCTGCTGAATGAAAATCATTTCTAGCAAAGCCTGGTAGTAATGAAACTTTTATTTGGTAATTTAGCGCTTGGTAGAAGAAGGGGCATGTGAGAAAGGGGAAGAAAAACTGAGACAAAAGAGAGGAAGGAGGGAGTGGAAAGGAGAGAAGGAAAGGAGGGAAGAGAGAGAGGAAGGGCAGGGAGGGAGGAGGAAGGGAGGGAGGGAGAGAGAAAGGAAGGAAGGAAGAAAGGAAGGAAGGAAGGAGGGAGGGAAGGGCGAAGGGGAAAAGCCATCATCGTGCATTTACTAAGCATACATTTTGGCGCCACGTCCAGAGATCCAGGCTCACAACACAAGCAGCAATCCAAATGTGTGAAGCCACCCCCCCAGGAAGGCAGTGTGAGCACAGGCACCCCCCTGGCTCGAGCTGTCCCCATCAGCCATCCCCAGGGACAAGGGCAGCCGCTGGCAGGGTCTGCACCGCCCGCTGCCGGTCCTTGCGCAGCGCTAATTGCCGTTGATAATTGCGCTGATGTTGACCATAATTTCCCTGCCCTCTCTCCCCACCTTGGCAAGAGGGTTCAATTGCCTAACGAGACCCCTGGGGATAAGCAGCAGGCAGAGGAGAGAGCCCAGCCCACGGGGAAGCTGCTCCTGGGCAGTGCACACACCAGACAGATGGACCAGAGGGACGAAATGGGAGCGAGGATGGAGAGCAAGGCTTGTTTATTTGGAGACGTGGAGAAAAGCTCACTCAGATTCATTTTTTAAGTGGATAGCACAAACTGAGCTAATCCCTCTAACGCTGATCTGGGGTTAATGCAGCCGTAAGCAGATTTTGCCTAATCCACTTCCACGGTTGCTCTGGAAGGGCACGTCTGTTTTGGGAAGCACTTCGTTGGGCTAATCCACTTAAATGCACGCGGGTGTTTGGATTGGATTAACCTCCACAAGTGCTCCCATGTGAGGGGGTAACCCCCTCCATGGCCACTCCACTCAGCACCCCTCCTGGTGCTTTGGCTCTTCCCAAATGGAAAGGATTTGCTTGAGAATGTGTCCTTCCAGCTCTTGGAAAATTATTTTGCACTCCAGTCGCTCCAAGATCAGCATCCACCCCTGCAGGACGTGACGGATTTGGTGATGGAGGCATTGCAGGACTTTGTGCGCCGGGGACGTGGCAGAAGGGGAAAGGAGCACCTGGGTGAACGCATGAAGTCCCATCCCATCCTCTGCCCCTCCATCGGCTGCTCGATGGGATGGCACATAATGAACCACGGGGAGGTGCTGGGGGCAGGGAGAGAAGCATCACACACAACAGAAGCCAACAGGCTCAGAAGCAGAGGTCTGGGCTCGCTCTTAGTTAAGAATCGGCCGCCTGCTGCTTTCATTGCCAGCTCCGCTCTGACTTGCAGCAACATTTAAATTAAATATACATAAGTGCTTTCAAAGAACTGTTAATTTGAAGGTCATTAAATGGCACAAGGCGCATTCCTTTCCTTTCTAGAAAGAGGCACATAATGCTGCTATTAGCACACGCTCCTTTTCCATGCCTAAAGCACGCTCCTGCCTTTTATTCCCACTACTGAGCAGAGCCCACTCCCACTGCCTACTGGAGACAGAGAATTCCAAGATCTGGATAGCATCTGGAGAGCAGAGGGGATCTCACACCCAACTCCCAGGAGCTGCCACGGACAAACACAGAAGGAATATCATTTCCGAGCTGTCCCTTCCAATTTAGGATCGAGGAAAGGAACCCCGATGCCAAGCACAACACAGATCAGAGGATGATGTAAAACGGGAACTTTCCATTTGGGATTGGGTTTTTTTTTTTGCTCTTTCCTCACCAAAACCATTTGGCAGTCTCCTTCAGGCTGCAGAGCATCCAGCTGGCCCAAATCTGCATTCCTCCTTGGTCCAATAAACAAACTACAGCAAGGCAGAGCCTCCTGCCCAGCTCCACAGTGAAGCACCAGCACAGCTTCCTGTCTATCTCTGATGGGAGAGACTTTTGGAAAGACCTGGATGATGCAGTCGCATGGCTATGGCCAAGCACCTGGGATCTCCTATGTGCAAACACCTCTAAACCCAGGGGTGATGACCATCAGCCAGACCCGCTCAGCTCAGCCAGTGCTGGGATGCTTCAGGCCCTAATGCTTCCACCCCAGCTCTGGCCGGAAGGACAAGGAACACCCAAAATCCCTGCAGGCACCAGGCTAGGCAAGACACGGTGACCCACCTTGGGCACTCCTTGATGACAGCTCTCTTGCCAACCATGTTTCAGCCCTCAAGGAACTGCCCAGCCCCATCCCAACTCCTTGCCCAGCCCTGTGCCCCGGTGTGATGCTGCTGCAGAGGGCAGCCCCAAGCCTCGGTGTCATCACAGCAGCTCCAGCACGAGGCTGGTGACAAAGCTAGGACATAGGAACCGCCTGCCCCAGTGCAGCCCAAGAAGTGCCAGATGCATGCAGCTTGATGCTAACAGGCTGCGGCGCTGCCACATTGTCCTCAGCCCCACATGTGCAGCCACAAAGCTAGAGGCTTGATATTTAGCCCGTGTCACTGCCACCCGTCCCTTTAAATGCCTTTTGCTTCCTTCTAATAAAAGAGAAATCATAAAAAAAAACCCACAAAGGATCCATCACCAGCAGCGAATACCAATGTGAGAGGCAGCACGTTAGTATGCGTGGCACCCACCCCTCCTGAAGGCTGTGTGCAGTGACAACATCCCAGCTTGCAGATTGGGGCAGTGCCGATCCCGAGGCATGGCGGCCCTCCAGCCAGCAGCACAAGGAGCAGCCCTGCTGCTGTAAACCAGGTGTGTTTCACCCTGCCTTTCTCTGAGGGGAGCTCAGCAAGGCGAAACAAGCTCAGTCCTGTATTGTGTGACCATGATAGGTCATAGGGAGAAAACATGGAGGAGCAACAAGCACCCAACGCTGCGGCCCATCCTCTGCCAGCGTGCCAGCTTCCACCCTCCCACCCTATGTCCTAAGGGCAGGAGCCCAACAAGGGCAAGTTCTGGTGGCCCCAACGCTGGCACGCAGGACATGGGTGAAGCAAGCAGGCTCAGCCCTTAGGATACAAGGCACCTCCACAGTGTGCATGGGCACAGGGCATCCCTGCAACGCAGATGTGGGACAAACCCACAGCACAGACACGGGGCAGCCCCACAGTACGCATGGGCAAGGGGGTGGGAGGAGGGGGCATGGATGGATGCTTGCTGCATTGGGGGGAGGGTAAAGGGCTTCTTATGGACACCTGAACCACCACGGTAAGGCCAGGAGGCACTATGCAGCCCCAGCACCTTACAGCCACCCACAGCCCCCAGTCCCTGCTCCCACTGCCGGCCTCGGTGCTGGCAATGATGGATCTCTACAAGTCGCACACAGCCAGCTAAGTAAAAGCCTTATTAAGAGTTCATTCATTTTATAAACTCTCCGCACGATCCACAGAGAGAAGTTAGATTGCCCAGACTTACAATATTCTGTGTAAACACTGACATGCATCTAGTAATTTTAACTAGATCAATTTGCAAAAGAGACCAGTGGTAGAACCAATAAAAAATAACAATAAAAAGTCAAATTAAACACGGGAAAATGTTCGCTGGAAGAGGCTTCAAGGAAGCAAGCAGAAACATACAGAAAAGGATGAGAGGTACACGAGACACACGGACCTACCTCTGAAGCCATGAAACCTAAGTCCGTAACTCAATATCAAAATCCTTAGGTCCACAAGATAGGGGAAATAAAGTTCTCCGTAGCCATCTTCTGCAGATCCCCGAGGCTGTGGAAGCCTCAGCAGTCTCTTCCCCAGAGCATCTCTCCTCCTCCTCCTCCTCCACAACCCAGTACCCACGCACCGCGGCTCCTCCTCCCGCCTGCATTGAGGTCGGTGGTGATCTCTGGTCACGGGCAAGCAGCAAGTCCACAGTAGGTTGACAACGTACACGCGCGCACACACACACATGGGAACACCTCTTTCCATTTGCCATGATGGAATTTGTTTTGTTTTTTTTAGTACGGCTTTTTTTTTTTTGTGTGTGTGGTGTTTTTGTTTTTTTTTTTTCCCTTTTTGCAAAAAAAATGCAAGCAAAAGAAAAAAAAACCCAAAAGTTTTTTTCTATTGAAGGTACATCTCTTCTTCAATATGAAGACATTAACTGGATTGCGTCGGATCCCCCATGCAGTGGTCAGCGAAGTCCTTTGGTAGTTGGCAGAGCGACACCTGGACACCACGGTCAGCGGCTGCGGAGGCTTCCACCAGGCCACGAGCAGAGAAGGGAGCAGGGCAGCAGGAGGGGCCGGGCAGGAGGGAGTCAAGGAAGAAAAGAAGATCAAGGTGGTCGCTGCCGGAGGCTTCTCTGGATGGGAAACCCAATGTGACGCCACTCCCTTCCCCAACAGCCCCCTGCTTCCTCCTCCTCAGTTCTGACTACTGCTCACTGGCGGTGGGATTGGAGTCTGGTCTCTAGGATTTGGGTTTGTTTCCCCCCAACGCACATTGGTTTGTCTTCACTGGTGGTTGGGGTTTGTTATTTTTGTGTGTGTGTTTTTTTTTTTTTTCTTTTTTTTTAAATATATGATTTGTACATATTTATACTTATTTATACGCTGTCCCCCGTGACATCGGTAAGTGTGCTTCTGTTGGTGAGAGATGGAAGTCACCAGGCCGAGGCGAGTCCCAGGAACGTCCTCCGCGGTCCGGCCTTGGCTGCCCCTCTCCAGCTGCGGCCCCACGGCTCCCATCAGTTCCTCCCCTCCCACCTCCGCTGCCTGCCCTCCCCGTTCCCTCCCCGTCGAGCGAGGGACGTCACGCCATCGAGGTCGGAGACTGACTCATCTGCATGCGCATGGACTGGATGCTGTTCAGGATCTTCTTCTGGTGCCCAGCCAGCGTTATTCCTATTCTCAGGAGGTCTCTGCAAGACAGACAGAGGGATGTCAACAGACAGCTGTGCTGACCGGTCCCACAAACCAGCACCCACGCGGTGACACCAGACTTACTCAGATGTCATCTGGGCGACCAGCTGGAGGGAGGTGAATCCAGCGCTCAGGAAGTTGTCTCTGTACTGGCTCATCTTGACGGCGCTCAGCCAGTCTTCTACTGAGGTAAAGGCAGTGAAATCAGGGATAGAGCGGTCGAGGAGGGGCTGAGAAGGCCTAGAAGGGAACAGAGAGGCACTGAGGTGAGGACACAGTCCCTGAATCCTGGTCCCACCAGATGCGGCACCTTGCTCGGGGACTCACACAGCGGTGATGGTAGCCACAGTTTTGAGGCTTGCCGGGTTGCGGATCATCTTGTCGAGGGTGTTGACAATCTCGGCGAAGCGAGGCCGGGTGTTGCGGTCCTTCTGCCAGCAGTCCAGCATCAGCTGGTGCAGAGCAGCCGGGCAGTCCATGGGCGGCGGGAGCCGGTAGTCCTGCTCGATGGCATTGATGACCTGCAGGGCACGGAGCGGCACGTGAGGAGCACGATGGCATGGGGACAGTGCTGCCAACCCGCTGCCACCAGCAAAATGAGCGGGAGGAGCTGCAGCAGGAGGTTAATCTCCACTCTGATGCTCCGCGCACCGCAGTTCCTCCGGCAGAGCGCTGCCACTCATTATCTCGGCGGATTGCGTTGGAGTGCGGCAGTCGCACTTCCAAAGCTCTTTCCCAGCTTGCAAACCCTCTGAACATTTTCAAAGGCGCTGCAGCTTCCTGAAGTCCAATTACCAGCCCACTGGCTTTTCTTCCCAGATTCCCTCCCGCCATCCCTCTCGCTCGCCAGCCTGTTTCATCTCAGAAACCGAGAGCCACCGAGGCTGCGGAGTCTGGAGCAGCTCCAGCTCCACCTCAACCTCATCGTTTTCCAGTAAGGCAGAGCAGCGAGCCCCCGACACTTACGTCCTGGTTGGACATGTCCCAGTAGGGCCTCTCCCCGAATGACATCACCTCCCACATGACGATGCCATAGCTCCAGACATCACTGGCTGACGTGAACTTGCGGTACGCAATCGCCTCTGGTGCTGTCCATCGCACAGGGATCTTCCCACCCTGAGAAAACAGGAGCTGGTCAGTCACAGCCATGCCCAAAACACCTCTGGGGATTGATTGATGTTGTAATTCTCGGGGGACGGCAGGGAAGACCTGGCAGGGGACAGCCTCTGAAAGCCCCTACAATGGCACTGCCACCCTGTTCCAGCAGGGAAAGTGACAGCATCCCAACCCTTTGCAGCCCACACATGCATCCTGCTCAAGGCAAAGAGTGCTTCACGGTCACTGGTGCTCCACAAAATGACAGCAGAAAGTGAGAAGATGAAGGAAAAAGCACAGAAACGCATGGTATGTGCCCCAGGGCAGAGCTGCATTGTAAATCGTCGAGCACTATTGTTTTCCCTATCCCTTCCAATGAAGCATCAGCTGCTCTTTAAGGCTGAATGGCAAAAATTTTATTTGAATAACTATAAATGGAGAAATTAACTGCTAGGTTGTTTTTCCTGCCTTTCCCCCAGAGCTAAAAACCTGCTGTGGGAGGCAGAGTGATGTAATCGCAGGCACAGCATCATTTCCCAGCTGCCGAGGAGATCTATTATGGCCTAAATTAAATAAAAACACAGATGAGATAATCTCTTTTATCTCTGAAGGTGGAAAAAGGCTACTTCAGGTCTCTTCCCAGTTACTGCTAAGGTCTTTACACCAAAACCTGATGTGTTTCTACTCAAAGGCCACCAGATGGGTCTGAGCAGGGAGTGGGAGTAGACCAGAGGCCAGTCAGAAACCCAGCAGCTCCCTCTGCTCCCCCAGCAGCAGCATAACTCTCTTGATCCATTTACTTCAGTCTGATGAAATCCCAATTGCCTCATCTCCTCGGTGTTCCTGTCACAAACTACATTACATTGAAACACACCTGGGCACAGCCTGGCAACACAACAAACTGCTTTGCAGGGGTCCTTGTAGGACATGCACACTCTTGCACCCAACCTATGCCTCTCCTTGCTGTCCTGGTGTCTGCCTGTAGTAGATGCACTGCCTCCAGCTTCCCCCGAGGCAGGATCCTGCCACTGTGCTGTACTGCTGTGTTATGAAATGTTTACAAAGCGTTAGGAGGGTTATTAGCTCTTTTAATAACTGATTAATCAATTAGAGAGCCCAGCAGGTCAGCAGGGTGCTCACAGCCTTCTCATCTGCTCATCCATAACACCAGTGACAGCTCACCAGGGGGTTTATGTGATGCATACAGTACCTAGTGATGCATCCCTGGTCCCACCTAACCCGTCTGTTGGTCAGGATAGAGCAGAGAGGTGCTTTGGGAGCAGGGAGACATTAAACTCATAGAGAAGGAATGGAAAAGCGGATGATGCAAGGAATGTCAGTGGCCACTTCCCAAGCAAGCCAGCAGCAAAGCAGCAGATCCTTCCCTGCTGATGGAAGGAAAGCAGCAAGAGGAAGTAAGGGGTGGATGATGGCAGGACTTGCCTCTCTGAGCACTGCCAGCAGGTGCAGCGCAGCACAAGTGATGCTGCGCAGATTTTTGCCATTTTTAGTGAACTGGACTCAATGGGAGGCTCACAGATTTGCCCCTGTGGGAAGCAAGGTACATACCAAGGAACTGGTGTAGGTGGGATCAGACGTGTCATCCTGCAGGTAGCGTGAGAGGCCAAAGTCTGACACTTTGCACACCAGGTTGCTGTTGACAAGAATGTTCCTGGCCGCCAGATCCCTGTGGACATAGTTCATCTCTGCCAGGTACTTCATCCCAGCAGCAATCCCTCTGAGCATCCCCACCAGCTGGATCACCGTGAACTGCCCGTCATTTTGCTGTGATTGGAAAGAGCACATGTGAGGATCATGGAGGCCTGGCTCCCAAACCCTGCAGCCAAACGATAGTCCACTTTGCCTCACCCGCAGGAACGAGTCCAGGGCCCCATTCTCCATGAACTCTGTGATAATCATGACTGGTCGGCTCTTGGTCACCACCCCTTCCAGCCGGATGATATTAGGGTGGTCAAACTGCCCCATGATGCTGGCTTCGCTCAGGAAATCCCGACGCTGCTTCTCTGAATAGCCAGCCTTCAGTGTTTTGATGGCCACGTAGATCTCCCGCTTGCCAGGCAACTTCAGGCGGCCTTTGTACACCTCTCCAAACTCCCCTGCAAGAGCAAGACCACACGTTACCATCCCTATACAAATCTGCATAGAACAACAGCAGCTGGTCATCCAATTCAGTTGGCTGAGAAGCATCGGCCAGTTGGCAGCCATGGGTGCTCCCTTCTACAAACCTCCATACTCTTTGAAAGATGCTGAGGACATAGCTGGGCTTACAGCCTCCTCCACGCTGGCAGAGCCCATTGCCGGAGCCAGGAGCTGCCCTTGGGAATTCCTCCCAGAAAAATTGTACAGCAAAGGCACCAACTTTTAAGGACCACGTCAAGTGCAAGGTGCGAGCGCACTGACAGTCACAGCCACCTCTTTGCACATAACTTATCTAGGAAGGGAAAATAATTGGGCTGTTTCCATCGCTGCGCTCTGATTTAGAACACAGAAAAAGCTCCCTCTCATTTCCACTGGGAGAGCTTTTCCTTCACCAAGGTGAAATTTATCTGTGGAAGGATTACAATTAAGCCAGGCTTACAGTTGCTTTGCCTTGATGAGCAGCAAAAGGCAGCCGATACGCTGCCGAAGTTGATCCTGACTGAAACAGCTCACTGCTTCTTTGCAGCTTCCCCCCACCTTCACACTTTCCCTTCTATGAGCATGACACAGTTAGTTAAAAACTGCAATAAAGGCACCACAGATGATATATAGACACATGTATGCGTGTGTTCCCATACATATGTATGGGAATATGGCACAGGCTAGAATGAGATCTGTTTTTTTCCTTCTAATCTCAAGGAAGTAAACCAGGAAATCCCACAGCTGCCCAGCGAATAAATTAGAGTTCTTCCCAACCTTAGAGAAGCTTTGAGAGCAGAAACCAACCTCATGTTCCCTAATCCACCAAAAGCCTGATAACCCTTGAGAACTTTGCATTTCCCAACGAAGGATCACACGTGCACCCCCAGGAAAAACCCAGCAAAAAAAAAAAACAAAAGTAGAACTCATGGGTTGAGATAAAACTATTTACTAAGATAGAGAAAAGGAAAAGGTTAATAGCTACAACTATATACGAATGTATATAACAAGTTATGCACAAGCAATTGCTCACCACCCCCCAAACAACCCACCCAGGAGGGTGGAAAGGGCAGGGACATGGCAGCAGGGACCCACCTGCTCCAATGACCTCTTCAATCTTCACAAAGGAGACGTCAATCTCCTTGGCGAACTCACGCACTGCCTCGTTGGGGTCCTCGTAAGTGAAAGGGTCAATGTAAATCTTCATTCCTGGAGACCCTTGTGGTGAGAAACACAGGAGGGGCATCAAAAGGGAGAGAAAATCAAGAGTCATTGTGCCACAGCAGAGAACCAAAAGGCCTTCCTGCTCTCTCATCCCCAAGTCCATTAAATCAGCTGCTATTTGCCCTGTCACACCTCCGTGTCCCACAGTTGTCCTCTCCTGACCCCTGCAGCAAGGTTAGAGGAGGGGACCCCAGAGGGGTGACGAGGTGGGCAGGAGCTGCTGGTGAGCATCCAGGGGGACGCTTTCAGACCACAACTACAATTAGCGGGTTTTATGGGAAGGGAAGTGGCAAGTTTATGAGGCTGTATGCATTATTTAAGAAATATTTATTTACCCAAAAAGGGCTCTGATAGTTTTGTGGCTGCCACTAAATTGACAGAGTGCAGCAATTATAATCAAAAACCTGTGCGGAGCCATAAACCGAGGCTTTGCTGGCCTCTTTTCACCCACCCCTGCTGGGCAGCAGCAGCAGGAATCGGACAAGGCAGGAGGATGCAGGCTCTGCCCCTCGCCCCAGTGGCAAGCCAGGAAGGACAGGGGATAGAGATGGTAAATCTTAACCCTAAAAACATGTCAGCATGGGGGACACCTGGTCCTCAAGGTCATCCTGGGGGAGTGGGGCATTGCTAAAGCACAGAACACGCTGCTTGCAGCACTGCCTGCTCTGCATCAGGGGCATTTGGGGCAGGAGATCTGCGCCTCCAGGGCCAGGGACGAGGATTGCAATGAAGCCATCTGTGCATCTCCCAGTTCATAAATCCCTTTACGGCTCTGTCTCGAACACTTTAACTGCCCCATAAATTTTTTTACAAGAGCAGCTGATGCTCCAGCCAGGATTACAAAGGGATTTACAGGATCGTAACCAAGACTGACTCACTGATCAAAAAATTGAATAAATAAAGGAGAAAATAACACCAAAGTTTCTTGCCTGCTGCCAATACAGGCTGGCTTTTAAACACCAACTGATCCGTCCTGGGCTCAGCAATTGCCAGATTCAGCTCCCACCCCAAATCCCCCAGAGGTACTCATGTCCCCATCCCATCAGAACGAGTGGGATCCTGGCACCTCCACTCACTGGCTCTCTGTGCAGACCTCAACCAGCAGAACACCCCAAGTTCAAAGGACAGAGCACCTTTGGCACGTACATGTGCATCCTTGCTGATGGCCCACAGGGCTGAGACATGGAAATTGCAGCCCACTTCTCACCACCTTGAAATCTCAGGTCAGCAGTCCCAGCACGGATGGCCTTTGGGCGATCCATGTGGAGCCAACAGAGATGCTCTAATTGCCATGCCATGAACTGAGCGGGCTGTTTGTTCCAGCTGCTGCCCTCAGCTCCCCATTAGTCACCCACCACAAATTTCCCACCTGTTTTGCTCCAATGCATGTAACAACCATACGCCTGGAGGCTTGCTAACCTTGACAGAATTTTGCTGTGCTGCCATTGCCTGGCTTTAAAAATGAAATACCAAGATCCGTTTCAACATTTTTCTACCTGGTTTTGAACCCCCTGAATCCTTCCTTTCCCTATCTGATTTTGCCAGGCTGGCTGCTTTGTGAGTTCAGCAGGGAACTGCCAGCCTCATAGAATCATTAAGGTTGGAAAAGACCTGACTGAGATCATCTAGTCCAAATATCAACCCCAAGTCAGCCCCAGCCTCCTATGCTTACTGCTCTGCTTTCTCTCAGACTGGATCCCAATGTACAGGCATCTGTGTGGGCTTTGTTTTGGCAGGACCCACTCTAAAGTTGAAGATTTCCTCTCATGCATGCAGCAAAATCCCACCAAAGCAACACAGATTCACTGCTGCCAGCAAGGAAATAGCTAAAAATGCAAGAAAAAACTTGAACTCTATCCCTGCACAGGCACACTGCTGCAGTCTGCCCACAGACCTGGCTCGCAAATTTATTTCTAATCACTTAAATCCCACTCATCCCATACACTGAGTCCTCAAAAGGAGGCAGAAGCACATGGAAAGCTTCTCCAGAAGGATGTAAATGGAGTTTGCTGGTGCTTGCAATGCTTGCCAGGGCTGGGTAACACCAGGACCTATTGCTCTGCTCCTTTATCATCATTTTGCCCCCTTCTGCTCCTCTCCCTCCCCACCAACACAAAGCCCCCGACCCCTCTCCGTGCCCATTTTCTCCCTGCTCACCTCTCCCAGTGCTGTAGTGCTGCAGCTTATCGCTGTACACCGCCTCCTTGCTGTACGCTCGCTTCCTAGGAGGACAGAGCAGATACCTCCATGAGCATCTCTGCCCCAATCCACTCCCCACGGAGCAGCCCACACATCAGTGCCTCCCCCTGTGCCGTGGTGACCAGCCCAAGCACGTTCCCCATCGTTCCCTTCCCACCCCAAACCTCTCTCACATCCCCACCTGCTGCAGACTATGGAAATAGCCACCAGTGAGACGATGAAGACCACGCCGGCCGCTGCAGACCCCGCAATCAATGGCAGCTGCTCCCTCAGCTCAGACTTGTAGTCATCTGCAGAAGGAAAAGGATGCAATGAGGCCTCCCAGGCAGCCCCCAGGAATGGGGCAGAGCTCCCAAAATGGGCCCACGGGGAATGCTTCACAGCAAGGGCAGTCAGCAAGGAGAGCACACGGCAAGGGACCACTGTGCTGAGCTCACACACGCATTAGGCTGAAAATATGGAAGAGAAGGTCCTAGGAATTAACTCATGGAGTCTCACAGGGCTCCTAAACGTTCCAGGAAAATAGGCAAAGAGACCCACGGGAGAAGAGGCACATCTGAGAGCATCAGATTTTGCTGCAAACCTCCTTCAACAGAAGGCCATCTTTATTTCATTTCTGTACCTAACTTCGGGCCACATTAAGATTGCTTCCTGTGCACAATGACAAGCTTTGACATTCTTGCTCTTAGGTCCGTGGAATAATACCCAACCAGCTGACAGCTGTCCCATTAGTTGTGTCAGGAGCCACAGGCAAGGGTTAAAAGAACATTCACTTCAAAAGGAAATATTTAGCACTCTTTTATCTGCATTTTTCTGCTCTGCAGTTAATTACTAACAGCTGAATTTCTCCCTTGCACACTGCTCAAATCCAGAGAAATTCTCTCCTAACAATTATTATTTAATAACCTCCAGTATTGATTCTTACTAAATTTCAATTAATTGCTTATCTGAGGCAGGGTTTTTTCTTCTTGCTTCTCTAGTTTCAGATGCTGAAGGTTCAGTGCCATCTCATTCCACTCAGTCTCCCCCATAGGCTTTCCCTCTCCCCACTTGCAGAAGCTTGCCCATTGCATGCCCTCCTCTCCAGGCACCTGTAGCTGGCTGCCACCTGGCCCCACATTGGGAAAACCAGGAGATTTGGGGGACAGATGCTGGGATGGAGATAGGGGCTGGGTTGTTGGGTGCCTGCAAAGACCCCTTTCCACCATAGGGTGCTCTGTGGGTCTGGCAGTAGCACATCTCATCAACCCAGGTACAGCGGGACATGCTTCTCATGATCACAACATGATGAACACAGGGGATCTTTATCTGTGTTAATAATATTAAACCATCATTTGTAGCAGCCTCTAAGCCTGGTTCCTTCAAGGCTCTTTGGAGACACAGCCAACACCACGGTGCTTTTGCAGTCCTAGCTATGGCCATTCATCAGCCTGTGGAGGTTGGTGAAGCAGAAGCAAAGCTTTAGGAAACCAGCAGCAGAAGGCTTAGACCCACAGCATTGCCAAACTGGAGCCCAAACCAAGCTGGCAGTGGCAGAAAAGGGGTTTTGCAGGGACTTCAGCATCTGGAGAAGCAGAGGGGCCACTGAAATTGTCTTCCTGCACTCACTGACTGCTGGATTTGTCCCAGAGCTGTGGCCTTGCTAGGCAGGGGGGTTGGAACTACATGATCCTTGAGGTCCCTTCCAACCCGGGTGATTCTGTGATTCTGTGAATCATTGGTGCTTATTTCTGAGTGGCCGTCCATTAGGAAGGGCTGGGGCCAGAGGAATGATAGCACGATGCTGGTTTGGGGGTCAGAAGACACCATGAGGTTTGTTCCCCTCCACTGTACCACCTTGGAGTGAGGCATCCCAAGAGAGATGGGTCTGAACCTTCTGGGTTTTTACTGGAAGGCTCAGTTGTGGCTCCCAACATCTCAGCACAGCTTTGGGTCCTTCTGGGGCCAGCACCTCGCGTGCAGATGGTGACCCAGGGCAGGAGGAGGAACAGCTTTTTTCCACGTGCCTGTGCTCTCTGCATCTTTTATTAGTGTTATTCAGAGAAGAGCAATAAAGCTGATGAAAGGGCTGGCAGCACTGATTTATGGGAGGGATGCCTCAAACGCCTGGAGAAAGGAGGACAGGGAGGAGACCAGGACACAGCCCCATCACCATGGACGGATGCAGGAAAGACAAAACCACAGCTAAATAGCAGGGGAGCAAACAGAGCTAAGAGATTTACAGCAGCATACTCCTCCAGCTGGCGGTTAAGAAGACATCCCTTTAAATCACCTGGCTTTTGTCACACTGCCCGCCTGGGGAGAGTTTTGCAGAGGCAAGTTCATTTAATCCAATTAAAGCCCAAAGCTGTGGCTGGGAATGCGTTCTCCTCCCCCTGCACACCCCAGCTGCCCACTCACCATCAGTCAGTGTCTGGAAGCACATCTTCCCACTGTACTTCCCATAGCCAGCCACCGTCCTTGCTCGCACTTGCACCACATACACCATGCCGGGGCGCAGCCCCTCCAGCCGGGCCGTGTTGGTCTGACTGCGGGCCATGGAGGAGTTGTACTCGTTGTGGTCCTGCAGATACACATTTCAGGAAGGTTGCAGCAATGCTGTAGTCCACCCTGTGCCCACCATCCATCACGGGGTTCCCCCAAGCTTACCGCGGCCGGTCTGGAGCCCACAGCACCGCTGACATCAGGCGTGCAGATGCGGCTCAGCTTCTCATAGTAGCGCAGTTCGTAGTCCAGGATGATGCCGTTGGGCTGCTCCGGCTGCGGCCAGGACAGCGTGATGCTCCTCATGGTGGCACTCACCTGGTGCATGATGGGGACAGTGGAGGGTGCTGCAGAGGAAGCGAGAGGGAGGAATTAACGCCGAGGGCAGTCCCAGGGAGGGCAGAACCTCATGTCACGCCAGCAGCTGTGCACTCCGTGGGATGAGGTACCAGTGCGGCAGCGGGGGAACGGCACCGCAGTGGCTGACGCAGAGCCCAGGTGACAAGTCGGCAGGGGACTTCTGCTACTTAAAGCAATTACTCTTCTTAATTAGGGATCTGGAAATCCTCAGTGCTCTTTCTCCCTGAGCTCACTCTGTAGTCTGGGCACTCGACAGCATCTCCCGCAGCACAGCAAGGGGAGGCTGCCTGGGGACCAGCAGAGCTCCAAGGAGAAATATTTCCAAAGCCCAAGCAGCACAGCATCAAACCACCCCAGCATTTTTGCCTTCCAAGTTCCATATGAGATTTGGAACAATCCTGCCCCTATTCCTACTGAAAGCCTCCAAAAAGGCACCCGAGTCACTATGCAGCTGCAGTTGTGCCAGGAAGACCCAGACAGGGCCAGCATCATGTCCCAGCCTCTCTGCCTTCCTCCTCATCACCATCATCCTCCCCGTGCCTGGGATAAAGGTGGGAGGAAAGCTCTGGGCAGGGAAATCATTTTGTCCTGCTTGGCACATAAGACCAAGCTGCACACCTGCCTTGTGCCTCAGGAGATGTCAATAGTCCAGCACTGTCTTTGTGTACTCAGCATGTTTAATCTTTTTTTCTTGTTCTTTTTTCTTTTTTTTTAATCTCTCCATATCTGCTTTAAGACGCTCACTATTTCAGAAATTAAACACCTAGCTTGATTGCTGTGCTGTTAACTGCTGCATTCGCAGCCCCCCATGCTCCTGCCTAGTGGGGATGCTGTGCAGGCAGTCCTAATAGGGAAAAAGCCACTGCAGAGCCAGAATGAGTGAAGACAGCAGCAGGGAAACACAGGTGGAGCAATGGGAGAGGTGTTTGTGGAAGTATGGGTACATGAAGTAGCAGGGGCAGCAAAAACACAGCCCCAAAACCCTCCCCAGAACCAAAGCTCTTGGTGCCAGCAGTGGGTTTGACTGCACGTGACTAAGGAAACAAAAATGACAGCCAGGTGCAAACATAACACAAGAGCCTGATAGCACTGCTATTCCCAGAAACTGGGATACTAAAATATTTACGCCAGTGTCTGTCTCCTGCGTTCCTGAGGGAGCAGGTTAACAAAGGTTGCCTGTTATGCACTCAGCACAGCACAGAAATTACCATCCCCTGTCTCTTCCCCATGCAAACAGATTCCCAACCCCTCCGCCTGCCACGCTCCTCACACAGCCGGGTCCTGTGCCAAGAGGAGAGGCAAGGCCACTTCATCCCCCATCAATCTAGCAGGGATGAAAGCCAGGTATCGATCCCAGGATCCCACGTGCCACCCTGGGACTCACCAGCTTGGTTGGTGGTGATGTTCACGGAGACATGCTGGGGTGGGAAGGGGCTCTTGTTGGAAACCCCGTTGACCGCCTGGATCTCAAAGGTGTAAGGCGTGTGTGCCCAGAGGCTGCTGATGAAGACACGGGTCTCTGTCAGCCCAAGCTGTCGGGGCACAAAGTCCACGTTGTCGTCACAGCGGGAGCAGGCACGCTGGTCCGCCCGGCACTTCTTGCAGACGATGTTGTAAGTGACATCATCCCGGCCTCCCGTCTCCCGCGGTGGGTTCCACTCCAGGATGATGGAGGTCTCGTTGACGATGGAGATGACGTTGCGTGGACCGGAGGGGACGCCTACAGGGAAGGAGAAGGGTTGAATCAGGTCCTGGTGCCAAATGCTGCGTGCTGTAGGGCAGGGCAGGAGCCCAGGGCGCTTCAGCCTTAAAGACGACACCCCAAGCTCCATCTGCCACCTACCCACCACCTCCTGACTCAGGAGCGACGTCACCTCCACCTCTTTGGAGATGGTGCAGACTTTCCCATCCTCATCTCCACCAATTCCAAACCTAACCCCAACCTCATCTTAGTCTCCACCTTTCTCCAACCGACCACACCTCCAGCACAAGGAAGGGGCTTGGGGTTCAGACTGGGGCTCCCCAAACTTTTCATTCTCCACAGACTTGTTTCTTGCCTAAAAGAACCCCCGCAGCACGCTGTGAATTTGGATCCATTTTAACCATCAGACAATGCTAAGATGGCTCAAGGATTTAGAGGGTACCCCCAGAAGCTTATCTCAAGCAGATTATCACAGGTAACATTGCCTAGCAAGAAGAACACAAAACCAGAGGAATGATGGACCAAAGTAAGACCTAAATGGAAAGTGGTCAAGTATTTCAGGTTGGGAATGCAGGAATTTAGCCACAGCATTGGGTGGGATATCAGACAAGAGTCCATTGACCAAAGCTATGAGAAATTCCAAGCCAGGAGCTGGCATGGCTACTCCAAAGCACAGGTGTCCAACCTTTTTGCTTGTGTGGGTCACATTCAGTGAGCAGAAATCACTTTGAGCTGCATATACATGAATTGCTCTAGAAGTAATGCCTCCTATTTATTTCCATGGAAATGACAACAGATACAAAGAGCACAATAACACTACTGATAGAGCAAATTATCAGCTACAAAAGGCTATTTTTCAACACAGTCACCACCATTAGCTATGCATTTTTGCCAGTGATGAACAAGAGCCTGCATGCTGTGCTCCAAGAAGATGATACACTGGGAAATGACAGCCCCCAGAAGTCTCCAGTACTCCTCACATCATTCCCAATTCTGGGTTAAAGAGGCAGAATAGCACAGTGATGGGGAAGAACATCTCTCTTCTGTTTCCCATTTGTTTGATTTATTACCTCTAACTCCTTTTTAATACCACTACCTTACATTCTTTTACCACGTGTAGTAAATTTATTATCCCTCCTTATCTTAATTGGGTCGTTTTTGGTTTTCTTCTTCCCAAAAAGGGGACAGGAGGCTGAAAGGGGCCAGCGAGGGCTTCTCCCCCTTCTTACCACACTGTCATGCATGAAACCACAACACGAGTGGGATATGTGACCTTGTCTTTGTGAAACTATCACACCAGCTTGATTCAATGGCAGTGGCTGCAGTTCTTAATGAGCTCTCAAAGTGTTTGGAGATTTTGGATGAAATTTTACTCTTTGTGTACTTCATCCTCGACAATAGTTGTTCACAGATGTGTATACTGGCAAAAAGCAATGATATGAATAAGGCATGACTGTGAAGCAAAGGATATTCTTCTCTGTTAAGATAGGAATTACAAAAGTCCAGTAAAGAGACACGATTAGACTTCTGAGTTGAATATTTGGCTGCAGATCTATATATTCCATTTGAAAATGTGCAGGTCGTGTATTTATATCAACTGAAAATGGTCTCACAAATGTAAATTGACGATTTATGTTTGGCAACCTTGAAACCCCAAGCTGTGAGATGTCAACGTGCCCAAAGGATGGGACGCCGTGCAGAGGAACCCAAGCAGGTTGAGCAGTGGCCCAGGAGAACATCATGAAGTTGAACAAATCCAAGTACAAGGTCTGCACCTGGGTCATGGCAACACCCACTATCAATACAAGCTTGGGGATGAAAGGACAGAGCACAGCCCTGCCAAAAAGGACTTCAGGGCACTGGTGGATGGCAGCTGGACATGATAGAAAGTCTGTCCCCTTCCTGGCTCAGGTTCTGCTGTGATGGGACAAGGGAAAACGGTTTCAAACTTAAAAAGGATAGATTTAGGTTGGATGTAAAGAAAAAGCCTTTTTACAGTGAGGCACAGGAACTGGTTGTCCAGATATGCAGTGGAAGCCCCATCTATGGAGACATTCAAGGCCAGGCTTAACCAGGCTCTGAGCAACCTGATCGAGCTGTGGATGCCTCTGTTCATTGCAGGGGAGCTGAACTAGATGGCCTTTAAAGGTCCCCTCCAACTCTACAGATTCTACAGTTCTCTTTTCAAGTCCCTTTATCAAAACAGAAAGCACAGCCGCATATTCTTCACTGCTCAGAGCCCTGAGTTTAGCTAATGTAGCAACATGCATACAGTTATTTGACTTGAGTCAGCACTGCACACACTGCCCTCCTCGTTGCCCTGCTTTCAGTTGACACAGCGTTAACAGCACACTGACAGTTCGGCCACTGCTGAGCAATGGACACGTGCCTGGGGCTGCTCTGCAGGGAAGAGCCCAGAGATGGGAATTAAATACAGCAGCAATGCCATATGCGGGCAAAACAGGGCTGGGATGGATAGGGAGCCAGCCACACCACAGAGAGGTATGAAATGCACAGCTGTGTCATTAGGATGAGCCCTTCTCCAAAAACCCAAGCGCTGTCTGCAATTAATTCCTCATGCCAGTGGGCCTCGCATGTGAGCACTGCACTTCCAAGGAAGAAGAAAGGACTTTCCTACATTAGGAAGAATTCAGAGCTGAGCAATAAAAACAATAAAGGAGCAGATCCTGGAGGAGAGATTGCTGAAGGACCGATGTCCCAGGGAGCCTCCTGCATCAGGGAATGCAGTGATGCAAAGCAATCGCTCCCTGGGATGGAGGCAACGAGCTGCAAGCACTCAGGGCAATGGAGATTTGCCCTGCTCCAGCCACTGGCCCCAGGGAGCTCAGGGGACCCCAGAGCCCTGCTGGGGTGTCCTTGCCCCTTATCCTTCACCAATATCCAGGCAGGCACGTCAGGAGCCTCGATCTGTTGCCACGGATACAGCAGATAGAAGCATTGTGTTAAAAAAGCAAGAAAAAAAAAAACGAGGTCTTATAAGTAAAATTGAATCCAACAGAAGATTCCTATCCATTTAGTTCCTCTTCCCTCCAGCAGAGTAAATGGGTTTGTTGTGGAGGATCAGTAGTGCAGCATCCTCTCCCACAGGGCTGTGCTGGCTTTGAGGTGCTGCTGCACAGCATCACTTGGGACAGGGCCACCACCTACAATGGGGCCGTGCTCCCCTCCTCACCATGAGGAAGGCTACTGGAAATGCAGTGGGAGAAACCAGCTCTGATAATAGGATTAGAGGGGAAAGCAGCAAGAAAAGGAGAAGTGAGTTCTGCATGTCCTTAAGTACAGCTTTCCCCTGATTATCAGAAGGAACAGGCAATGCCCTCATGCTCTGACCATTAATAAATAAATGAAAAAGAGAGAAAAAGCCTTTTTACACCAGCCAAGAATGCTCAGCCGGTTCTGCAGTGCCAACGCAGGCAGCAGGCTCCAGCTCTGAAGTTCTGAGCTCTAAAGGATCTTGGAAAAAGAAAAGGTACAGTGGAGGAGTATCCGGCTGGAGCTGCCCAGATCGAGGTCATGGCACTGCTTTACCACGAGGACTTCCCTATAATGCTCAGCTAATACACTAAATGAAGACAGAGAAGGGTTTGCTCCCATGACACGGAATAACTTTGACAGAGAACAGCTGGCACCTCAAATTAGCCCGTTTGAAAATTAAGCTTCAACAAGAAGAAATAAAAATGAGCAAATGGGTTATTTTTCTAATACTGTAATCCTTTTGCACAGCAGCCCTGTAAATCAACAACATAATGAGGTACAATGCAGACACAGGTTCAGATGCAGTTCTGCCTGCCAACTGCTGCTCCACCAGTCCAAGCCACAACAAACACAGTTCCAGCTCAGCACAGAGGCACTGACACAAACTGAGACTGAAGCACAGCACTGAACCAAGCACCACTGGGTGCATATGGAAGATAATGTGGTGCAGTCAACATGGGAAGCATCCCCAACACCTTCAAAAAAATGGAGTTTCCAAATAATAAGTTCTTTACAGAGAGAGTGAGTGGTGAGGTGCTGGAACAGCTGACCAGAGAGGCTGTGGATGCCCCATCCCTGGAGATGTTGAAGACCACATTGGATGGGGCCCTGGGCAGCCTGGTCTGGTATTAAATGTGGAAGTGCGTGGCCCTGCATGAGGCAGGGGAGTTGGAGATTCATGATCCTTGAAGTCCTTTCCAACGCTGGCCATTCCGAGCAAAGCCCATCTCCAGCAGATCTTCTATCAGATAAGGCACAGGAAGTCCCAACCACACACCTTAAAGACTGTAACAAGTGGGACGCAGATGAGAACTCAGCTGAACCACCTCCACAGGCACCCGGCTGGCCAGGCAGCCACAAGGTGAGGGGACAGCACTGTCACCACCAAGCTCCATGCTTTGGGTCTCCCATGCTCAAGGGATGCAAGCCCACAGCAGAAGAGGAGATGGTTGGCACTCCCAGCAGCTCACGGCTCTGCAAACCACATGGAGAGAGAGCATCTCTGCTGAGCCTTTTCTAAGGGTCTCACGTTAAAGCTTCTGAGTCAATGCACTGATTTTTCGGGGCAGTTTGGAGGCATTGAGGCCAGCACTCACTTTCCCACCAGTCTGCAAAGAGCTGCAGTTTTTTCTTCCTTCCTTACTCCCTCCTCACCAAAACCCAGGCTCGAGGCCCATGCTGCCACCTCTTACAGCCCACAGACAGCACCACGGCCACACAGAACCCCTCTCCCTATT
The DNA here is from genome assembly GCF_019238085.1 of Lagopus leucura. Classification (NCBI taxonomy): domain Eukaryota; kingdom Metazoa; phylum Chordata; class Aves; order Galliformes; family Phasianidae; genus Lagopus; species Lagopus leucura. The sequence continues at coordinate 12,046,020 of NW_024962274.1, forward strand.
CCAAACTGCACAGCAGGAGCAGGTCTGAGCTCCCGATACTCACTGGTGCAGGCAGCTGTCGGTGGGTCCAGGTCAGCCCGAAAGTAGCCATTGCGGCAGGCGCAGAGCGGTGAGGCCTCAGCACTGGAGCGGCTGTTGGGGGGACACGGGGCACACAGCCCCGCACCCTGACTGGCTTTGAATGTCCCAGCTGGGCAGGCTGCAGAGAGAAGAGAGAGAAGTTGGCTGTGCTGGATGTGTCAGGGTACTACCAGCCTTCTCCCATCACTTTTAATTGCTGATGGGAGGAGGCTTCGTTAATCAGCCATCGCATCGCTTTGAAGACAGTAGCAAAATGGGATCCCCTGTCCCACCCCACCACCAGGGTGGCTTTCAGGGTGTCGATGAATGGGTGCACCTCTACCCTTAACAACCACAAAAGTACACCCATGAGTCAGAATTGTTTAGGCTGGACAAGCTCCCCCTCAGATCCCCAAGTCCAAGCCCAGCCCACCCCACATCCCTCAGTGCCACATCTCCACAGCTCTGAACACCTCCAGGGATGGTGACCCCACCGCCTCCCTGCGCAGCTGTGCAGTGCCTCACTGCTCTAAGAAGAGGATTTTTCCTAATATCCAACCTGAACCTCCTCTGGCACAATTTGAAAACCCAATGAAACCCAGTGCTGTGGCAGGGAACATCCGTACTTTGGTTCCCAGAGGTAAAAGCTCAGCACCAAGCCTGGGTAACCCCCACCCAGCCCACATGCTGGTGGCACCAGGCTGCTGTCACTCACAGAGCACAACAGAGCCACACTAAGTGTCTCATAAACACGGTGATGATTGAGATAATGGAAAGTGCCTCTTAGCCCCTGCCTGCCGCATCAGGATATGAGGCATCTCCTAGCAGCCACAAAGAGGAAATTAATAGGAGCAAGCAGGAGTAACCACTTTGATGCAATTTCCTTGGTAGATAGTGGACCATCTAATCTTTATTGGAGCCCTTTAACCTGTCATTCAAAACTCATGAAGGCCTCTTGCTTGCGCGGTCTCACCAGATATTAAAAGATGATAAAAAAAAAAAAGAATAAATGAAAACAATATTTTACAATTTGATTATTCCGGGGACCTTCCCCCCCCGACCCAAGGCACACCAGTGGTGCTTGATGAGGAACAAAGCACCCCAGAGGGACACGCTGCTGTCCCATACCACCCTTCCTTCTCCCCATCAAAGGAGGCCACCCTGTCCCCAGCATCCCATGCATGGCCTGCTATGGAAGCACATACCCCTTCCTTATACAGACACACAGGGCCACCAAACAGGACATGAAGGTGACCTTCAGGATGCTGAAGATGACGCCCAGAATGCCAACACAGAGGGCTGGCACATCTCTCTCCTCATGCTGTCTCTGTACACAGTGGTACTCAGACATGCATCCGCCCCCTCAGGACAGCAGAAGTGTGCTGGGGAAGATCAGAGACTGTCATCCTGAACTCAGAGAGAGGGAGGTGGATGGGAGGAAGGCTTTCATACAAGCATGCCCCTGTTATAAGCACGCTGGTGGGTTGGTGTAAGGGTTTTGTTTTTAATTACAAGGTAGCCAAGTGTCACTTGTCACAACATGGGAACAAAGTCCGCTCTATAAGCACGCATCCTCAGGTTTCTTTTATCACTGCACTTCTCTGCAAATTCCTGTAATCTGCAAACACGTGCCCCATAATTATCACTATTACCAATTAGCACTGCTCTCCTGTAATTACAGCAGGATTGCCTAAACCCCCTTAGCTGAGCCTGCTGCCTGCCCCAGCCTCCCAAGGCTTAGTATGCTCCTTCTGGGGCTGGCCCAGCTACTTGTCCAGATGCTGCATTTTCACCTTTCTAGGGCTCTGGAGCCATCCCTGGGGCATGGCTTCCCCTCTTTGCAATGCATGCTTATTGCACAGAGGCTGCAAGAAGAGTAGTTGGGGTGAATTTCCCCCTTTCTGAAAACCCTGGGAAAGAAAAAAGGGGTGAAATATGCTATAAAAGCATCCTTGTCCTTGTTGTCGTTATGGTCCTCAGCAACAGAAGGAATCCATGAAAGGACAAAGCCTTCTCAATTCGTCTTAAACCATCACAGTTCACACTGATTCCCAAGCACACACTGCAGGCTGGGAGCTGAGTGCTTGCCCCACACAATTATGAGTAGCACTGGCTTTGTTGCATTGATGAAAGTAGCCAAAGCCAGTCCCAAAGTGAAAAACTCCAATGGGAAAAAGATGTTGTAGAAACAAGAAGCAGATTGGGGTGCAGAAACCTGCTCCACACCCAAAAGAAATGCCAATATTTAACGTTGCAACCAGGCCCTGACAAACTCCTCACCTTTTCTCCCTCCTAATTCCCTGCTCTGGCTGAGCCAGCATCCCCAGCAAACCCTTTAGGAGGAGGATCAGGAGCCAGGAGAGCTCTGTGGTAGTGGCATCACCCCAGTGCTACCAGAGCCCCCCTTATGCAGGTAGGAAATGTTTTCCTCCTGCTGGGAGCCCATTAAGAGCCTCCTGCCTCCTCCATCCAGCTCACACCACGCAGTAGCCCTCAATCTAGACAACATCAAGTGCTTATTAATTACAAGTGGAGTGGTTCCTCATTAGTGCTGATGCTGTGATGGATGAGGCACACCGGGATGGGGACAGCAGAAGGCTCAAGCCACGTGGCCACATTCACATCACCAGGACATACAGACCTGCCACTGCTTTCAGCTGGGACAGATTCAGCTCCCTCCATGCACCCCACGGGCACAGAGGTCCCGACCCTGCAGCAGGCAGCCCCTTAACAGCAAGGCTGCCAAAGCAACCCTGAATAGTGCTTTCCTATGGCACTTTGGCTCCACTGCCAGATAGAAACGAGAAATGAAGGAACGGGGGAAAAAGCAAAAGCACCAAAGAGGCTGGAAAACTGCTCCTTAGCACTGCTGGGCTGAGCTGCTGAGAGCACGTTGTTATCCTCCTTCTGGTGCCAGGGAGACCAGCAGCATCGCCCCGTTGCGCATCCTCTAAGAAGCCAAAAGAAAACCGTTTCATAAAAGGTTAAAAAGTCACAGAAAGGTTTCCAAGCTCCTGGGAATGAGTCACCAAAAAAAAAATGGGGCCAGGTGCTGGCTGCTGGCAAACGTCAGCAGGGAACAATGCAGGGCCGGACACGGGCTGGACCCCAACTCTTCCTCACTGCCCGGCCATTGTCCTGAGAACAATCTCAGCTCCCGCAGGGCCACGCTGCTGCTCAGCCTACGTGTGAGCACGGTGTGACAAAGCCAGCTTGGGAGGCAGGGCTATTCCCAGTTTGGAAATAGGCTCTTGAAAAGATCCTTGGGAGGAAAAAAAAAAAAAGAAAAATAATCAATGTGAGCTTTTTCTGCCTCTTTTGAGTTGAAAATCAACGTAACACTCCAAAGTCTTCGTTGTGAAAATGGGGGGAACGGATAAGTCGGTTGTGTTGGAGGAGAGGAAAAGCCCACCTGCACGGCACAGAGCAACCAGGCTGCCCTGAGCCACAGTGGCCCAGCCCTGCCAGCTCTAAGGGGCATCCACACAGGACAGGGAACACCTGGAGAGCCTTTGGGCTAATGACACCTAATTAACACCTCCGTCATGCTCATTAGGGGAGTTGGGGTGGAAATTAACACGGTTTTCCTGGATGTTTCTTTATGAAATTAGCACCGCTGTGAATGGATGTCTTCATTAAGGCTTAACTTTGGGAAAATTAGCTTTTTCTAATTATTACTATTTCCCTCCCCTCTCTTTCCCAATGCTTGAGAGACATCCCTTCCCAGCTGGCAGCACCTGTGCCTGTCCCACCCAGCAGTGGGCAGGGATCTGAAGGGAGCAAAGGGCTTTTGGGCAGAGCTCTGCCCTATGGCCACCCATCCATGGGACAAACACACGTCCCCTCTGCCACTGCCACAGCGCTGGGGCACCAGCACGGCCAGGGGTGGGAGCAGTGGAGACAAAGCAGTGGGGGTAAAATTAAAGAATAAAACCTGAGATGTAACAGATCTACGCTCTCAGCTCTTTGCTCTGCTTTTAGAAATGCAAAATTTGGCACAAAGCTGCTTCCTTTTCAGCCTATTTCCTTTACTCCCCCCCCAAACCAAGGCAGCACCGCCCTGTTCCCAACCAACAATGCTTCCCAGTCGCTCACCATCCTTAGGATCCAGGGTGAAACACCAGCAGAGAAAGGCTCTCCTGACTCTCTTTTGGGAATAAACACAAACTGTACTTTGTATGTTCACACCCAAGCTCTCAGGCACCCCCCTGATCCCACATTCCCTCCCACCTCCTCATGGCACAGTGATGCATTGTGTCCCAAGCCATGCAGCACGGCCAAGCGAGATGGATGGTTCAATATGCACCAAATGGTGCTGAGGCTAGCATGTTTGATGCATTATTCATTTGGGGCACAGCAGCAGCCACTGTTCTGCATCAACCAAAGGCTGGGAGAAGCGAGGTGCCCAGGGAAAGGCACTGCCTGGGCTCTGGGGACAGAGCCGCACCATCTAGCTAGAAAACCCACCTCAATGGGACAGCCAGGCCCTCCAGTCACTCCGACCCCAAAACACAACGCTCCAAGGAAGACTGTGCTGTCTGCACTTGGAGTTGGTAGTCAGCAGCCAGCATTAATGAATCCCTTGTGGCACCAAACTGCTCCACTCCAAAGCCCCACACAGCATCGCCTCCACTCCCATGCCAGGAGGGATGAGATCGAGGCGATAGAGCTCAACAATTCAACCCTTTTTTTTCCCCCCTTCCCCCCTTTCCTCTCTGAGGAATTAAGCCCATTTTCTCAGCCTTAAAATACCGTAGATTTTTCTGCAACAATTCCCCTGGGCTCATTAAGCAGCTCATCTTGGCTGCTCGGGTTGACGAAAGCTTCAAGCAGATGTCAGCAGCCTCCTGGGAGCTGCACACAGGAGATGTTCACCCAACACGAGGCACAATCCCAAACCTGGCCCAGCAACGAGCAATCATGCTGAAGGACACAGATCTCCAGAGCAAAGGGAGGGCTGCCACCCCTAACCATCATCACTCCACCACCCAAACCCAACAAGAAACCCATTGAATGATGGCTCCCAGATCTTGTTACGTGGCAGTTCCTGCCCACTGACACTTGAGTAGGGCAGCAGCGGGCTCACATCTTCCCTTGTGGTCTCTGAGGGACATGGAGTCAAGGAGGAGCTTGCTGGCCAAAAGATGCACACAAGCCACTGGGAATCATGGAATTGTACGATGCTTTAGGTTTGAAGGGATCTTAAAGATCATCCAGTTCCAACCCCCTGCTATGGGCAGGGCTGCCACCCAAGGTCAACTCAAGGGAAGATTATTACCTAAATGCAGCCAACTGGCAGCTCTTAGGACTGGTTTTACCAGGCTTCTAGGGAGGGCTGGCTGATCTATGGGTTTGCTGCTCCTCACCAGCATACCACAGCACCTTCAGACCTACAGGTCTCACTCACCATCGCATCCTCTGCCACTTTTCCTGCAGCAGTAGGTGGGGACAGGAGTGTTACCGAGTCCTGCTGCAGACACAGCATCACATCAGTGCCTGGCAGCACTCACAGCACCACCAATCACAAGTCACAAGTGGTGGGACTGCTAAGCCACTGCCCAAGCAGCACCCACAGAAACCAACAGTGTGCTTTAGGATGCTGCCAGCCAACCCACACCAGACATTTCTACACCCCTAGACCTGCTAGTATCCTAAGCTTCCACCCGAAGGAACCTTAGTTCCATGCATGCCCTCACACCAAGGTCATCAGCTCTTGGAAGTCTGCAGAGGTTTCTCCTTCAGTTCCTGCTCTTCACAAGTGGGTACTGCACAGCCAGCTGGGTGCTGCACAGATGCTCTGGGATGTGGACATCTCTCATCCCCTGCTGCAATGCCCTGGCTCTCCTGTAGGATCCCAAGATGCAAAAGCATTGCACAAGTGTGCAGACTCATGGTTGTTTCCGAGTTTTCAGAATCCTTCACATGACAAGAAAGCACTTTTTTTTTCCTCCCCAGAGTGAAAAACAATAGGAGCTGCCAGGCTGGTTGTATTCTCCCACATCCCCCAGCAAAGATTTACTGAGGCAAATGAAAAAGCAAGCTTCTGCATAGCTTGAGTCCTGTACAAAAAGGCTATGGTGGCCATCCTAAAAGCATCCCAGCCAAGCCTTCCAAACACCCTGCCACCAGCATTCTAGAGTCAGGGTCCAAGCCCTTCCCTTACCAAACCAGCCCTATGATTCTGTGGCTTTTAAACCCATTCTGAAGTTGCCTTTGACCCCTGTTTCCCAACCCCTCCTACTCTCAGCTGTTCCAGAAGCCATTCGGAAAGCACTACTGAAATGGAATTGGCTTCTCACACAAAAATCCTCTGCTCCCCTGCTTCCAAGCAAGGCACAGAACCACGTTTTAAGAGAAGGGATGGCAAGGGCAGTGTGTAATGCTAATAGAAAAAAATCCTCCAACGTTATTTGAGAAATATTCACCAGAACTGCAAAAGGAGATGACAAGCAGCAAGCGCCGCTTCCATATTTATAACCTGGCAGCTGCACACCGGCAGCGTGGCTGGGAGAACCCAGAAAAACAGCAGAAAAAAGCCAATTACTACCCAGAAGCAGAGCAGCAGAGGAGCACTCAGGCTGGGGACAGCTGCCTGGCTCCTGCAGCTTTGCTCGGGAAATAACGAGGAGATGAAAGCGGCTCCGCCAGCGAGCATCGCCCTTTGAAGGCAGCAAATCACTGCAGCAGTGAGTCGGTGCCTGTGTCCTCATCACGCTGCAAGCCACAGCAGAGACTTGCACTGAGTTCTGCTAGCACTGCTACTGGCTGGAGAGCACAGAGGCTGCAGGTTGAACTTGGCACACTGCAAGCATCCTGGGGCTGTGGGTTTCCTCTCTACTCCTACCATTTTTGCTGTGCATTGGGTCACAACAGTGTGTGGGATACATAGCAGGCTCTGCTCCAAAGCTGCGCTCCCAGCAGGAAGATCACAGCCACGAGACAAAGGCAATCAGGACAGATTCAGCCTTTGGAAGGAGAAGAAAATTCACACTTCCCTAAAAGGACACCGGTGACCAAAGATCAGGGGCACCAGAGTAAAACCCACATCACCTGGAAAGCAGCCTGACAGCCTTCAATACGACACCCTGCACACCGCCTCAGCCCCCTAAAACAAAACTGCTTTGCGACAAGACTTTCTGGAGCCCCGCACTGTTGACATCACCCACAGCAATTAATTTGGGTACAAATAACACATTGGAAAAGCTCAAGAAGCACAGAGCTCCCTGCAAAGCAACCCCAGCCTTACCTTTGCAAGCCACGTTGTTTTCTGGCTCATAACCAGCCTTGCAGGTACAGCGACCTATGGGTACCATCCACTCCCCATCCCCGTTGCAGTACAGCTTGATGGGCACATCCACCTCCTCAGCGTTGGGGATGCAGGTGCCCCGTGCTGTCACCAGAGAGGTGCTCTCTGCCCCCGTCATGGTCTCAGGGAAGATAGCAAAGTTCTGCACCACGCTTGGGCACTTCTTGAAGAAAACCCTGACAGAGAGCAGAGACATGCAAGCCCCGTAGTCCTGGAAAGCCAGGTAAAAGCCATTGCGGGTCAGGGGCCCAAAACTTCTCACTTCTGTGTTCACCTTCATCAGCCTGCCACCAAAGTCCACCTGGGAAAAGCTCTCGTCAGCAGCAATGGTGTCCACTTTGAGGTAGGGTGCCTCCGTCCAGAAGGCCGACTTCTTGGTGGCAATGACAGAGTCTGTCTCGTAGTAATAGAGGTTGAAGGTCTCCTTGCAGGAGCCAGGAACGTTGGGGAGGCTGCTGCAGTCCCTCACAGTGAAGCGCATCTCGGTGTAGATGCGGTGAGCTCCGCGCCGGTTGATGAAGGTGGTGAGGAGCCAGTTGTTCTGGTTTGGCTCGAAGACGTTGCACACCTGGTACGTACGGATGGTGTTCAGGTTTTCGTCGTAGCCACTCACTTCTTCCCACTGCACAAAGGAGAAAAGAGAGGTCGTGAGAAGGAGATGGGGGCACTGGAGGTGGAAGTCACCCCGCATGCAGCAAGGCTGTCCTGAAAGGAGGGCACAAAACCAAGGAATGGCTAAGACTGGAAGGGGCCTCTGGAGGTCATATGGTAGCACCTCACAAGAAGATGCAACAAGGGAAAGAAAGACAGACTAGGCAACTGGAGAAATGAAGGAAAGCAGTACAAGAGGCCATGCCTATGTCAGTGACCAAGTCAGCGTGGGGGCAGATGAGCAAGTCTGACCTCAGGTCCCAGCACAAGGGGACCGCTTCCCCGGCAAAAAAAAACAACATTCCCAAAGCACATCACAGCAAAGAGAGAGAATACAGATTCGTGGTTTGATTTAGAGAAGAGTATTAATGTAATTTAGGCTGCAATTTCAATTAAGGGACAGCAGCAAACTGTGAATAGTGTATGATGGCATTAGTGTCCTACAGACAGATTTACAACCTCATAATCCATTCATTTTTGCTAATCCATGTTTACAGTCTCCTCATAACAGCATTATTCACGTGGCAATCTTTACGCAGCATGCTGATACGGGGCATGATTTCTGGGGGTGAGGCAGCAGCAGCACTTGTGTGTGAACCAAGCCAACCCTACAGTGTTACAGGCTTTTTACCTCTGCCAGCCCTCCCCACCTTCCCCAGGCATCACTCTGGTGGCAGCAGGATGGGCAGATCCAGCCCTGACAGGCAGAGGAGCAGGAGCACACACAGTTTACTGCTGCCATCCAAGGGACACTTGATGTCCCAACTAAGGCTGAGGTCAAGGTGAGCAGGAGAACCAAGAAAAGAGGTCCCCACCCCCTCCCTAGGGGTGAGCCTAAGGATGCTCACTGTGTTAAACCAACAGAAGGATGGAGAGTAAGGTATTAAGCACTCTCATTTAATTACACACCTGTACTTCTATTGCTGTATGCACGCAGGTATTTCATTGCATGCAGAGCTCTTTCATCACTCAGGTTTGTCCAAATCTCACACTGGATGCTTGCAAAGCTGTAAAACCACCGCACCCCGGGACCACTAGCAGCACAGCTGGCCAGCTGTGGTTTTTGGGAGCAAAGGAACCAGTCTGCCAAGCCAACAAATGCTGTACCTCAGGCTCCACAGTGCCTCTCCATCATTCCTACCACCCACCGCTCCCTCCCTGTCTGCACCCGTCTTTGTCTATCACTTTTTTCTGTCAGGGGAATGTGAGTCAGGTTATTTTATGCTTCCATCCCTCAACGACTCGTATTATATAAAAAAGATGTTTTAAGTGCTTCGGGGTGTTTTGTTCCTCATTACTTCATAAAAGTGACATTAATAGCCAGGAAGAGCACTGCTGAGTGCAATTACGGATGATGTTCCAGGTATGAAAGCTGTTTTGAGCCTGCTAATGTTTCCTAATTACAAGCCTTGTGGTACAGGAGAGAGGAGGAGCAAGCAGGAGGATAGGGAGGAGCGTGCTGGATGGGCAGCAGGGCAGAGAGGAATGCACAGGGATCCCATCAGCTCTGGGACTGCATGGTTGGATGTGGGATAACTTACCCCTGACGGAGGGTTGGCAGTCCAGCCCAGCTCGGCCGTCGCCGTCCGTGTGTCCATCAGGGTCTCTGAGGAAACACAAGAGGAAGAACACGAAGGAGGACACTGTGCTTTGTGCCATCACCACCTACACGAACCCACACTGAGATGGGTTCCATGGGGAGCTTGGCAGCTGTGATTTGGCAGGATGATTTCAGCCTTAGCAATGACAGCGGAGCTGCTGGAGTGGTGATCCTGTGCTGGGAGGTTTTCAATGGTGGGTTTGGTGGGAGATATTGAAAAGCTGTGCTGCAGTATTACAGCTGGCATTTCCCTGCTTTTTTTCTTGCTCTTGTACAAGAAAAAAAAAAAAAAAGAGTAACAACAATAACAGTGAGAGCAACAACATATAGAAACAGATGGGAGAAATCCTCCAGGTTTTATTTATTTGTTTTCAGCAAGCAGACATGCAGATTAATTTGCTCAACTCCTGAGTCTAAAGCAAAGCTGGGAAGGAAACGTGTCTGGAATTGGCCCCATCCTTTGCTCTGCAGCCCAGCACCACAGCAAGCACATCCCCTAGCTTTGTGCTGGTACAAACAACACATCTCAGTCACAGCTTATCCCATCTCCCTGTCCAGTAACTTGCACCCACTTGTGTCCCCACCACACACCACGCAAATATTATTTCTTCCCCTGCTGTAAGTATGGCCGTGCATGTCGTTAAGCACTCATTAGTCACTGCTACAGCCCTTCAAACACAGTTCCTCCCACTGCAACCCCCAAACAGGCTCTGAATTTTGGGAAGAAAGCTGGAAGGAACAGCACGACACGGCACACAGCAGCTCCTGAAGCAGGAGACTTGAAAGAAATACACACACCAAGAAGAGATGCATCCTGTCAGCATCAAAAAAAAGCTGCCTCCCTACCAAAAAGCTCTTGCCTGTCTTTTCTTAGTGATCTAGGCATGTTTCCAGATGGCACATCTTCCCACTGTGGTTCTCTACAATGCCATTCTCTGGGACAAGGAGAAGGAAGGATGAGAACAACCCCAAACCATTCACTGAGGCTCAGGGAAAGCTTGGCCTCACCAAAACCCCAAGGCTGACCACACAACCACCACATGGCCGAGGCTGGAGGCACCAACATGTTCAGCTGGTGCCACTCCATCTCAGTCAGAGCCACCCAGAGCAGAAGTAGCCCTGCTCAGCTGCAGCAGCCCATCTGATACGCTAAGCCCACTGGAACACTGCCTGCTCCCCAAGCAGGGAGCTGCTCCCCACACAAGTGGGATGCTCCAGGGCTGCCTGATCCCGAGCAGTGCCCTGGAAGGAAGCTAAACACCAGGGCTTGGAGAGGTGTCAGTGGGCAGGGACATGATCTTTCATGTCTGGCCAAAGCCCTCGTTAGGGAGAAGCTGAGCTTTGCTGTGGAAAGCAGAGCTCTCTCTGAGTGAAGAATCTTGAGCTGTATACAGTAGATTTTCTTTAATGGACACATTACTTTAAACTAAGCCTCCACCATCTGTTTCAGTCCCTAATTATCAATACAAAAACAAACATCTACTCACAATTACACTCGTAACAAGTAAAGATGCCAGCAATTAGCATGCAGGAACATCCTTGCGAGCGGAGCGGGTCCATCTGCAGTGGTACCAGCGTGTCCCCAGCGGGCAGGGACCAAGGTGGCATCCACAGTGGGCTCAGAGGAGCATCACTCAAACAACGGGGGAATAAGAAACGTGGGGTGAGAGCAGGTAGGCTGTGGAGCATGGCGATGCCTGGGGCTGCCCCTTCCTGCAGCAAGTCTCAGGGTGCTCGGGGATGCAGCCCTGCTCCCAGAGTAGGCAGCAGCTTTCTCTCTGCACCCTTTCCTCTGGGAGCATCAGTGCAATCAGCCTAAGGCTGGCACTGGGGATGGCCTGCCCTAAGCTGGTAGCACTACAAAAGCAAGCAACAGGAAAATAAATCTAGAAGCTTCACTGCAAAGACCAGCACCAACTATTGCTGATGGAGACAATGCCACAGCTCTGCCTTCCTGCGGCCACAGCATGGCTGCTGTTGCCAGCCCTGATCTGCTCACGGCTCAGATTAAGCTTCTTAACGTCAGCGGGAAAGGAGTCCTACAAGGAGGAGTTGCTATAATTCAGTTCCCTCTGTCCCCCACACACAGAGACCTGAAGCTCAAAGATACACCGGAAGGTCGCCCAGGCCATTTCACATTGTTCCCCATGCCCATGGCAGCCCTGCTCCTGGCCACGACGTTCCAAGGGTGCAAGAAATCGCCATGTATCTCACACTTCCCATCAAGCAATAGCAAAGCAGGAGCAAGCCAGGTGTGCAAGCTGCTCTGCACACGTTTGGATCTCAACACAGAACTCTTCTGTCTCTGTGTCAGTACCAGGTAGGAGAAAAGCAGGATCGCCCTCTCCCACCGGAGGAGCACTGCTTCTCTTCACATTCCTTAAGAGTCCCAGTTTCTGAAAGAGCCGTTTGCAGTATCTACACACTTTCAATCAAAAATATTACAGCAACAACTAATTATGTCCCATCATTCCCATGGCTCTCTGCCTTTAATGGTGCATTTTGCTGCTACAGAATTACAGCGAAACTGCTCTGGAAGTGTATAACGAGCTATCCCCATCAATCTCCCGCAGATTCATTATGAAAGATTATCCCTAGAATAACAAACCGAGTTCAGATTGCAGAGGACGCACTGAACAACAAAAACAAGGCAGCAGGATGCCTCCCTGCCCATTGCTGTGAAGGGGACACCGACACCTCAGAGCTTTGTGATGAACCTTTCCAAGAGCAGCAGCTACACGAAGAGCCTCTGCTGCACCAACACCACCTGTAGTCCTACGGTGGCCAAAAAGCAACACCTGGGGATGGAAAGCGGTTTTACACACATACAGGTGCTGTGTCACGTTGGGATGGGCTGCATCGAGCCCTCCTCCCCATGAAGTGCTCTAATTTCAAGGAGCAAACACTATCTGTATCAGGATGTGCCACACTGGAATACACTGCTTGATACAACTAGAAGTGCCCCCAAAAAATACCTGCCTACGTTTTTGGGAATGTATGGGTACACACAGACGCAGCCATCTCACAGTACCAGGGCACAGAGAGTCCTCTATCAGTGCTTAGCACAGACTGGGAAAGCCAGAAATTGAAGAGGCAATGCAAAGGTTCCCCACCATGAACAAGTCCCGCTTACCAACATGCATCTCCCAACAGCTGCAAATGCAAGCAGGCACTGACTTGGTGACAAGTCAACACAAGTGCTCTGAGCATCATTTCCCACTCAATAGCAGGGCTTTCCCTGAGAAGAGATCTTTTTCACCCTCTTTAAAGTTAGAACTGCCCCATGGCAGCTCAGTGCAGAACAGGAAAGCGGAAAGAGCCCCTCTTTGCTGGGATCTGGTGGGTCACTCCTACTGGACCTTGAACTCCATCACCCACCCACTCACCTGTCCCAACTGCCCCCCTCTGCCCAAGGATCAGTGGGGCAGAAGCAGTGGGGCTGGCAGTATGAGGTTCCCCACATACCTTCACGTGATTTTCCCGCTCTAAAGGTGTTTGACCCCGTGCAAACATGCAGTGCCAGGCCAGCTCAGCCACGGCCCTACAAACCATTCATCATAATCCCACCGAGGAGAGATACAGTAAATCAAAGAGACAACCTGCCTGCAAATAGATTGCACAGGGGAGGGAGAGGGAGTGAGGAACAGAGAGAATCAGGGAGAGAACTGCAGAGGGAGAGATAAGAGAGAGGGAAGGAAGCGGCAGAAAATTACAGAAAAAGGCACACATCACGGCGAAAAAAGACAAAGGGGACCAAATCAAATAACAAAGATAAGAGAAAGAAGATAGTACTTTCAATACCTTGTTTTCCAAATTATAAACCTATTTTATGAAATTTGGGAACAAGTTTTAATCCACTGAGCTCACACGAGACATCAGAGGCCACGGGAGGCCTCAAAACAGCATGTTACAGGCAAATCAGTGTGATCCAGACATACACAGCTCAGATGTTCCCACGATGATGAAGCAGGTTTCCAGTACCACACAGCCCACAGTCACACCCAGGCTGCAGATGAACAGAATATAGCTCACACCATAAGACCTCATGGAAGTACTTGTAGGTAATCACAGATGTGTTTTGCAACCCAAGAGGCTCCTCAGGCTGACACAGCGCTTTGGTGAATACCGCGGGCACCAGGATAGATCCAGGCATCCCAAGAGCTCAGCTTTTCCACCACTAGCACCAGGGGAACAATTCAACACTGTAAAATGACAAGGCTATCTTTCAGGAAGACATCTTCCAGAACAATGTCACTATGCATTTAAATTGTCATCTTTGCTTTCTCGAGGCTGAGCTGCCAACAAGCATCACTGAACTCTACCAGTCTGCCCCAAAAATCACCATATGTCGAGCTTGGCAGCCACTTGTTTCCTTTTCCAGAAGGCATGGAAGAGGAACTCAGCTGTCCCAGGATGGGCAGGGGCTCTCAAAGGCTGTGTGAAGCAGCACCCCCCAGTGCAAGATACAGCTCAGTGACATGGAGGGGCTGGCTTGCAGGATGAATTTTTCTGCACACAGATGGTGGAGGTTGAAACTCTGAGGGAGTGTTGCAGCAGATGTCCCATGAGAAACAAGCCAGCTTCCAGCACAGCTCCATGGAACGCATGGCCCTGCCTCTGGAGGGCTCCGTGCCAAGGCAGTGCTAAGCCCAAATCCCTTCTCCACACACACTAGCACCATCCCAAGAGGAGACAGCCAATGGCCAGCAGCTAGAGGGCAACAGCCCCTTGCCACACCAGGAGCTGGGTGCAGCAGCTTCACGCACATCACTGGGGTTCCTGAGTGCAGACCAGCTGGCTGGGGCATGCACAGCCCCAGAGCAACCCAGCACCCAGATCACTCGTGCCCAAGTGGGAGCACAGCATCCTGCAGGAGGCAAGGACGAGTCAATTGCCACGGGGCTCCCCCACCCCAACCTCACTGATTGCTCTGCCCAAAGCTTTTGCTGGGCTCTCAGGGGGTAGTGATCAAGCCGCTGCTTTTCACTGGTTTGAGACGATAAATCAGCAACAGGGGCTGCTGCAATCTGATTAACAGCAGCGGGTAGCTGCAGGCAAAGCACGATGCACCGGGGATGCAGCACTTGGAATACACAGCCTGCAGCCTCTCCATCTTCTCCTTGCACAGGGCTGATGGAGTGCTTTCTGAACCCTCACACAGCAATCACAGCACTTTGATCCCAGACCCAACAAGCCTGTATTTTCTGCTCCCCAGAAGCGACGAACTTGGTGCTCCAGGCAGCGTGGAGGGAAGCAAGGGAGCCTAATGGGTCTGGTGGATGCATTCTCTCCTGAACAACTGGGATTCCCTTGGAAGTGGCATCCTATAAATACAGAACCAGACAGCTGAAAAGACAGAACAGTCATAGACATTAACAGCACCCATCATTACGTACGTTAGCACAAATTAAAAGGACATGCTGTCCACACTCAAGGGACTGCAGGCTGATTCCCCAGCACAGCATCCTAGGATGCCACAGCACTTGCCTCTGAAGACAGTCCCAATGGCCACGAGCACAGGGACACAGCTGCGATGAGCTTCATTGAACCAATACACCAGACCCATTCTGCACCTATTTACCAGATTTTATTTCAAAAAGCCAAAGGATCCTGCGAGAGCAACAAACACGGTGAGCTGCTCAAACAGCAAACAAGTGTGGGTTGTTGACTGCAAGCTACCAAGCGACCTCCCTTCACCCATCCCAATTCCTGCAAAACAAGGATGCAGCCAGGACCTCAGCTTTCTTGGTGGACACACCAAATTAACACCAGCCTGAGGTCAGCAGAGGGGGTAAATCCTACACCAAGTATTTGCTTCTCCTTCCTCCTGCTCACCACACCCCAGGGTGGGCAGAGAACCTACTTAAAAGCTACATTTCTGCAGCTTTTCCTTTTTGCTCCCCCATCAAATCTTTCGGATCTGCTCAAAACAGTGCCTGCACTCCATCACCATCCCACAACCTTTCCCAAACATGTTACTATTACTCTGAGCAGTCTCTAGGTACACGTGTGTGACAGCTGCTCTACACAGTAAATAACCCAACACATCAGCCAACATTTCCAGATGACTGTCAGTGCTGCACTGCTTCGTGCCGTGGGGCTGGGAGGGGCATTAACAGCTCTTGGAGGGACAGAGGGCCTGGGTGGAAGGGAAAATGCTCACCCAACACCTCTGCAGTTAGAGGGGCTTGCAGGATAGCAAGCTATGGGAAAGTGCCAGCTCCATGACCAACACGGGGCACGGCCAGCACTCACCTATCTCTCTGTAAGAGCCCAGTGGAAGAGCAGCACAGGGGCAGAGGGAGCATTCATCTCAGGGGGACTCACAACATAAATGGGAAAAAAAAACCTGAAGAGCCATCAGCACATTGCAGTCAAACCCACATATATTCCAACAGGAGGGAAACAGACTTCAAAAGCAAGGCTCATGCAATGCTGCCGGTGCCAGGCATTGTGCTGCATGTGCTTCTGACCTGAGGAGCAGAGAAGGATGAGGAGGAAGAGGCCGAAGGAGATGCACTTGGCTCCCAGCCAGCTGTGCACACTCCGGCCCCCGGCCCAGCCGCCTGCAGGAGCACATGCTGAGAAAAGGCTGGAGCAGAGCAGGCAGGAGGAGAGCCATCTGCGCACCGGGAGCCAGGCCAAAGCGCGCTGAGGATGGGTATTTCCCCCCCCCCCCCACCCCCATTTCTCTTGCTGGGACACTCCCCTTTCCTTCTGCATGGCTATCACTCCCGGCCCAAACATTTCTGCAGGAAGCAGTGCGACTGCAAAGCAGAGCTTCCACACACAGCTTTCCAAGCCAGCACAAGAGGGCAGGAAAACCCAAACCCAAATTGTCTCAAACTGGTGTCCCCTGGGGACCTCTCAGCCTGTCCCACACCAACTCCAGGGCACAGAGAGGATGCTGCAGTGGGGTCAGCCCAAGGCAAGGTGCAGGTGCTGTCTCCACAGGGCATCCCTATGCGGGGGGAGAAGGAAGCAGCTCCTGCCCGTGTCACAGGGACACTGCCACCACTTGGGCTGAAATCCCACCAGGACTTGGCAAGGGAACTGGCATGGTATGGTTCTGTTCTATGCAACGCTGCCTCTGCTCATTTTTAAAGCAGTGTGAGCTGATGATAAATTTGCCCATAAGCTCATCTCCATACCACCTCTCCTGCTGATGACACTGACCCATCCTCCCTGATTGTGGTTTCCTTGCTGAAATAAATCACTGTAAGTGCACATTGTGCTCTGGGCCTCATTACTGTTCATCACCGTCTGCATGATGGAGCTGTCACATCCTCATAGATGCTGTCACCTGGGCAACCCTGAAGAGGCCCAGGCCCACATGTGCCCATGGCAGCCCTGTGAAACCTCAAGGCTATCCGTGGGGGAAACCTCCTCTAAGAGGGCAGAACTGCTTCTCTCCACCCCTATTTACAGCAGATAGCACAAACACCAAAGGGAGGATGAAGGAAGAGCTGAGCACAGAGGCAGTGGGATGCCCCCCGAGCCTTTGCCAACTAAACACCCCAACTCCAGCTCCACGCACACTAGTGTGCAAAACCCACTGGGTCACCCCGGATAAATCCAGAGGAGCGTTGCAACTGCACTTCCAACAGTAAATGAAAAGCTCTGTGCCAAGCCCCCATGAAGACTGCTGGAGCGGTAACAATGCGGAGGCATTGTTTGCCTGTCACACTGCTTTCAAAAGGCAAACACTCAAAAAGCAAGAGGGAGCAATTAAAGCTGCCGCTAATCTTGCTGTGTCCGTATCAAAAAGCAGCCCGTGGCTCTGACGGAGCCTGCAGCAGCACCAGCAGCTCCCTGCTGGGACCAACGGGCAAGAGATGCTCCACAGGACCCAGCAATGGCACAGATCCCCACCAGAGCGAACCATGATTGTATCCCCACACCTCATCCTGGCCCCCGAGGAGCGGAAATGCAGCTCTTTCCGATACTTTGGGTGTGCCAAGCTGGAGGCTTCCAAGAGCACACCCATAAACATGGGTCAAGGAGAGGACGTGCTCTGTAAGGTGACCATACAAGCTCTTCCCACCGCCTGCACTCCCTATAAAAACCTCCATTTGCCACCAGTTGGGAAGAGCCACCATTTCCAACCCAACAGCTCAGCCCTCGAGGCAGACCTGCTGTGGGCTCACCACGCAGATGGGTCCCATGGCACCAGGAGCCTCAGTGAGCTCCTGTCCCACACCCTGCACCCCAAGGAGCCCTGCAAACCTTTAGACAGACAGAGGATAAGGGGCACAGCACTCACACGTGCAGGCACAGGCTGGGGGAACCGCGCTACAGAAATAACACAGGCACGCAAACAAAAGAGCGCAAGCCATTAATCTGGGCGAACCAAAGGAAATGAAATCATTATGTCTGCAGCTACAGCATCCAGAAGAACAAATTTCCTGCCTGGATAATAAATGGATTCTTTTGTTTCACGTTGGCCCCGGCCACGTGACTGTCTTGGCCTATTCCTCATCCAAAACATCTTGCTGTATAAATACCCAGACGGGCTTGGGTTTCAGCTGCTAAAAATATGTTTTAATTATAATAATATATAATAATAATAACACAAAAAGCTACATGCTCCCCAGCCCCTTTCCTCTTAAACAACCCCTGAAGGCTTTCCAGAGCACAGGCAAAGAAACAAAAAGACCAAAGTTACTAATGACAGCAGCAATCACTAAGGAAAGGCCCAGGCAGCCAAGCAACAACCCCAGGTTGCTGCTGCTGCAATAAAGAACCCTTGTCAGAGGGAGCACCGAGGCACACACGCCATCCTGGAAACCCTGCGAGCATGGCACGGTGCAAGACCAAAGCCCCACAGGTGCTGAGGAATTCAGCTGAGCAACAGGCAGTGCATGCACACCCACTCTATGCACTAGGGGCAGCTTGCTGGTGCAGCAGCAGGGCTGGCATTTCATAGTTTTTACCCAAACCTATGAGAAAGGTGAATTCTGATCCCCCTGCTGGCTGAAGGAAGGGCCCTGGGCAACTCCCAGGATTTCAGCTGCTAAGAGCTGTGTGCACGATGAGCTACAGCCATCCCTTTAACCTGCAGCTCCACGGGGCACTCGATTAAAACCACTTTTGCGCCTAACTCCGTATTTTGCTTCTGATTTCACCCCACCTTCCCATCTTTACAACAGCACAGCAAACACTGAAAAAAAGTTGCAAAACAAAACAGCGTTTGGAATCCAGACATGAGAACACCTCGTTGCAAACAGCCTGAGTCCCATAGATGTCAGAAGAGCTCCATGGGTGGAGGCGAGCAGGGAGCATCGCAAGCCAGCACTCACACCAGGCTGAAGTTCCAACCAGGCACCACTCCAGGAGCACGGTGGTACATCAACAACCACAGGACAAAACCAACTCTGAAAGATCGTAAGCTTGCTTTGTGCATCACACTAGAAGCAGCCCAATTTCTTCTCCTTTTCTGGGTCATCTTTAATTTTCAATTATATTTGGGATGCTGTAGAGAGAGTCTAAGCGTTACTGCTGTCTCATTTCAATTGCTTATCATCACTGCTAAAAGGAGGGAGAAAATAAAAGAAGTCATTGGAAACTAAATATTTACACACCCACAGACATTAATCCCAGCAGATCCAAGGGTGGGAAGCTTATTTTAAAAAACATCTCTAATTACTTTCCCATCTTAAAGGGAATAATCTGGTGATTAGTTACAACATTTGACATCAGCAATCACATTATTTCCTAACGAGGGATAAGTGCAGCCAGATCCCCATCCCCATGGAGGATTCCAAGCACTCTCTCCCCAGCAGGATGATGCCCACTAGAGATGGGGACACCAAACAGGCACCCAGCAGAGTTGCTGGTCCTTGGGCTGCGTCCCGAGGAAACCTCCTTGGTGAACAACTGAAGACTTTGGGACAGGTGAAAATCTGACTGTCAGACTCATTTAGGAAGACAAAACCATGCTCACCCTGATGAAGTGAACTATTAAAAACAGGAGATGGTATTCAGGGTAATAAAGAGCAAGACGTGAGAACCAGCCGAGGAATTCAAGTTCACAACTCCTATCAACTTCATATGCTGTAAAACTTCACCTAGTTTATAAGTTTCTCACCAACTTCATAAAAGATGTTTTATTGTTTTCTGACTCTCTTGCCTTCATAAAATGTGTCTCCTCGTCTGCGTGGGTGTTGCATTATAAACATTTGCACTTTGATTCATTCAAGACTTATGGAAGCTTTCAAGATAACCTATTAGGAATACTTAAAGTGTTTCTGAGGCATCACAGCCTCCCTCGAACATTTCAAGATTTTAAATAAATAAATAAAAACATGCCCTTGCAGCAAACTACCTCCATAATCCACCAGGCTGTAGATTCAAGCTGTGTTTGGAAGCAACCAAGCCAGCCTGGTAGAGGAGGTCCCAGTTTCATTCAGTGTGCAGTCATCAGAGATGCTGGCATGGGAAGGGACTTCTCCCTGCCACTGTAAGACTTCTAGTTAATAAAGAATTTTAAATGAAAAAAAAAACCAACAAAAACATTAAAGTACTCTCACTCTTTTCACATTTCACAGCAGCATCACTGCTTGCATCCTCCCTAGGACGAAAGCTTTGGTCATGCTTTGAGAACAGCTCACCATCAGCACCTGGAGCACACCCACCCCAGTTTTGGGGCTGCTGGTGCAGCACAGCAAGGATCCCTGCACTCCATCACAGTATCTCCGTGCCTGAATACAGACAGACTCACTGTGGCACAGAAGCTGCTCCCTACCAGGAGGCACCAAAGCCCCGCCAACCTGTCTGCTGCTTTGATGCAGGATCAAGGATGCATCCCATGGGGATGTGAGACATTTGAAGCAGCTGCTTTGACGAGCAGACAGATGTAAAAGCACAAGTTTCCCATCCCTATTAGAAGGAACAGGGGCTGGCCAGCCTTGTGCATGCAGCCCAGCCCTGGCAAGCTGCTCCTCCACACCAGGCAGGGCTCACAAAGGCAGAGCAGGAGGGTGCCCGCAGCAGCAGCCTCCTCAAAGCAGCCCTTTTCCTCCAGCCTCCATTGAAGGCTATTGAAGTTAATGAGCATCTTTTTGTAGCCTCCAGCAGGCTAGAGAGCTGGCCGTTCAGTGCAGCAGCCTCCCGCCTCGGTAATAACACAAGTGTGGTGTAGGGAGGAATAATAAAAGCCAATTTTTAGACAGTGATAGAATACAACTAGCTGGTGACCTTGCAGATCCCACCAGCCAGTGCCTACCACGGCCAGAGCCTGCATCTCCAGGCTAACAGGAGCAGACAATCTACTCCTGGACACAGAAGGCTGTGCCTACCACATGGCATGGCAAAAGCCAGCTCATTGCACACCACAGCTCTTCCACCAAAAGCCTGAGGATTTCAGTAGAGTTAGATCTGAGCCAGCAATTTCACTGCACAGTGTAAAGGCTCGGACAGCAAAAGCCACAGGTCAGAAGACTTTCAGGATCACCAAGTCCACCATCAACCAGACCTAAAGAATCCCACCACTAAACCATGTGCACACATCTCTTAGATACCTCCAGGCATGGGGACTCCACCACCTCCCTGAGCAGCCCATTTCAATGCCTAATCACCCCTTCCATGAAGGAATTCATCCTAACATCCAAGCTAAACCTCCCCGCTGAGCTTACCCACCAGCATAAAGCTTACGGGCAGCTTCACCACAGGCATGCAGAGCTTTGCTCAGGAGATGGTGATGCTCTGTAGCCCCAGGCTCCTTCACAACCCATGATCTCCAGCACTGAAAAGAGAATGCAAAGACTCTCGTTGCTTCCAAAATAATTAATGGAGGGGCTGAGCAGCCACACAGCCATGGTCAGGGCTCCTCTGAGCTGCTGCACAGAGGCCTTGTGCTGCTTGAAAACACTGCACTTCTGGCAACGCAGCCAGCTGTTCTGGTAATCTTGAAAAGCTAAGTTTTGTTCATTTCCAACACATTTGTTTCAAATTAAAACTACAGCTGAAGCCTCAAGGAGTTCTCTGGAAATATCCCATGGCTCCTCCGTCCACATGCCTGATTTCCATCACATCCTCCCATTTCAGAAGATTTATAAAATTGAAGCCGTTGCTTCAAGTTCGCCTGATCTCCGGCTCCTAAAGACACTCCAGGTGGATTCAGGGAATCTTCCAGATTGGAGAAGCTCAGGTCCTGTGAAGCCAATGGAATCAGAAGCCCACGACCCCGATGGACGCCTCTGGGCCCCTGGGGTTAAAGTCCCTTCTTCAGACACAAGCAGGCCTTCCTAAATATTCAGCTTTTCCAGAAGGTTCAGCCTCTCACCTGGCCCAAACACAAAATACCAGCAGCCTTGCATTCCATCCCTTTCCCCACGCACCTCAAACGCAGTGTTCCCTTTTCAACCTGTCTTTCTCTGGGCTCCTATTTTTCCACTGGAAGGTGCAATTCGCACCCATCCAGCTCCTCCACGGTGAATGACCGACCGTCTTTCAAGCCAAAAGCAATTATCCCCAAATTAACAGGACTCTCAGGGGGATGGCAATAAGTCAGTGCCGGGGGGGGCGGCCGCCCCCCAAGCCAGGCCTTGCAAGGGCTTCCAGTCAAAGCCCTGCAGGGGCTTCCAGTCAAAGCCTTGCAGCTGACTGCAGAACAAAAAAAAAAAAAAGGATGAAAAAACAAAAGAAAGCCTCTGTAAAACATCAGTCCCTGAGGGAAGCAGATGGTTCTGCACCAGCAGGAAGGGGCAGACCCAATATGTGTTCCTAGCAGAGGGGCATGGCCTGTGGGTAAAGGCCCAAGTGCTGAAGAGACACAGTGGGGCTCCAACTGGATGTTCCTCACAGGCAGAGGAAAATTAATCAAAATAGAGCTTGGGCACAGAAACCAAAACCTCAAAGCAAAGCGACTGGGATCTGAGTAACCAAAACCTGGGTGTCTGGGATGGTGGCGGTGTGGCTGAGAGAAGAGCAGGACTCCATATTCCAGAAAATAATCCTATACTGGGTGACAAAGCCCCCGCTCACATGAGAGGAAATGGCCTAAAAATGAGGATTTCCACAGTCTCTTGCCTGTTCCCAGCAACCACTTTACCTTGCTGCAACATAAATTACAGCTTAATCAGCTCTGAATGCTGGCGATGCTGCCTGGATGCCTCCCCAGATATTAAATGCCTCTCTCGCTGCGCTAACAAGCACATACCTGAGGCCTTCCGAGCCCTTAATTGCTCAGCTCCGTTATTTCCAAATCAAAATATATAAGTAAATAAATTAAAAACCTTAATACTTTGGTGCTTCCCCCCCCCCTCCCCACTTTGCAAAGGCCTTAAAAGGAATCCGCCTTGAAAGGAATCCACCTCATTACTAAGGAATACGAGCAAATTACAACTGTTATCCAAAACCACTCTTCTGGATGGACAAAGCTTGCTGCTGTCTCCTACCAAAGGGATGTGGGGATGTCAGAGGCGGCATCCCCAAAAGCAGCAGCCCTAAATCCAGTTCTTCCCCTTGGGGCTGTGGTCTAGATCAGCAGCCTCAGATCCCCATAGCCATAAACCACCAAGATCAGAAAAGCCCTTCATGATCACCAAATCCAACTGTGAACCTGTCCTCCTGAGCCCCATCACTCAACCACACCTCCCAGCACCACGTTCACATACCACAAATTCCTCCAGGGATGGGGACTCCACTTCTCTGGTCAGTCCATCCCAATGTTTGACTATCCTCTCCATGCAGAACTTCTCCCAATACCCAATCAAAGCCTCTCCTGGTCCCCTTACGAACCACCATCTCCTCTGACCCAGAGCAACTTGTTACAAACAGATCACAGTCATGGCAATTAGGTCACACCAGGCTGCAGGATTAGTGAGCAAAACCACAGTTATTTAGAAACATCGAGATTAATTACCAAAGAGCCTTAATAGAGCCGAGCTAATTTACCAATTTTGACCGAGTAACTGATCAGTTAAAAGATTAAAATCAATGATCATAGACAACAGCTTTTTTTTTTTTTTTTTTAATGGGTTGTTTTCTCACAGCAACTCTCAGTTGCACAAAAGGAGACCAACAATCTCCGTTAACCAAATATTATTGTAATTAAATATTCAACAGGGAGGCTCTTCAATTATTCATAGGAGGGACGATGCTCGCTGTCAGCAGGCTGGCGCTTTCCCTCTGGACCTGGCCCAGGGATGCTCGGTGGTACGGCTCTGCGACTGCTGCCCATGCAGCACCCAGGAGCAGGATACTCAAAGGGAGAGCAGGAACCCATCTACTACCAGGCACCAGTGGTGAGAAGGGGGACAGGTGGCCAGGTTCTCTGCTGCATTCTGGGGTGGTGCTATTCCCTCAGCAGACAACCAGGAGGGCAATTACATAGGAAATTACAAATTAGCTTTTCCAGCAAAGAGTACAGGGATACTTCAATTGACTACAGGGAAACTGCAGTATCGTTCAGACCGTTCATCAAAGCTCTGCGAGTCTCAACATCCAGCGAAATGAAACAGTAATAAATATTAAGCAGAACGAGTTAATCTCCGTTGAACACATTTTAATACAAAGCACGGGGTCTTTGGCTCTTACAGACACACATCTCATTCTTCTCACCATTTCTCACTACGCGGACTTGCTGGAAGATACACGGTGACAAGAGATGCCCCAGCAGCAAGCCGTGGCTGGGAGCCACCAGCTCTCATAGCACAAAAGACCCGTAGCAGCCCCACCACACCGACTCCGGGTTTCCTGCAGCCCAGGACATGCTGCTCCACACCACTGCTAGCGAACACAACTCACCCTGCACAAGCATTCATGCGTGCCAAGCTCGACGGCTCGAGTGTTTGCAGAAAGCGAGCAAGGTCAAATGGAAATGCGCTTTCAGATCCTAATGCATATTTGGGGGAAAGCACTCCCCCGCCCCCTCCCAGCTATTTACTCAGCTCTGCGATTAAGCGACTGCCGTGCCGCTGTGTTCAGAAGCAGAGTGCTGCAGCATCCTCCAGAGGCACCCCGTGAGCCTGGGCTCCTGCCTTCAGCCGGGCAGCAACTGAGGAAAGAACGAAACAGAAGCGCAGCCTGCGCCCCGTGCCTGCCTTCCAACAGCTCCGCCAGGGCTCCTCTCTGCATTAGCTGCTCCAAGAGCATCTCCAGCAGCCCAGAAATATCGGCGATGGCAGCCTGTTCACAAGCTTTCCCTCTCCAGCAGCGCTTTTCTGATCTCTCCATCATTGCTGGTGCTTGTTTTCTTCTCTCACAGGCCACCAGAGCCTCGTAAGTTATTCAACTTTCAGCAGGCTGCGCTGCGTTTGGGGAAATTGAAATTCAAAGCCTTGATTAAGGCAGGGGAAAAAAAAAAAAAATAAATGAAGACCTTCACCTTAAGGAGGAGAAACAAGATGGAATTCAGCTGCAGGTGTGGTGCCAGTGCGATGGGTTTGCTGCGGGAAGCAGCAGAGGACCGCCCAGGGACGCCGAAACTTCATCCTCCCCTCGCCTACGTCCCCAAGCCTCGAAGCACGCGGGAAACAGGAAGGCGACCGAGACAAGGAATAATGAGTCAGTGATACCAGCAATTAGTCAAAAAAAAGCAGCGCAGGCATCTGCGGGCGAGGGCCCGTTCCCATGACTTAACAAAACGCTCTCCCTTCAGGCTGGTGGATCTGGGTACGCTCCTCGTGCCAGCACCCAGGTTCTTCCTTTCCATTGGGTTTTCTTTTCCAGATTGTGCAAATTGAAAAGCAGAAGAAGTAAAAAAGAAAAGGGATGGCTTTGGGTAGCGCAGAAATCCAGGACTTGCAACATCTCTGGAGATCCGTCCCTGGTTCAGCCCCGGGCACAGCAGCACGAACAGCCCTGCGGGGGAGCGCTCGCCCCACGCAGCACCGGGCAGAAGCGGTGGAAACCGAAGGACGCGGGCAGCAAACGCGCGCCCCGAGCCAAAGAACGGGAGAGCTAACCAGGGGCTGCGGGCTGAGGGAACGGCTCTGGGGCATCACCAACCCGCTGCCAGCGGAGCTACGCCAGCCGCCGACTCGCCAGGGACGGGATGGGTAGGCGAAGCAGCAGCCGCACACAGGGCTCTCTCCGAGCCGCGGACGCCTCACAGCACTCCCCGTATCCGAGATGCACGCAGCTCGTCCAGCGCTGCCGCCGCCTTGCGCTGAGCGCTGTCACCCCGGCTCCGGACGGCACGCGAACCGCGGGGCGCGCTGCTCCAAGCCGCAGCGATACCAACCGAGAGCATCGCCAGCGGGTCGCGGAGGAGACACGGCACAGCGCGACGCTCCCCGGGCCGACGTGCAACGCTCCGGCAAGGGCCGACGTTCGCTGCCCGACTAACGCGGAGCTGGGGATGCGGGAGGCGCGGTGCGGACCCGCGGTGTTCAACAGGTGGGGCGGGGATCGGCACCGCATCGCGGCAGCCCCACGGCCGCTCCTCCTCCCCGAACCGCGAAGCACCGGCGCGGCACGGAGCCCCTCCGCGGGACCCGCGGTTCCGAGGGGATCTCCCGGCGGAACGGCCCCCATCCCGAAGCCGCCTCCCGCCCTCGGCCGCTCGGCCCCCGCCTCACCTTCCACGGCGGCCGCGGCGGCGGCCAGGCAGAGTAGCACCACCAGATCCGCAGCCATCGCCGCCCCGGGCCGGCGGCCCCCGCCGCGCAGCCTCGGCCTCCCCGGGCACCGCGCGCCGCTCCGCAGGCGTCAGCCGCCGCCGGCGGGAGGGCATGGGCGGCGGGAGGCAGCCGGGCCGGGCCGGGCCGCGCCG
>NW_024962274.1:12072447-12263036 GCF_019238085.1 Lagopus leucura
AGTGTGGAGCGCCGCCACGCCGCCGCCCGCCCCCGCCGCCGCCCGCCACGCCCCCGCCGCCCGTCCGCCAATCGCAGCGCCCCGCCCGCCCCGTCGCGCCACGCCCCGCGTCGCCGTGCGAAGGGCGACGGCGCCCCCCGGCGGTCGGAGGGGGAGATCCGACGGGGCGGGCGGGGACGGGGCTGCGCCCGCAGAGTGGAGTAAATCGGTGAGGCCGGGCCTGGGGGAGCCGAGCCCGGCACCGTGGGCGGGCGGCTGGGCACGGAGTGCGCCCCGAAGCCCCTCTGCTGCAGCGGGCTATCGGTGGGGAGTCCCCGCCCCGGGAGGCACCGGGAGGAGGGGGCTTGAAACGCACGTCGAGGGAAATCCATTCATCCTGAAACAAAATGCCATTTCTCTTCGTGTTCCGCAAAGGGGACGTGGCCACACATGGACGTTTTGGGGTAGCATCAGCCTGAAGCTGTCCCCCGAAGCCACCCCACGGCTTTGCAGAGGCCACTTTCCCTCAGACCCCTCTCCCACAGGAGGTTTCATTCTATCCTGTAATGGGGCCCGGCCATCACCTCCATCAGCAGTCCCCAACAGCACTGCAAACAGGCAGGGGATGTCACCCCTCCCAATGAGGGGCCTTTGGTGCCAGTTGAGCCTCTGGACATTTTTTTCTTGCCTGAGTGGAGGAAGGGAAGCAGGGAAAGCTGGGAAGGGGAAATGCTCACAGCAGTTCTTTGACCAAAATCACAGCTCTTTGATCAAAACCAGAGTTTGCAAAGACAGCTTTAAACAGTTACCTCCATTCTCTTTTTTTAAAAAAAAAAAAGAAAAAAACAAGAAGGAAACCAAATTGCTTCCGTTTACAGCTGCTGGGGTTTGGTTACAGAAAGCAAACAATAGGAATTCTGGCTCCAGATAAGAAGAAAACTGAGCTTGTTCTGATCTTTCAGCCAAAACTCTGACTTTCAGGGGTAATTCTGGCAGCGAGCTCAGGCTGCTGAGCACAAACATGACCATCCCACTGGGGCTGTTTCACTGTGGGTGCTCAATCGGCACCCGCTGCCATGCTTCTCTGGTCAAGAAAGGGGACACAGGGTAGCACAACACCCAGCAGCTTGTTTCCCTGCTTCCCAAGGACACGGGATGCCCACGCTGAGGTTTTCCCCTGCCAGCCTCTGGAGGTCAGCAACCAGCAGTGCTGAGCTCTGCATGGGACAGTCCCACTTCTGTAGTGCAGTGCACTCCGCCTCCAAAGGCATTTGTCATCGTCTGAAGGACACAGCAAACCTTCTGCAGCTAAATCATCGCTGCGTTTACAGAGGCTTGAAATAGCTGGTAATGTAAAATTAAAAAAAAAAAAAAAATCTTGGCGAATTTATTAGGTAGTATCTGACATCGTCCTGCATAAATCTCAGGGTTCCGGGTAAATACAGAGCTTTCCAGGAAGAGCAGGGCACCAGCAAGCACGCAGGCAGGGAAGCAGGGGTCTGCCTGTGTGGGAGTCAGCAGAGCTGAGACTGCATCCAGACCCTGCAGAAGCCCCCAGCAGAAGCTGCTGTCAAGGCAGGCAGTGGGAACATTCAAGAGAGGGAAAGGCTAGCAGGAGAAGGGAGAAGCATGGAAGAGCCATGGCAGAGGCAGACAGGTAGGGTTGCTGTCTTTGCATGGGCTTGTGGTTGGTAGCTCACCATGGGCACAGGCCCCATCATGGCCGTGTGGTTGGTGTCCCACCATAGAATCACAGAATGGCCAGGGTTGCAAGGGACCTCATGAGGCTCCAACTCCCCTGCTTCATGCAGGGCTGCCAACCTCCCCATTTAATACCAGACCAGGCTGCCTAGGGACCCACCGATCTGGCCTTGATCACCTTGAACTCTCAGGATGGATGAGGCATCCACAGCCTCCCTGAGCAGCTGTTCCAGCACCTCACCACTCTCTCTGTAAAGAACTTTTGCCCTGACATCCAACCTAAGACTCCCCTCCCGCAACTTAAAAACATTTCCCCTTATCCTGCAGTTATCTACCCTTTCAAAGAGTTGATTCCCCTCCTGTTTGTAGGCTCCCTTTAGGTACTGAAAGGTTACAATGAGGTCACACCAAAGCCTTCTTTTCTCCAGGCTGAACAAGCCCAGCTCCCTCAGCCTGTCTTCATAAAAGAGGTACTGCAGCCATTTGTGGTTCTCCTCTGGACCCTCTCCAACAGCTCCCTGTCTTTTTTGTACTGGAAGCTCCGTGGTGGGCATGGGGTTGGCATCCTACTGTAGGCTTGTGTTTTGGGCACATGGTTGCACGGCCAGTGGCCCATCATGGGCTTAGGGTTGGCACCCCACCACCAGTGTGTTGGCACTTACTGTGTGGTTACCGTCAGTCCTCATCTTCACTGCCTTTTGCAAAACTCACAGTGAAGGGAGAGAGTTTGGGCAGAAGTATGAAGGCAGCTCTGCTCCCCTCCTCCTGCAACTTCCTCCTGGAGCAGCCTTCTCAAGTGGGCAGCACCTGCTGTGGATCCTTGACTTCTGCACTTCCCTGTACTGTAACCACACCCTGTAACCACACAGTAAGTGCCAAGATGCTCACAGTGGAACACCAACCACGTGCCCATGTCAACTCCGTGGCTATGGTGGGATGCCAACCCTGTGCCCATGGTGAGGAGGCGACCCCGTGCCATGGTGGGACACAAACCACGTTGGGATGCTGGCATTGGTTGCCCTCCTGCCCCAGTTCACTCCTTACTTGAAGGACCAAGGCAAACTGAACTTGGTATCCAAGGGGAGGAGCTCCTTTTTAAAATAAATTGAAGCTACAAAGGGTGCTGTGGCAGACACCCTGAGCTCTGATACACAGATCTTTCCAGGCTGTGCAGCATTTGGGCACACCAACACAGTACCGAGTGCGTGCACCTCTGATCTGTTTGCCTTAAAGCATGTGTACTTTTGCAGCAGCACCTTGTTTGCATCCCTGATGAGGCCATGTACCACAAAGCAACCAGCCCTCCAGCACACACAGTCAGCTCTGAGTCCTGTGCTCCCAATAGAGATGACAAATGCCATTAAATCCTTACACAGGGCAGGGAGAGGAGAGCAGCAGCGGGAGACCTCACCTCAGCAATTCCCACCTAATAATTTTAGAAGCCGTGGGTTAATTTTAGCCAGGCTGGCTGGAGGATGTCTCCTGGGGCTTCAGCTCCTGCACTTTCTAGGAAGAAAAGGTGGCAGGGTCATGAGCAGCCCAGCTCATGATCCCCACAGGGATGATTCCGGGGGGGCTCTGCTGCCCCACCGTCCCCATTTCTATCCAGTCCCTATCAACACCCAGTCAGCTGGCTGGGCATTCTGCTCCCCATCTCAGCTTCCAGAGGAACATGCTGCTGCTTCTTGCTGGAACACACAGCGCATCCTTTCAGCAAAGAAAAAATAAAAATATTTCTGCTGGCACAGCAAAATGGCCAAACCCCAGCCGGGTGCCTTCAATGCATTTCTGACTCGTATTGCAAAATCTACTGTTATGCACATCCACACTTTTGCCCCCAGAATTGCCAACATTACTACTTCTGAGTCCAGATGGGGCAGATATCTACTGGAAAGAGGCTGCATCTCACAGCCCCACCTGCCTGGTCCAGCTCTGATTTAGGATCCTGTGCTCTGCAGTGATGTTGGGGTGAATAGAAGAGCTCTCAGATGGATTTCTCTGCTGGCTCTCCCCTCCACAGTCCATACAGATCTCTGTATGATAGGATAAACATTCACTTACAGCTTTATTTACTGAGAATGAGCAATTAAACCAACCCAGATTGATTTATGGCCAGCACAGATAAGTCCTCCTAACAAAAGCCAGCTCCAGCTTAACGTTTGGACAGAGTATTTTTTGCTCAGTTTGCATTTTTTTTAAGTCTCAGGCTCAAATTTAACTTCCCTATAGAAGAGCTTTGGGCTCCTGAAGGTATGTAAGCATGGCCACATCTGTACACAACATTGCTGGGACAGAGGGATCCACCGAGTGCATGGGGAAAACATGGAAGAAGATGTAAAACATGGACAAGACATGGGAAAAACTTGGGAACACATGCAGAAGACATGGAGAAAACACAGGGAGGACATGGCTTTTCCCTCCAGCTACCCAGCACCTCCTTGGGAAGGAAAAGATGCACTTTCCATCCTTTCTCTACCCCTTAGCAGTGAGTCCTGAGTTTTCCACATTATGGAATTCTCAGAGGGTGGCGAGACCCTGGCCCTGTTGCCCAGAGAAGTGTGGGTGCCCCATCCTTGGAGGTGCTCAGGGCCAGGCTGGATGGAGCCCTGGGCAGCCAGAGCATGTGGGGGGCAGCCAGCCCACAGCAGGGGTTGGGACTGGGGAAGCTTTAAGTTTCCTTCCAACCTAAGCCATCCTGAAATTCTGTGAATTCATTTCTGGGGACCAACCAGGGCAGGGGGAGGCAAACCTCTAGGTTTACCCCCAGGCCTCTGAGCTGGCATAAGGCCAGTTTATATTTCTTCTGTGGGCAAGAGCCTGTGCTATTTAAATTTTCTTTAAAGAAAACGCGACCAACAGTATCCTGGTTGGCTTCGAACCAAGCCTCTCAGATAGCCCAGGTGTATTTAAAGCCAGCCACAGCCCAGATATATGGCTGTTCCATCCCTGCGTACAGTAGCTGCCCCCACCCTGCAGCACTGCTGTCCCCTGTCCTTTCCATCCTGCACACTCTAGTATTTCCCATCACACACGTCAGCAGCGCTTGCAGGAACAGAAAGCCCATTGCAATCTCAATGCGTGTTGGCACCACACCTGGCCAGGTGATCTGACTTCCCTTGAAGCTGTAGCAAACGGCTCTTTCACTGCGACTCAAGTTCACAGTGCAAAGATCGGAGTCAGTGTGCACTGCACCTCACTTCCTCCTCTGCTCGCCTGTTGTCCTGGCTGCATGCAACAAGCAGAGCAGCTACCTGTCTCACCTGGCAGTCTTCTACATACTCCTGCCATATGGAGAACATCATAAGCTTCTGCATCACCTGGGCACAGAGGTAAGGGCAAGCAGGATGGGTGCTGGGCCAGGACAAAGAGTCCAAAATCCTGCTTTGAGGAGCTTTTCCCCTTCACCGCTCCACATGCTGCCTGAATGACAATTCAGCAGCTTCTGGAGAGGATGGTGGCCTTGGTTTGTTGTCAGCGACAAATCCATTTAGGAGAGAGAAGCAAGGGGATCCATCCGGTGGTTATGGCAGCACAGGTGGGCACTGGGGGGCTGCCTGCCCACCTCAGAGGGCAGCAAACAGGAGCCTGCAGCTCTGTAGATCTGGGGATTAAAAAGTAGGCTGACACCACGAGGTGCCTGCCCCTCCATATGCAACGTAGGAAAAGCATCAGTGCAGATGTGACTTCAGCTGTCAGAATGCCAGGAGACCAAATACTTTGGGGACTAGGCAGCAGATAGCAGACTCTGAAGGAATTGGGAAAATTCTCATAATGCACCTTGTGTAGAAGACCTTTCCTACAGGTCATTCTCTGCCATCAGACCTCTGCTGAAGCGAGTTAGAAGCAACTTGAATCTTCAAGTCACCGCTGATAACTACTGGCAGTGAATTTCCAGGCTTTGGGCTTGCAGTATTAACATTTAAAAATCACGAGACCCTCAAATACCATGACACCAAGTCGCATGACCTTTAAGTCAAAGAGGTTTAGATTTCTTTTTTCTTTGACTTTCAGTGTCCAAACCGTAAAGCTCACGTATGTGTACTCAACTCCATCCAAGAGCATTAGGAACCCATTTCTCAACTAAAACCAAGGTTGTGGCTCATTAACTGACGAAGAGAGCAACACCCCATGGCTGTAGTGCCCCACGCCCTGCTGGAGAGCTGCATTACCAGCAGCCTTCTCCACCCCAGGATTCCCAGCTCTGCTTACTCCTTGTATTCGAGGCCTAGGCTCATCTCTGAACCAGGCCCCCAGCAGAGCACACCCAGGCATTGAGAACATGCTGGGCATTTTATTTGTTCCTTCCTGAGACTCCTGGCTCCCCATCTGCAGGACAGGCTTCGTAGCCTAGACCTTGCTACAATGCTTCCAGCCTAGCTCTCCTGCCCCATGCACCTAGCCTTAGGACGGTGCTTAGCAAGTACAACCTGGCCCATTTTTAAATGGTTCTTTTTGATGTAGGTGTGTTGCAATCACCTTGGGGCTTAAGCCAACTCACGAAACACTTTGGGTCTCAATTAGAATTAATGTTCTCCAGGAGCTCAGGCTGTGCACAGCCAGCACTGAGCAGGTCCCTCATGTTTGTCTGAGCTGGATCACAAAGAAAAGCTCTTCTGGCAGAGCTGGGAACAACTTTACGTATTTCACAAGTTAAAAGAAGTGAAAGGACTAAATCTCAAAGACAGGATATTAGAAATCTCCCAGTGCCAATGTCCCCGAGCCCAGGCACATGATGCACCGAGTCCTCAGTGTCCCATACATGAGCAGCCCTCATTCAATCTTTTTGCCAAGCTTCCACAGCTTTGATAACACACAGCCCTTAAAAAAAAAAAAAAAAAGAAAAATCAAAGCTGGTTTTGCTGGACAGAAATCCTTGCATCAGCCTGTGTTAATTCAGTTGGCAGAAATCAAACTGTGGAGTCAGGTATTTGACAGCTAGCGCATCGCACTGAATGAAAGCCCTTTCCTGACTTTTTTCTGCATTGCCAAGGTGCACATTTCAGATAAAAGATGAGTTTCTGAGTAAAGCACTCACTGCCCAACCTTCTGCCTCGCTTTCCTTGCTCTGCCAGGCCATATCTGCCCCGGGGCAGAGAGCAGGATGGAAGGGACGGAGCCCAGAGACTTGCAGCGCTGCAGGACTGGAGCTCCGCATCGCCCAAAGGCAGAGGGGAGCCACCCCAGCCCAGCAAAACCCATGCAACCCTCTCTATCTGTACGCACGGATAAATATACATAAGGCAGAGCTGAAAAGACGGAGTCAGCGCCTCTCTGAAGCCCTGCAGATCCTGTTACCACCAGCTCCCCAGCGCCCTGCGGAACGCACGCTCTTTGCGGCAGCCGTGGGCCTGGCATGGAGCAGAGCAGATGGCTGCAGTGACTTGGCTGGGGGAAGCTGTCAGCCCCCGGCTCCGTGCCTCACATGATGCTGCCATGCCACCTGGGCCTCCCACGGCACTCCAGGCCACGGAGCAAAGGCGGTGCAGGCATTAAGGTGTCGCTGAGGGGTCCCGGCCAAACCACCAGCCCACCCTGAGCACCCCAGCCCACCCGCACCCCGCTGTCCCCCATCTAAGCCATTCTAGGATCTGCTACACACAGCGGTGCTCCCTCATAAGCACCAGCAGCGTGCTGAAAGTCACATTGTGCCACGCTCCTCAGGTCCCAGGTAAAGCTCATTGCTGTTGTTGTGCCTCATCTTCCTCCATTTAGAAACAACCAGGCTGAGTACAGCCCATGGGCAGCACGGTCATGCCAGCTGGCCCTCCTGCAGCTGGCTGGCACCAGGAAGGACAACTACCTTTTCTACAACTACCGTTTCTGCAGGGATGGAGCTTTGCAAAGCCTGAGGTCTTGTAAAAAGCCTTGGGAGAAGAGCACAGCCTGGTTACTTCAGCATTAATGCAAACAGTCACAAGCATGAGCGAGCCCAAAAGGCTCCTCTTGCAGCTCCAGTGGAGAGCCAGCTCACATCCATACTGAGACAGGCAGCACAGGGCTGGGAGAGCGGCCCCAACTTCCTGGCACTCAGGGAATCTTCCTAGATCACGTTACGTGCATGTGTCCTTGGCTCGTCTCTGTACAGTTGAAAAACACCGTAAGGGGAGCCAGCTGATTGAGACAGCCGGCTTTGCAGAGCAAAAACCCAGGGAAACAATTCCCTCCTGTAATGCTAAATTGCAGAACTGCCGCTTTCACTGAACCGCCCCGTTTGCTTGCACTGCAGCAGAGTTGGGTGCTCCAAGAGCTCCTAGCTTGACCTGTCCCACGTGGAAGGCTGCTGATGCACGGGGATGTTCCTAGGCACTGCCACCACACAAATAAATAACGATAATAATACTCAGGGGGGGCTTGCTAGCACGCCCTGTCATCTGAGCCAGTGTGGATGGAAAGAGCACAGAGCTGGCTGCGGGGTGCTGCGAGCGATTTGAATCCACTGACATTTGGCCGCCGATCAGGACAGGCTAGCTGTGTCTTCAGAAAGGAGCACAAAGCTCTCCAGTGAAACCAAGACGTGGCAAGCCATCAGCATGCCAGCACACGGACCCACGGCACCCTGCTGTGCTGGGGCAGATGGGTTCCCGGTGCACGGCCCTCAGCTGCAGCCACCCTCAGCAGGCCGTTCTGACCAAAGTCAACACTTTCAGGGTGATGAAGACATTTGGACAAGCACCATTCCCCATTTACACAGCAGTGCAGTATCAAGGGCTTGGGCCTCCCTTTGCTCAAGTAACCCTAAAGCAGATGGGGATCGGGAGAACAAGAGGTGCCTTCCCAACCCACAAGCTGATGGCTGTGTTGTCCTTGCAGGCTGTGCTGCTGCTGCTGCAACAGAGGCGAAGACAAATCCACCGAGCTCAGTTAAGTCGCTATGGGACCAGCAATGGGATGGTGCTGGCATGGAAGCAAGCAACTCCAGGCACTGTGCTGGTGCATGGAGGGCACGGCCTTCCCTCTTCTGCTCTGCCACTTTCTGGGATGTATGGGAAATATCAAATAACTTTCACTGATCTCATTAAGGGGAGAGGCTAAGCTCCAAAAGAAGTAGTGCCAGGGAGATGATACAGGAATTACTAATGTTGCCTTCCAAGTTCTGTAATTACCAGGAAAATTACAGAAATAGCTTATCAATAAATAGCACAAATTATGGAAAAGAATTTTTGATTGGAACCAACGCAAAGCACTGCCTCTTATACACCAGTTTGCATCTGAATTTGCTCTCCTCTTTACCTCTCTGAGAAGACGTAGATACCTTATGATGTAATAAAGTATTTAAAGGGGGAAAAAAAAACAAACAAAAAAAAGCTAAAAACAGGATCTTTACAACATAGCAACCAATAATCCTTCCACCAACTTTGGTCATGCTGAATCCCAGTACGCCTGCTCTCACCTTTAAACACTGTTGGGCAGGAGCACAGGGACAGGAGGGTGGCTGGTGGTCACTGGGCGAGTAACAGGCTCAGCTGGGCACAGCACTGAGCAGCACCCTGGGCACCTGGCACTGCTGCAGGCAATGAGAAGGCAGAGGCATGTGGGCTCAGTGTAGCAGGAGCCCCCAGAGCTGCACCCATCCCACTCCCAGCAGGAAAGCCACACGAGGAGCACTGTCCTTGCAGCCACCTCAATGACACAAATAACGTGCCTCACAGCTGAGGGGGACAAATGGTAAACCTCCAGCTAAGAACAATGATAATGAAAGCACAGAAGTGAAAATTCATTACCTGCATCTGTTCAGGAGCTGCCCTGAGGGAACCTCTCAAGCTTTCTGGGTTGCTTTAACCCTCTGAGTCCTGCTCCTGTGCTTGCTCTGATGTGCTGGCTCTGATTCCTCCCCCCCCCCCCCCCGTTTTTTTTTTTTTGCCACTTCTTCCACCAAACAACCAGCTTCTCCTCCTGGTACTGTGCATACAGACCCATAGCATCATGCCATTCAAAGCTCAGACTCCTAAAACTAGGCAGGCAGAAAGAAAAGCAATGTGATTTTTGATCAGCTGTTCCAGGAAAAAGCCTAATAATGCTTTCTCCTTTTTCCAGCAGCACAGGTGGAGGTGAGACCTGCAACTGGACAAGGCCAGCAGCCCAACTCCACAGGTGAGCTCATTTCCTCCTGAGAAAAGAAGTCCTCCCTGTGAGCCTTTGGTCTCCTAGGGCAGGTGGACGCATTTCATCACTGCTCTGAAAATTGGAGATGCCTGTCTGTTTTTGTAAGGGTGATGGGGATGAGGGCATCCACCTCCTCCCAGTGCCCTACAGAGCTGCAGGCAACGTACCAGCATACCTGGTGGCTTCAGCCAAGACATAGCTCTTCCAAGACATAGTAAAAGGCCTGGTGAGGTGTGAAGGCTTGACAGGAATAGCTTAGAGTTCTAGGCTTTGCTCATGACTGAGGTGAGCAGCCCTGAGAGCAGATTAGTGCAGGCAGCCTACATGTGGTGGTACCAAGTGGCCCTAAAAGAGGGCTACAGGGGTGGTGTGTGGAGGAAAGTGGAGCTAGCTGGATGGGGCTAACCTATGCATCTGCCTCCTGGTCCATGCAGGGGAAAGGCAGCCCCAGGTAACACTCACCTCCTGGTTCTTTGACAAAACCTGATCTCACATGTGGTGGAAAGAGTTCTGCCTCCTCTTAGACATGTTCCTCCTGTTAGCCAGCTTTGCGTGCTGGAAGGGATGTGAGGCTTCCTTTCTGGCTCCAATGCTCACTCCAACTTGCTGGTGCTAGCTGTGCTTCATTCTCTATTTTGCTACTTCTTCATCAGAAAAAATAACTGTCACTCCTCCTGGTACTGTGCATGTAGGACCATTTCTGGCCTTGGAAATATATGAGATCAGCAACCAGACCTTCTGCTTTAGGACCCTTATGTAGCAAAAACCAGGGATGCCCCACCCTAATTAACTTTCCCCACTTCCAGCTGGCATTGTGTTAGAAGAGGATTAGTGCCTTAACAACAACGCTCTGCCTAGCTAGGATCACCCCCTGATCTAGAAAGGCCAGTAATAAGAAGCAGATCCGTGTTCTGACAGACATGACAACACATCTGGGCACTGGCAGACCTGAGGATGCAGGAAGACACAGATCTAAAGCACTGTCCCTGCTGTTCCTGTGCCAGCGCCTGGCCTCCCGCTGCCCCTTAAATCCATCCCAGCCCCTCATGGCAGGGCTATCCCAGCCACCAGCTCATCTCCTGGCTGCGTGGATACTGGGAAACCAAGCAAGGGGGTTTATAGTTCAATGGAAAGTTCTGCTGCCATCTTAAATCATAAAGCACAGCTGCTGACACAGCAGAAGCTGCAAAACGAATGGAGCATTTGAGCAATCTGAGGGTTGGAGGCCGTCGGGAGGAGAATAAGTGCTGTGTCTCACAGCTCTGCTGGAGGGAGAGGGAAAAGATAAGTGAAAAGAGGAGATTAAAACTCATCTGAATGCCATTGTAATGCTCTGTGCGGCACGAATGTGTCCTGGCACTTCAAAGTTAGCCTGCAATTGAGAGAAAATGGCAGCTGAGATTCAATGTCTGCAAATACAAAGCAATGTGCATGGCAAAAAAAAAAAAAACAAAGAAAAAAAAAAAAAACCAGCAAATATGTATACAGACACATGCAATAATGAGCTCTAAAGGAGCTCTGGGCTGGGAAAAGGACTCAGGGCATCGCTGTGGATAGGGCTGCACCACCCCAGTGGCAGGTGGGCAAAGGGCACAGGAAGAAAACAGAACTTGTCCAAACCCAGCAGTGCTGCACATGGAACAGCTGACCTGGCTTCACGTCTCCAAGTTCACACCTTGCAGTACCAGCAATGGGGATCTCCTGTAGCTACAAAGTCCATCAGAGGCTGGGAAACCCCTCCTGCACAGCCTCCAGATCTGCACTGAACACGAAATGCCCACAGAAGAGTTAATGCACACTCCTCGGCCAGGCAGCCTGCAATCTTCTTCTCCACCCAATGGGGCTCAAATAACCTAATTCTTGTTCTACATTTGTATGGGCTCTCCTTCCCCCGGATCACCCCTGGAGAAATGACAGCTACGTGGTAAATACGTGTAATCATGCCACTCTGATAGCTTCTCTTGTTCTCTGGCCATTAATTCATCTCCCTGGGACTTAGGTGAGCATTTTGCATCCCGCAGCAAATTCAAAGAGCTGCTTTTATTTTAAAATCAACACAATAAGAAACCTTTCTCCTTTCCCTCTTCAGAATGTAAATTTTTAGTTTCAAAAATATCCTGGCACACAGACAGCTGTTGCTGGCCATGACCTTATCTCAGGCCAATGACAGATTTCCCATGCATGAGAAATCACAGGGCTTTAACAACCTCCTGAATGCCCTAGTACCAAAACCAGAGCTTGGTGCTGATGGGGCCAATAGTGGGGACGTGAGGACATGGCAAAGTGCTGGGTGTGATAAAGGTCAAGGTATGGTGGTACTCAATGACCCTGAAGCTCTTCTCCAGCCTGGGTGATTCCATGAGCAGCGCCCACCACAACAAAGCCTTCACTTTATGATGAAACCACAACCAGAAATCTCTCTGCTCCACCCTCAGGGTATTCTTTGCTTGGGAAAATAGATGAGGAGCAAAGAAAAAAGTCCTGCAAGAAGAATTGCCTTTGCCTCGATGTTCACCATTTCTAGGGTTGCAGAACTTCCTCCAAATGCTTTCATTTCTGGACATACACTGCAGGCAGGTCATGGTGATGGCAGAGCGATGCTGTTGGCTGAAATGACCGAGTCACTGTTGAAAGAAAGAAAACTTCAACACAACCACGGACAAAATGCATCGGTTCTGCTCCCAGTTCCCATGGATTTCTTCCACTGGGGGCTTGCAGCACTCGGGCTCATAACCATGATGTAACTCAGCTGCAGCAGTGCTGCCTTCTTTTGTCAGTGGCTTCTGCCCGGATTTGTCCCTAGTGATGCTGTACCACCACCTTCCTGGCAATGGAAAGGAGCCATGCAAAGAGGATGGGAGCATGCAGTGAGGAAAGCACCAGGATGGGAAGCAGCAGCAGAGTGTGTCATGTTGGTGGGTAGACATTGGCGCAAGACGGACAGCAGGATGAAGCGGACAGGCAGCCCAGGAGGGCGAAGGGCTGAAACCACAGCGGCTGCCCATGGGAGAGGGATGGCAGGGAGGAAAGGGTGCTGCGGGCAGGGGAGCCAGGCGAGCAGCGCTAAAGGCCAGCAGGCAGGTGGCGAAGCAGCGACCAGAAAGTCACCGCAGCCATAAATCTCAGGGAGCGGAGACGGGCAAGCCCCAGGTGGCTTGGCAAGGCTGCTGGCGAGCCCAGCGGTGCCCAGGCGGTCCGGCCAGCAGCCGCACAGTGGGACAGAGGCCAGAGATAAAATTAGAAAAGCGTTTCCCTGCCAGCCCCGGAGCCGCTAACCCTGCAGCGCTGCCCTGTTTTTGGGCTGGGGGTGTCGCTGGAAAAGTAGGATTTTTTGCTCAATGCCGCTCCCGCTCGGTGCCTCTGCAGCGGGAGGGGGGTGGGAGGATGATTTGCTCTTTCGGGACAGCCCGTTTGGCAGCAGGCAGCTACCCCTGCTCGCTCTGCTCTGTGCACCAGGCGTGGTGGAGAGGCAGATCTCCCCACCCCGTAGCGGCTGCCGGTGCATTCTGATTCCAGCGGCTCTTCCCAACCACGCCGGGCTGCAGCTCCTCTCTCAGCAGCGCAGGTTATGATTATTTCTGTCCCTAAGCATCCTTTAAGTTTCCACTTGGGGACAGAATCAGAAGGGAAAGCCTTTTAAGGATTTCTGCCCGCTGGGGAAAGCGAATCCCCCCCAAGCCAAGAGAGCTTGCGAGGGGGATTTGAGTGCAGGCAAGTGCTCAAAGCCGAAAGGGCAGAGAGAGGGGAGGGGGAGCCCAGGGCACGCTCTGAAACCAGAGCCCCCGGCCGAAGCGCGGCTCCTTCCCCCGGGCAGGTCGTTCTCTGCCTCCTGGCCGCGCTCGGCTTTGGCAGAGCACGGATGGTGACCGAGCGAGGCAGCTCGGCGCGGCGGCAGCTCAGCGGTGGCCCTGCCGCCATGGGGACCGTAGAGCTGAAGGACGGTGCCGACGCCGTGGCGATCAACCTGCTGCTCATCGTCCGCCCCGAGCGGAAAGGGCAGAGGGACGGACTGACGGACGGCGCAGGTAAAGCCTTGTCCCAGGGAGGGGAGGGCGGCAGGTGCCGCGCCGGCTGGGGGCAAGGAGCTTTGGAGCAGGGCTCGGGCTTTTCGCATTCCACCTGTTGCATTAAAAACAACAACAACAACAACAAAACCCTAAACTTTTTTTGCAGGAGAGCCGATTTCTCCTGCACGCTGCTGGTGTGTGCCGCTGTGCACCCCGTCCTGCCCCGTGAGCACGAGACAAAGCTGCCGGGTGCGAGGGGTGTGAAGGCTTTGTCCCCACAGGTGGCTGCCCAGAGCCATTTATAGGTCCGGTGCCATTTCCCTGGCTCCCAGCCTCCAAGGGGGGGGGTCTTCCGAAAGGCTGAAGCCGTGTTCTGCAAACGTAGGGAATCCTCCCTGCTGGAGGAAAGGGGGGAAAGGGGAGATTCTGCTCGAAGCCCTCAGGGTAAGGCTGACTGCTGTGTTGATGCCCGCTGGTTTGGGAATTGATAGCAGGAGAGAAGGGAGCTGCATGGAGAGACCCGATCGCCGTGCTTGTCCGCACATTTATGTGGGAAATAACGCCCAGCTGACACCCCGCTGTGCCAGCACTGCCTGCCAACCTCGTATTTGTGTTGTACAGGTCTGAAGGATGATGGAAATGGAAACAGCAGACCGCAGCCACCTCCAAAGAGAGACTTCAGCGGTACGTTGTCTTCTCATCCTGCATGTGGGGAAACCCCGCTATCAAAAAGCAGCATGCAGTGTCCATCCTCCAGTGTTTGGTGCCCAGCTCTGCAACGTGCTGGGAGCAACCTGTCCCCTTCCAGCGCTCCGTAGGCTTTGCAGGGCACAAGATTCTTGGGTCACTGGGGGGTGGGATTCTTGGGTCACCTCCATGTTCTCCTCACACTGCAGCCGAGATGCGTGTTGATGACATTGGTGACGGAGGTGTTGGAAGGGCAGGTAGCTCTTTCAACCCCTTGGTACCACATGGATTAATGAGTCCCCCCTTTATCATCCACATTACCATCTCAGTGGGCCACCTTCTTCCCCACGTAGTACAGAGCAAACCTGCAGGATCCTCAGCTTTCCCAAGAGCCCCACGCTGCCCATACACCCCCAAGGTCTGGGACAGCCCAACATTTTGGCTGCGCCCAGTGTGGTGAATGCACATCTGGGCATCTTCCACCCTTGAGGGTATGCAAGCTCCCATGGCCCCTGTTCACATCACCCCATGCCATCACCTCATCCTGCACCACCATCTCACCCCATTCCATGTCCCACCCAGCACCACATGCAAGCCCTCATCCACATCCATACTGCTCTGCAGAGCTGACACTGGCCTCTCTGCTCTCCTCATGGCACTCAGCTGTCTATCTTCTTACAAACAGGCCAACAAGCCCCCAAGGAGCTCCACAAGCAGAAGCAAACTGTTACTTCCTACACTAATGAAGGTAAGTGGCCACCCAAGGGACATGAGTTTTCCAGAGCAGAGATTTGGGGATCTCCTGTTCAAGCAGTTTTGTAACAAAACATGCTGGGTCAGCCCAAACTAGCAAAAAATGCCCTACAATGATCCCACAGGAACTCAGAAAGTCCTTAGGTCCTTCCAGTCCCAAGCACTGGGGCACAGCAATACCTCTGAATGCTTCTTTTGGACTTCTAAGGACTGTTAAGTTGTTCCCAACGTAGCTACAGGAAGCAGACAAGTGCCCATGAATCCCATACCACAGACACAAAGTCAGGAGGCACGTAGGGACATTGGCAAAGGGCCACCAGTGCCCTGCATCCTCTCAGAGTGGGTCAGCATTGCCATCACCCCCTGACCTCCAAGGGCAAGGAGGGTGCAGGGCAAGGAGCCGTCCCACAGCAGAGCAGGGCCAGCTGCACCCCAAAGAAGTCATTGGCCCACAGGATTAGTTTTTATCATTTTTTAAGTGCCGAACTTACTGGAAGGAGGCATCCCACCATGCTAAATTTGTTTCTGGAAGAAAAAAAAACATTAAAAATCTAATTAAAAAAAAAAGAGAGAGAGAGAGAGAAAGGGGAAGTTGTTGGCAAGTAAAATGCCCACAAAATCCAAAGATAAAAATAATCTTGAAAAATAAAAAAGCACCCCTTCAAATATAAAACCCTAAGGAAATCATGGTATGCGCCCAAAGGGACGCTGCTGAGAAGCAACTGCATAAGGAGGGCTGAACCCCCTTACATGCTTGCCCCAGAGCACAGCCTCTGTCAGACAGCCTGGGTAACTCCTTGTAAGACTTCCTGACTTGTTCCTTCCAGTTCTCCCTTATGGCCAGAGCAGAGCTTTGAGCAAAGACCCCCAGTCTCCAGCGAAGCAGTTGGGAGCACCCTGGTGTGCAGAGCACCGTGCTCCCAGCCACTGCTGCCCCTCACAGGCAGTGGCCTTTGCCAAAGGCTCTCGTATCCCAAGCCAAGTCATTTCCATAGCTTTGAGCCTTTTTATGTGTTATTCCGAGAAAAATCAATGAAAGCCATTGATTCTCTGTTTACCGTATCTCCATCAAGGACTATTTAATAGGGCAATAAACCTCTTCTTCAGGCTGCCACATGATCCTCACTGAGGACTTCTGCTTTATCGCCTGTTACACTATAACAGACCGCCTTCTTCTTTTTTCTTTTTTTCTTTATGAGAACTGGGAAAAATTAGATTTTTTTGAGATCTACATTAGGAGCCACCCTGGGCTTTCTTATGGTATGGTTTATTTGTTCTGCCAGGAAAGTGCAGAGCTCTGGTCCCTTCACAGGGCCAGAGGTGCTGCCTGTTTTGCTACAGCTGAGCCATTTCAGTTGGACTTAATGACCTTGGAGGTCCACCCCAACCCGGGTGACCCCATGATTCTAGATTTGGGCAAACATGACCTGGGCTTGGCTCACGGACCCCTTGGCTTGATGCCACTCACCTTCCCGTTCTCTTGCTGATTAGAGCTCCTTTTCCCACTGTGTTTGTCACCATTTCTTTCAGGAACCCACGTGACAGTGGAGATCCATCCCAAGGGCACCTCCCCGCAGTTCTTCAAGAAGCTCTCCTTTGGGAAAGGTACGTTCCTGGCTGGGGAACCACCATGGCCATAGCACAGAGGACATCCCTCCCTCTGCAGGTGTCACCTCTCTGAGCCAGGGAAACATTGCACCCCTATGCCAGGTGCCGACTGCCATAACCTCACAGTGCCTTCGAAAATTGTGTTGGTGTCATTACAGGTCCCCGGAGATTGCCCAGCCTGAGAGGCCAGGACAACAAAGGTGAGGCTGCCGGCCACCACACAGCCCCATGCTGGGGGGTTGGCCCTGGAAGGAACCCAATCCCACCTCTGTCACTGGGACTGTCACCTCAAAGCTCTGGAGATGCCACCAGCCCCTGGGCCAGGTGCCACTGCACATCCTTCAGGCCATTCATGGTTTGGCTGGCATCTGATGTCTCCAGCCTTGGGGTTGCAATGGGAGACATCCAGCAGCCAAGGAGCACAGAGCACAGGGATAGCCTGGGGACTCAGAATTCATCTATTTCTCTTTCTTCTTCACTTGCCAAGACCTGCTCACCTCACACTTTCTTGTGTTGTCTTCCAGCTTTTGAAAGGACCGAAGCCCCAAGGCCACCCAGTGCAAAAGACCTGCATGGTAACTATCTGCTGCATCCCGTCCCACATTGGCCCCAGGTAGAATCATAGAATCATTTGAGTGGGAAGGAACCCTTAAGGACCATTTAGCCCAATTCCCCTGCAATGAACAGGGACACCTACAGCTCCATCAGGTTCTCAGAGCCCCATCCAGCCTGACCTTGGGTGTTTACAAGGACAGGACATCCACCACATCTCTGGGCAACCTGTGCCAGTGCCAGGTAGGAATCCCATCACTCCTAAAAGCTCCTGCAGGGCACAAAGCAGTGATCTGATTTGTACTACCATGACCACATCCACCTTCCCAGTCCTCCATACATCCATAGTGGCTTTGGGACCATCACACACTGGAGGTGTTCTCACAACTCCGTGCCCCGATGCCAGTGCTGCAGCCAGGACCTGTGCTCACCTCCCAGCTGCCCAGCTAACACGCTGAGCTACTCCAGACCTCACATCTGCGCTAAGCTTTTGCAGCTATAACCTGACAAAGATGAAAACTGATAACCAATTTTAAGAAAATATCCAGCTCCCAAAAGGCGACAAGTAATTTTCGGAGCAGTATGTACCAGGAACATTCAAACACATAAATCTGCTTTCTCTCCCCTATCGTCAGCCTAATAGCCCTTTGCAGGGAAAGCTGAGATAAACAAGGCTCTGCCTGCACGGGTGCCCTCACACTCGCTGTCCCTGAGCACCCACTGCTGCCATTCCCTCAGGCAGGAGCAGCCCTCCCTTCCCCAGACAATGACCGCTTGTTTCTTCCCAGTGTATCCATGGGACAAATCCTCTCTGAAATCCCTGGCAGTGGATCTACAGAAATTTGAGAAGCTGGATGCCTATGCATTAAAAGTAAGTCTCACTTGTGCCTCCGTCCCTCTTCCCTGCACACATCAGCAACAAACACCCCTCTTTGGGAGGGAACCTGTGACCAAAAATACATCTTGCTCAAAACGTGGAATTAGAGCTTTGTATTTCTATATTTAATGAAGCTCAAGCCACAGCAGTGTGCGTGCTGGCAGGTGGGCTCTCAGCAGCTTTAGCAGGACTGGGATGAAGAAGGCAGGGGATCCACACTGCAGTGCTTTTTCA
Organism: Lagopus leucura; assembly: GCF_019238085.1. NCBI lineage: Eukaryota > Metazoa > Chordata > Aves > Galliformes > Phasianidae > Lagopus > Lagopus leucura. The sequence continues at coordinate 12,090,949 of NW_024962274.1, forward strand.
TGCCAGTCTCACAACGCTTCCTCTTCCACCAGGTGAACACCAAGAGCAGCGTAGAGGAGCTCGTCCAAACCCTGCTTAAACAAGCCCGGACCGACCTGGAGAAAGTCCGTGTCATCTGGATGTGGATATGCCACCATATAGGTAAGCTGGGATCTTCCACTGAGAAGATAACACTGCTGCTCCTGCTCCCATTACGCAGCTGTTGTAATTTACTCTGTATTTTGTGAGTGGTTGGTGGAAGGAAGTGGTCATGGCATTGAGCTATTGGAGTTCAGCAAGCATCTAGACAGCACTTTCAGACACAGGGTGATTTTTTGGGTGGTGCTGCATGGGACCAGGGGTTGGACTCAGTAATCCTTATGGGTCCTCAGGACAGCCTATGATTTACCCAGAAATGCACCCAGAGTTTATTCCACCACCTCTGCTTCCACGCTCCCCATCCTAGCACTGCAGGACCCTGTAAGGTTTGCGTGCACATGATTTCTTACTATCTGATGGCTCTGCCACCCCTACACAATTTACTGAAAGATGCAACCACAGCAGTCCCACCAGCAAAGCAGCTGGAGCATGAAGACACGCTGTCAGGCACCAGAAGTCAGTTGTCACATCCAGAACCCTTCTGCCCCACCAGAAGTTTTGTCCTCACTACTGCCCTGAATCCAGTTTCCAGCAGGTTCCTAATGGTGTTTCTCTGATGGACACATCAGAGCAGGACCTCAGAGAGGCCAGCTTTCATAAAACCTGTTTGGTTGCTGTTTCTGCCAATATCAACACCCTTCTGACCCCATGGGAACCACCGTCATGAGTCTCCCTTGCTTCTTCCTCCCAAACCCCAAAACAAGCGAAACTGGAGTTTCAGGAGTAACCAAGATGTAAAGAGAAGGAAGGAAGCAGAAGGGAAACCTCTCCCAGCCGGAGAGTGTGATGGTGGCTAACTGGATTTCCAGGTTGCTTGCATTTTGCAAGAGCAGTGAGGTACTGGAACGGCTGCACAGGGAGGTGGTGGGGTCACCATCCCTGCCTGGAGGTATTCAGAACCGTGGGGACGTGGCACTGAGGGACGTGAGCAGTGGGCAAGATGGGGGTGGGCTGGGGTTGGACTCACCCTGGTTGTGCTCACAGAGATGGAAGCAGTACCAGCACTGCCCCCACGCTGCCTGGGGCCTTGGGATGAACTTTGGCTGTCTTCCTTCCTGCAGAGTACGACGTAGTGGGCTTCCATAACAAAAGCCTGCGGCTGTGCGAACCCACGGACGTGCTGCGGACCGGGAAGAGCGTCTGTGAGGGATACGCTGGGCTCTTCCAGCAAATGTGCAGGTAAATTAAGCTCAGGAGCATTCAATGCCAAGGAGGGTTAACATCTGTTGTCATCTGTGTGCCTGTTCTGTCTGCCTTTGCATTGACTGATGTGACTTTACGCAGGACGCAGAACTTCAGCTTTCAAACCACGCTGTGGAAAAGCAGCAAGTCCTGGAAAGGTCAATTTGGCTCCCTCCCCACTCCTTCCCCAGCATAATTTGCTTTGTGCCATCTGCTGAGCTTCGCATCGCATTAACATAATGGCAGATGAAAACACGGAGATAATTCGGTTAGCAGAGCCTGGGTTTTTCCTTTGAGTGTCTGCAATTGAAGGTTAAAAGCATGGCAGGACTCAAACCCAAAGGAAGGAGCTGCCTGCAGCACACTGCTGGGGCAGAGTCAGGTGAAGCCCAGCAGGAGCTTCCCCAGCCCTCCTGCCAAAACCCAGGTCCCCACGGCCACACGCTGCTCCCAGCTGCCATCCATTGACCATCAGCCATCAGCAAGGACCATTGGCTTTCCACACCATCCCAAAAAATTTTGGAAGGTTTTCACCGTCAAATTAACAAAATCTAATAGGAAAAGGACCCGTTTTAAAACAGACAAATGCCAAATGCTAATGGTACTAACATGATAGATACCTCCAACCAATATCCCATGGCATCTGATCTTGCTTTTTGAAGAGTAAATTAAAGAAATAGGATGACAAAATATGAATTTATAACCACATCTTACGAACCAGTTATTAGCAGTTAGAAGCAGGGGAAATTATCATCATCTATTCATTAAAAAGCATATGCTTAGTTCATTAAAAACAATCCTTCCAAGGAACTCTCTTCCTATTTAAAGGCTACGTTGGTGCACCCCGCATCTCTCCATTCCAGGCTGGGTAGCAATTCTGGAGGCAGGATGGCTCCCATCACCCAGTCTATCAATGAGCTAAATACTCAGCTCCTTCTCTGAGAAACCATAACCAAAGCCATCTCTTTCTTGCAAGACAACCCCCTCGTTCTCCCTTCTTGTGGGTGAACCCTCCAAGTCTGGAGAAGCCAGACTTGCTTCTTTTTCCAGATGAAATCATCAAAGTCAGCCTGAAATCAAAGGGAAGAAGCTGCCATTGAACTCAAGTGATGCCCGTAGCAAGATCCGGATTGTTTCCTACTCCTTTTGAAGCAGAGAAACAACTCACCACCTTGGTGCACCAAAACACTTAACCACCTTGGTACACCAAACAGATGTCGGCAACTGCTTCTCAGCTCATTTCTTCCAGGTTCAGATCCTTGCATCTCAGTCATTTTCCACCATCACGTTGCCAAGTCAAGCAGGAGATCCTCCATCTTCCCCCTGCGTGGTGAATTTATCTGTGTAAGGTTCTACACAAGAGGCGAGATGAGATCCCACGCGATTCTCACCAAGGCCATTCAGCTCCCACAGGATGCTGTAGCCTGCTTTTGGCCTGGTTAGTATCAGGGACCATCAGTGGGACGTGCTGATCTTCCACTTGGGAACTCTGAACACACTCGAGCACAACTCCTGCAGTGCCATTTCTGGTGCTTAAGTGTGAGCACAGGGCAGGATTCCTCCCGCAGCGTTCTGCCTGCACACCCCAGCTAACAAGAGGTCTGGACAGCCCAGGAGCATCTGGTGCTGCTCCCCATTCCATCAGCAGCACACTGGTGATGCCCATCCCTGAAGGTGCTCAGGGCCAGTCTGGATGGTGCCCTGGGCAGCCTGAGCTGGTGGGGGGCACCCAGCCCACACCCGGGGTTGGGACTGGGTGGGCTGTAAGGTCCCTTCCAGCCCAACCATTGCGTGATGCTATGAAACTGTTTGGGGCCATTCCCCTTACAGCAGCATCAGCTCCAAAATAAAAAGTGCCCCTCCATGAGCAACGCCGAACTGCCAGCGACCAGCCAGTAACCACAGCTATCAGACCTGGCTTCTTTACAACCATGCTAATTATCTTCCCCATAAATGCCACTGTTCCCCTCCCTGAACTCAGCCTGCATTATGCAGCACACACAGTTTGTCACTGAAGGTATCTGCTCCAGCAAACACGCTTCTCAATGAAGAAGAAAAATGTCAATACCGTCCTACACAAAAGACAATCCTCGAAGTGTGGCAAGTTGAGATTAATGCTGAAATGCGATGCTAACATTAGAGTCAAAGCAGAGAGCTCATTAACACACTGCTTATTTCAATCCTATTTACACTTCAACAAGTATTCATTATATATATATATATATATATATATATATATATATATATATATATATATATATAAAGGGAAATGTGTATTCGTTTGTAGCTTGAGCAAGCACAAGGCCACACTGTAAGGAAATGCAATCCGACCCCACAGCACTGTGAGGTCTGAGGCTGAGCCTGCTGCCAAGCACTGGGCTTCCTGTTCCAGAGAGAGCACAGGCACGAGCAAACACACTTTTAATTTGTAATTATGTAGGCTAATTGTGGAGAGCATCAAAGGGATTCCGCTGCAGAACAAGACAGAGAGCAGCATGGCACTCTTGTCTTCGTCCTCCTCCACCAGCCCTTCTGCACTCACGGTGCATCAGGCAGAGGGGCAACTTTCCAAAAAGGACAGAGAAGATCTCCTTCCTCCTGTGGAACACTCCCCAGTGCCTATGCAAAGGCTGAAAGAAAAGCAAAATCCTTGTTCCCTTTCAGTTTTGCAGGGATCCAGTGCATGAAGCTGTCGGGGTACTCCAAGGGCTACGGGTACAAGATTGGGCAGACCTTCCAGGGGAACTCTGACCATGCCTGGAACGCCGTCTACCTCGATGGGAGGTGGCACCTCCTGGACAGCACCTGGGGAAGCGGCACTGTGGACGATACCTCAACCAAGTTCACCTACAGGTAAGGAAATATTCACTGTCTAAGCACAAAGACCTACCACAAAGGTGAGCGAATGGGCATGGGGAAACCAGTGGCAAATTTCATGTGGCACTGCAAGAGCTGAAGCACATGCAGGGGATGGAGCATGCTCCTATGCAGGCAGAAGCTCAGCAGCTTCTGGAGGTGCTACTCGGTTCTTTGCTTCCATTCCTTGTGCTTTGCCTCCATTTAAGCAATGCAAGGAGATGCTGGATTCCTGGCTTTTGGCTGTCCCAGCAAGTGCCTCACTTTCCAATGCCAAGAAGAGCCTTCCTCCATCCCTGGGAGCCTATCATCACAGGGACAGCCACACGCCTTGGTTTTATCCAAAAGCATTTTGCCTTGGAGATGCCATTTTCCAGCACTCTGCCTTGGTGATGGGAGGCTCCGGTCCCTTCTCTCCTTGGAGATCTTCAAACCCACAGCCCTCAGCAGCCCAAAACGCTCCAACTTCCTCCCACAAAACCACCACCACAGCACAGCGGAAGAAATAACTGCTTATCATTACTCATTTTCCTTTCATCTCTTCCTCCTCCTTCCAGATACAACGAGTTTTACTTTCTGACTCACCCGGCTCTCTTCGTGAACAATCACTTCCCAGATAACAGCAACTGGCAGCTCCTCAAACCAACGCTGACACTGAAGCAGTTTGAGAGCAACCTGCAGCACAACAGCGACTTCTACAAGCTGGGGCTTCTGGATGCACACCCACAGACAGCCCTCATCCAGACAGGTAAGCCCTTGTCATGTCAGTACCCACAGTGCAGGATTAGAAGCATTGCTGTTCATCTATTAGTAAATATAACCTGGCAACGAGATTAAAGCCTTTTGCCGAGTTCCAAATTTTGATTTACAGAACAGTGCATAGCCAGGCTCTTCTTTATATTTTATACTGAGCACCCTGAGTGCACCCTGCAGCTCTGACATGCAGAGAACCCTAAATTTGGGGTCACCCTCCCCAACCCCTTAAAGGGCTGCAGGAATTAAGCTGTTCCCCATGAATGCAAAGAACACAGTTAAAACTGAAAGGCAACAACACTGAAGGATTTCATGTCCCCCAGCACACTATGAACGGGTTCGTAGGGCAGCAGAGGATCTCATGTCTGTGTGCCTTTCTCCAAAGCTCCTTGGGGCAGCTGCTGGGCTGAAATCAGGCTGAGCCCATCAAAGTCAGCCCTCTTCAAGCACACAGGCTGCTGGCACTTGCACTGCACACAGGCTTTCATATTCCACAGGGACACTTTCAGTTTATATTCTACAGGAGCACAACTCCATTCCAGTTTATGTTCTACAGGATTAATGCAGGCTTGCGAGCCAAGGCCACTCGGACCTTGCTCTTTCTGAGGGGCACTGATTTCTGCAGACGGCTGCAGCTCTGTAGAGCAGTGGTTAGGTTCATTTTCCATACAAAAAATGCACTAGAACTCCAATGTGGTTTCTTTTCTTACCTATTTCATAGAAAATGGAACAGCCACCATATCAGTGGAGTGCCGCCCTTCCACACTATTCACCTTTAAGCTGGAGGGAACAGACGAACAAGGCTTGCTGACCTTGCGGAAGCAGGGCATGAAGCTGGAGATCTACCCCCAGAAGACGGGACGCCAAGAGCTGCAGATCTTTGCCAGACCCTCCAAATCCACAGAAGACGTCTACACCTGCGTGCTGGAGTACATTGTGGAGTGCAAGTCCGTGGACAAGAGCAGACGCTTCCCAAAGGACCTGCACCAGCCTGTGGGGCCCAGCTGGTTCACAGAGAAACAGGGCTTCCTGCGGCCCTCGCACCCCGACCCCATCATTCACACCAACGACGGGCGCTGCTCCCTCACCTTCACCATGGGGAAGGACATCAGCATCCTGACCTCGCTGCACACCGACAGCAGCAGCCTGAGCGAGGAGATGAGCAGGCAGCACATCATGCAAATCCACCGCGGCAACCAAGTGGAGTTTAAGGTGCACCTGCCCCACGCGGGGAGCTTCGTTCTGAAGTTCTTCACCAAGAAGAAGTCAGATCCCGGCAGTTACACCTTCGTCTTCAACTACCTCATCACCTGCCTGAACACCGAGGTGAAGTGGCCCGCCTTCCCACTGAGGTACAGCAGGTGGGCAGAGGGCTACGAACTGCTGGAGCCGCTCTCCAGGCTGCTGCCGGCCAACCGCAACGTGCAGTTCAAGCTCAAAATGCAGGGCATATCCAAGGTGCTGGTGCAGGCGGGGGACACCTACACACTGACCCTGAGCAGAGACGGCTTCTGGGAGGGAACCTGCAACACCGCGGGGTGCACGGAGCTCTTTGTCATGGTGCACGAGAACGCCAACCACGGCTACTACTCACATATCCTCAAGTACGACGTTGAGACGCAGTAACGCCTCCTCTTCGTTCCCCGACTCTCCTGCACCACCCAACACACCCCAAAACCAGTACAGCTTTAGGAGATCGTTTGTTCTCCCAAGCAAAGTTGTTCCTTTGGCGTCTTCCTGCAAGACCAAGGCCTCAGAGGAGTACAGAGACAGAAAATCCCATTACAAAGGGATCAACCCCCCACCCAAGTTGCAGTAGCACTGCCCAGGCAACGCTTTGGAGAAACCAGTGGCCATCTGGCCTTGGGCCTTCAGCAGCAATGGTTGCTTTCTAAACTATGGACCATAAGAGAAGTCTTATTACGACTACTTAGAGTAGCACCCTCTGGTTCTGAGCAGCACTATCGGACACGGGGAATTTCAGGTGATTTAAGCCAGGTTTCTTTAGACATCCCAGGAGAGAGAAGTGTTGGGAAGGAGATATAAAGCGACGTTTTCTTGTGCACTTCATTGTCTTACGCATTTTAGGGATACTGCGAAATGACTTCTTACACCGAATCTTAAATTCAATAAACAAAATAATTTTTACCTTTTTATATTAGAGCATTTGAACTGTAAGCACTTTTTTTTTTCCCTGTAATATTAGCACTGTAATCGTATCTCAAGCATAGAGGTGTTCGCGCAATTAAAAATACAGCAAGATGGAGAATAAAGCTCTTGATAATCTTTCCTTCCTCCAATTCGTCTGTGCAGAACTGGAACTGCTGAGCTCACGGGGCTGTGTGAGGCTGAGTGATGGTATGACCACATACAGCACATCCCATAACCTCCCCCTGGAGAACCATAGTGCATACAGCTGTCTGATATGGAGCTCACCAACACACCCTGTAAGGTCAACGTCTTCATACACCTCTGATGTTAGTGTGACCTAATGGACATTGTGTTTGCTCTTGGATTTACAATAAATTTGTTCTGGTTTTGCATTCTGTTTCATTGATGAAATGATACAAACTCCTCCTCGCAAAGATGCAGCATCCTGCACATAAAATGTGTGGGTTATCCCAGTACTTCCCTCATCCCCACCAAGCAGGTGAGAGTTTTTCATACTTTGAGACAAGGAAGCTCCATACATGACATAGAACCATAGAGTCATTAAGGTTGGAAAAGACCCCTCAGTTCCCCAAGTCCAATCCCAGCCCACCCCACCATGCCTACATCCCCCAGCCACATCCCCACAGTTCTGAACACCTCCAGGTGACTGCCCCATCTCCCTGTGCAGCTGTGCAGTGCCTCACTGCTCTTTCTGAGATTGAATTCTTCCTGACATCCAACACGACCTTCCTCTGATGCAACTTGAAGCCATCACCTCTCATCATACTGCAATTATCTGGGACCAACCCCCAGTTTGCCACAGTCTCCTCTCAAGTATAGAGAGTTTGAAGTCCTGCCCTCCTGTGGGCTGGCACTGCCTCAGTGAGCACTGGGTGCCAGCAATGGGCACAAAGGGAACACAGAGGACATTTCCTTGCACATCGTTGCCCTCTGCCTGGTGACATCCTGGGGATCATTCCCTCCTCCCCTGCAAAGTGCTGCAGCGCTCAGACCTTGCAGTGACACGCACGTACATAGGCACAAACATTTAATACTTTAAAGGGAAAAGTGACCAAAAAGCACTTTTACAGCCACAACTGCAGCATGCTGGAGGCAGGCAGAGCCTGCAGCAGCTTCAGAGACACTGCCCTGCTGCAAAGAGAACTACCACAACCAAATTGCCACCTTTGTCTTGCAAGCATAAAGCAAACATCTGGCTCAGCATCTCATCAACATCTCAGATGTGTAAAAGATTCTCTGGTGCTACTGGAAGCATGAGTTCAAAGGCAAAAAAAACCCACCCTTCTCCTCGTTCATTAGCAATACAGCTGGCACTCATCACAGGGGCTGTATGATGCCATGAAGGCACAGGGAAGCACCTGCAGAACATGGCACCCCTGGATGAAAGGGGCTCAGAGGCCTTGCTGTGACACCTTCCCCCAGCACAAACACAGCTCTGCCTCCTCCCCTTTGTGAGAGAAATGCACGTTCCCCAGCAGAGATGAGGAGAGCATGTCTGGCAGTGTGGATAACCCACAGCCAACCCACACGGGAGCTGGGCCAGGCTCTAACCCAGCAGCTCCCCTGCAGCCAGCTGTCCTCTTTAGAACAACCTTTTACAGCTCACCCCGGTTTTTGTCTAAACACCCCGTCACCAACAAGTCCTTACCTGAGATGTGGATGTTCCAGGAACGCCAACCTGTGGGCAGCTCTGAGCACGAACTCAGGCCAAAGCTGTTTGTAAAACACATGACCACGCGGGCAGGCAAATGACTCACTGTGTAAATGGCACAGAGAGAACTCAGGATGGATCTGAAGGTTTCATCTTTGTTCAAAGAACTGCAGAAGAAAGGCAAAATAAAAGGACGTGTTGATTCAGAAGTCCTCCACCTTTCCAATTCTGGAATGCAGAACTGCCCAGCAATGCACTGGCCCAGTTTTGGCATGTCAGGAAGGCTGCAGCCCGCCTGCAGGCATCACCTTGCTGAACACATCTGCCAAACCCAATGGAAAAGAATTGGAAAGTGAGGGATGCTTCTGTGCCTACGTTTGTCCATGCAGAGGTTGTAAAGGCTCAACTATGGGAAGAGTTGCAGTACACCTCTCTGGAAGAAAGGCAACTCCACAGCAAACAAGTTCTCTCACTCAATTTGTTGAGCAAGGACTCAAGGAACAGATCTTAGATGTATTCCAGTGCTGCAATTCAACCTGACTGGAAAGTGTCCAAGGCACAGCCTGGATTGCAACAGGCTGATAGCAGCCCATGGCAGCTGCAATTACCTCTGCTGGACAGATGGATCTCACTCACTTCTGTGCTCCTCTCCCATTCAATTTCATTGTCACTTCCAACCACTGTTCTTTCTTTTGCAGAAGCTGCAACCAAAATCAGAATACAGCTATTCACTTTTCAGTTATCTTGCAGTACTTCAAGCAGCACACGAGCAAGATAAAGAAGCCAGATATCATACAAACAGCAAAGAGCAGAAGATGAACCAGGAAATAATAATAATAAATTCCAGTAAGGGAAAAATAACTGGGGAAAATGCGGGTGGCCCAAAGGAAGAGGAATTCTATTTCTTGCTTCTTGAAGAACATGACTTGAGGGAAAGGATGGAAAAACTGTCTAAATTGTTCATCAAAGTTCCCAATGAGAATGCAAGATGAGCCAAAACCTTTACTATGTAAATTCGCAGGAAGAAGAAAAGGAATGTTTTTCCACTTTGCTTTATTTCAACGCTTTTACATGTATCAAATACACATAAAATACTTTACATTAGATTTAGCAAATGCTTCGCTTTTAAAAACAACATGAAGTCTTTGCAGGTGGGTGCACAAACATGCATCTCTCCCACAGCCTTCTAGCCCTTGGAAGCTGACCAACAGGTGGTGGGGGCACATTTCCTTTCTGATCTGATGCAGGGCATTCCTGCACATGTTCTTCCCAGCATCCAGCCTGCTGACTCAGCTCCAACAGCAATTGCTTTGCAGGTACCTCCCTCTGCTGCAGTTTGAAACCATGCAAGGAAAGCAGTGCTCCAACTGAGTGCACTTGAGGAAATGTCATTCCTGGTGTCCAAAGTGTCTCACTATCTTTTCACTCTCTTTTTTCAGTTCCTCTATGTGAGCATCCAGGCATTCCAGGATGTGCTGGGATCTCAGTTCTTCCTCTTCCAGGTATCGGGCAGCTACTGAGCCAACCGAAGATGTAGGCAGGGGGCACTGAAGAGAGAAAGGGAGAGCTGGTATTCTGTTATTTCAGCTTCCAATCAGAAACACTGCCGACCAGCAAGTCACCTAACTAAACAGCCCCCTCTAAGGGCCTGCATCATTTCTATGTAATCACTTAGGATTCAGACTGGTATCATTGCTAACTCCTCCATCTCAGTTGCTCCCCACACTAAAGCACTGGGAGCTGGAGTGGAACAGAAACAGCCTTTCCATCTGTTGCTTTTCATGGGGGGAAACCGTGACCCCAGGAGGAGGATTGTTAGGAATTGGCTGCTTACCTTTAGAAACTGGACTTTCACTTCTGTCACCAGCCCCTCCACTGAAGATAACAAGAGGGTTTATACTGTCACAGAACAATTCAAGAGGAGGGCACAAAACTCTCTGCTCCCTCCCCAGAGGTGTTCAAGGCCAGGTTGGATGGGGCCCTGGGCATCCTGGTCTAGCAATAAATGGGGAGGTTGGTGCCTGTGGCAGGAGAGTTGGAGATTCGCGATGCTTGAGGTCCCTTCCAACCCGGGCCATTCTGTGGCACTACAAACCCAGAAGGGCCCGCTCACCCTTCCGGCACCAACTCTGACTCACTGAAGTCCGCATTTTGCTCCTTGTCTTCATAAAAATCACCCTATGCAGCATCACCTCACAACAGGGCTTCCCGAGAAGAGAAGGAATTGCCAGACTGGGCGAGCACCAGGAATCTCTGCTTCCTTTTGTTCTGTATTAATGACTTTCTACTGCGGTCCCAAAGGGAAGCACAGCCAAACTCCCATGGCAGCTCACCAAACTCCACTTCCATTCAGCTAGCAATGAACTATTCTAGATTCTTTCCTTCACAGTCAATGATTGTTCCTGCCACTCATATCACTTACCCACAACTTCTGAACTTACACAAAAATAACACTGTAAGCTAAGCTCAAATAAAGGGTTGAAGAGAAGCTTCCTGCATCGGGGCAGGCAGGTGAATTACAACAGGGCTGCTTCCCATTACAGAAAACTTGCCTGGGTGTCCCGGCAAGACAATGTAACTGGTTATTCCCCAGCCCTGGAGTCCCATGGCTTTCTGGCCTTCTATCAACAAGCAGGAACAAAGAGAAACAGAAAAAAGGCTGCAAATAACAAGCCAGCCTCCCTTGCCTCACAAAGCCTCCTCTCTTGAGGTTAAAGGAACTGATTTAAAGACACAGGTGCCTGACCACCAGCAGGGAGTCCCAGTTATCACCAGCAGAAACATCTGTGCTTCCTCAGAAACTTTCTTTCTCCCTTTCAGACCATACTGAGCAAAACACAACACGTTCCCTTCTACTAAGTATCAACCCCTAGGGCTCCTCAAGGTCTGAAGTGGAGCTGTTTGCACTTCAATCCTTATTCTGCAACCTGAAGAGCTTCCGTTCAGAATTTACAATTCTCTCAGCTCCTAACATTTATTTTCTGAGCATACACACCATCAATTTCAGCCTTGAAACAATTAAGACCTATTTTTGGTCTCAACAAGACCTACAGACTCAACAAGCCTCCTCTTACCCATGCATGAGCCTCACAGACTCTACTTTGGGTTCCCCATAAATTAAGAATAGCTGTTGTCACAGCTTACAGCACACAGCCAGGGGGAAAGAAATCTCTACAGACTGCTCTACAGACTGCTCATGGCCACACATCTGGAGCAAGGACCAGTACTCAGGCTTCAGCCCTTCCCATACTACAGCCCTGCTTTGACAAATTCCAGCATACAATCAGTCCTGGTGTCCCACTGCTACCTCCCCCCAGCTCTTCTCTGTTCCAGTCAGTCTGCAGGCTGGTAATCACAGCAGGCATTGAGATATATGGTCTTAAATACCTCAGGCAAGAAGTGATCAAGCCCAGGTTTCCTGTATGGTGCACAAATGCTTCAGCAGCTGAGCTGCATTAAGAGGATGGAGAAGGTGCAAATACTGCTTCCTGTTAGAATGATCATTGACTGGGAAAATAACAACCTCTGCTTGTGCAATGAAGCACTTCTTCCAAGTTCTCTTATCAGCTGACATAAATGGTGCAAAATGCAACATGCTGACTACTGCAGTCCCATTCAGAGGGACCAAATTCACTGCAATGTGGTCCCAAACCAAAAGCTCAAGCAGAATTCTGAAGCAACGAAGCAGGCTGTGGTGCACAGTGATATACAGCACTACTACAGGGAGAATCATGAGATTCTGGAACTTGCTCAGTGATTGTAACAAACAAAACCTCTCCCTAGAGAGTTCTGACCAATAATTACATGACTCCCCTTGTCCAAGCCTTACCCATCTAGCAGTGCTTTCTCCTCCCTGTTTTAGGTTTGACATACGCTTGCAGAACCACACACCACACAGACAGATCTGTCTCCTTTTGCCATAGGAGAAACTCAGTAGCATCACCAGCAGTTGAATGGCAAAATGCTTCTATAGAACTGCTTACCAAAGGTACAGATTCTTGTTCGTGATTTGACTGCTTGGATGCTCCATCTGGAAAATCTTTGCCATCATCCAGCACAAGGACCAAAGAATCTGTGCCATGGAAGGCACCTGGAGCAGGGGTGGGTGACTCCACACAGATCTTCCTGCTGGTCTGGGTGGGTAGCTCAGCAGCTTCGGGGATCACAGCTCCCATTTCAGCAGGTAAAGGCTGGATCTTCCATCTCTGATGATGCCGAGTAGTCTCGTCAGGCTTGTGATGTATTTTCTCTGTTTGTTCATCCTGTTTATGCTGTGATTCCTGAGTTGTCCTACAAGGCAGGTGTGAAAACTCAACTGATCGACAGTTTGCCTCTTAACAGCTGAATTTCAGCAAGAACTTGGACAGCAGTAACACTTAACACAGAGTTTACTGATAGGCAGTTTGGATTGCCAGAGCTCTCTCTCATTCCCATAGAACCCCCTGATGCACATCCAGTCACCAGGGAATTCCCTCACTCTCCTGCTGCTGCAGATACCAAAAACTACCATATGCACACATCCTAGAAAGGAGAAGAGCACAGCCAACTGTGACAAACCTAATCCTTGCACTGAAACCAGCACATACTGCTTTTCTATCTACAACACAGGCAGTCAAATACTAGCTGGCTTTGCAGAATGCAAAACAGCTGGGACTAAATGCTACTGCACTACTTCAAGCATAAAGGCAGATTCCAAAACAGTCCTTTTTGTTCTTCCCTGCATACTACGTGCTGGAGGAAGATGCTCTTCATAAAGCATATCATTAAGATCCCACACACCTCCATTCCTTCTGTTCTCCTTCACGGTAAGGAAACAGCATCTGTGGGTGATGCAACACTCACCTGCTCTGCACATCCCTGGGCTCATGCTCTTCACTTTGCAACCTCTGAGCAGTGCCCTCAGGCTGACTCTGGCAGACCTGGGTCGTGAGATCCAGTTTCTCCCTGGCCTCTGATAGATCCTTCTTCAGCTGCTGGTTCTCTGATTTTAATTTGTTTAATTCCAAGACATAATCTTCACTGAGTGCTCTCAGGGTGGCATCTTTTCCCTAACAGAGAAGGGCTGATGTAGAACGTAGCTTTTGCAAGATATCATAGACAAATCCAGAGCAAAGTCTGGCAAGTGATTCTGTAAAGCATATTCTATAATTCCATTTTTGACTGGCAAAATTTTCACAGCTTTCATAAGAGCTAATCAATTATAAAGGCCTTATTGTGTCTGCACTGAGACAATATGTTCATCTGCCTAGGAAAGGAAATCCCTATCGTTGCTGGCTGATGCTTTTAACAAGTCATGAAAATATGAGTTACTCAGATGTAGTTCTCACTCATTATCCAAGGCCAGAAGCAGATACATGGCCTTGAGTACTCTCCCAGCTGTATTTCCAGGGTTCTCTCACTTTGTTATGATGGAAACTGTCAGCCTAGGCTGGGAACACTCAGGTGACACCCCAACAAACTGCCTCAGCCTGAGCAGCAACCCAGACAGAAGAACAGCAAGCTGTACCAGGTACTCCCTAGGGGTGTGGGGGAACACATACCCCACTGGTTTAGCTGCTGCTGAGAAATAACCACTCTCTCTGTGAACAGCTTGCTCCCCACCTTCTCCTTCCTAGGCCAGGTGGTATCGTTGCCTTACTTCTATCCCTTTAGCAAAAGGCCTCCCAGCAGGAGGGCAAGGGACACACTCTCATCCCAGAAATCACGAGGTCCTGTGTGGTTACAGCCTGTATCTCAGAAGGACACCAGAGATTCAGAATTGAATTCTTGAGGTAGATAGGCACGAAACAGAAGTGCACCAAAAGTGCACAGTGAGAGGTCTGGGCCAAGAGAACGACTGCTCCCAGGTTGGGGAACCACAATGCTTTCCACCCCACGTGTACCTCCAGCACACCCAGCTCCACCTTTTCCAGCATCTCCGAGAGGTGACGGTTCTCCAGCTTTAAGGTCTCCAGCTGCACTAGAATCACCTAAAGAAACACAGAGGCAAACAACAGCTCAGAAAAAGAACATCATGTGCACATTTCCCACCCTCCATTCAAGTAAAAAGCACACTTTCAGCCATTATTCCTGCACCAGCACAGGGAGTACCAAGCAAGTAACTGTGCACGATCGTTCATTTAGCTTCCAAAGATGCCATCATCCAGACCTATTTAATGTGAGCAATCTCAAAGAACTCAGTAGGGCTGCCTGTCACAGGTTTGAAAAGACAGATCCACCACCACTCAGAAGATCTCACCAGAAGGCTCTCAACGTCTTTGCTTAAAGGCTGCAGACAGAAAGGAATTATAAACACAGCAGGGCAGCATTACAAGCCCTCAGATTCCTTGAGGAGACAGCACACAAGCCTATGGCTGCTTTTACCCTGTGCTCCACTGCTTTCCTCTCTGCTCTTTCAATCTCCATCCTCAGCCGCTGTTCTAGGTCTGACGTGGAGCCGCCTGCAGAGGCAATGGTGATGTCCCTCTGGTGTAATTCCTGTGTCAACCTCGAGATCTCCTTTCTCATCCCTTCCAGCTCACCTCTGTGAATTTGTTCAGCCTGAGAGAGCTGCTCTTTCAGCTGGAGGAAGATTTAAAAGATGTTTCAGCAAAACAGGGAAAACGTTGGGCACGGTGACATAGAATCAAAGCGGCAGAAAGCAAAAAGCTCTATGCAAAAACCCCTTTGCACATGCATGTCCTTCCTGACTGAGAGCCACTTCATCCCAGTCCCTTTCCATACCATAAACAAGGCTGCACGCTGTGGAAGACTGAGCAGCCCCCCAGTCAATGAAATCGCAGTCCCCTGAGCCAACCATTCCGCAACCAAAGGCCCAGGACCTTCCATGGGGACGTGCAGTAACACTTTCATAACACAAAGGAGCAGTCTGCCATGCTGCCTTCCTAAGGCAGAGATGATATCTTTAAATAGCCTTGGCTTGACCTTTCTTATTTGAATTTGTCCAAATGCTTTTGATTCAATAGTAGCTTGTAGCAACTAAAGCTGCCCTTGGCAAACGTCCACAAGCAAGCTATGCACAGGGTAAAAATACACCTCTTTGTTTTCCTAACTCCATTTGATGACCACTAGTCCCCGTATTATGAGAGAATAATCATTCTCTATTTATGTTCCACATGATAGGCATGGCTTTATTTTTAGTACATTCAATCTCATTTATCTCTTTTCCAGTTTGGTAAGTCCTATTCCATTTGGCTCCTTGTATAAGAACCACACCATCCTTCTGGTCATCTTTTTCCACCTCTTGTTTTATTAAATCCCTTTTGAGATACTAGACCTAAATTGCATACACCACTCTGGTAGGAACACCAAATGTTTATTCAGTTCTGTAACAGAATGACAACACAGTGTAATTTCTTCCCTAATATTCTACATGTCCATGCCACCTCAATGCCTCCCAAGCAGATAGAACGGAACAACTGTAACAAATCTCTTTGCTCCTCAAAGCTTGTAGAAGATTAATCAATTGGGTGAATGTTCCAATGCACAGCCAAGCACACATCTCAAGCAGGATCTGCACCTCTGCACATTCAGAACAAGGGATGAAAGACTTCCACAAAACCAAAGTTTTGCTCAAGTCCCAGCTCCTCAATTCACACACGAACAAGAAGATAATTTGAAGCCATAGCTCAAGTAGGATGGGATGTGTTACAGCGGAACATATTTCTTCCCTGCTCCTCTTCTAGTCCAGAGCCTGCAGAAGGCTTAAGCTCAGTAATCCGGGCCTGACTTTGCACAGTTGCCTCTCCAGCATCAGTTTGAGAACATCCAGCTTACACAAAGCAACCTGCACAGCCATGCACGAAAACCTGTGAAACCTCTCCATCTCCCCAGATCTGTTCCCTACCCTCCCCAAGTCCCTGCCTCCACATCACCCCTGGCCTTGGCTCCCATCCACGCTTTGCTAACAGAGCGCTGCAGCCTCTTTGAGGCACACGATGCTCACGGGGAACTGCTGACTCCACGAGTGCCTTTCCCACTCTCCAGGAACAAAGTGATATTACCTTTTTAATCTCCGCCTTTGACTCGGTACGGTGCTCTTCCATTGACTGCAGCTCTTTGATACTCTCAGCCAGCTCTTCACTCAGTTGTACACACCTTGCATTTGAAGACACCAGGCTGGGTGCCAAATGTAAAACTACAGGTTAGAATACCCCAAGAAGGAGAACACGGTCGGGAGAAACTTTGATCTCCCAAGCAGTCTCTCATGTCATAACTGAAACTGGACTCTAACCCAGACATTCCCTCGCTATCCTTTGGGCTTGTGTACCAAAATCCTTTTAAAAGGGATGGGGATGCTGATTTAATAGACACAGCGGTTTCTCATATGTTTCTTTGTCATAATGAGATTACCAGCTTCCCATGCAAACATCTGCCTGAAAACCACCAACTCAAAGAGGAAAACTCGCTTCTAATTCTTATTTCACGGGTTTAGATCAGGTTCTTACAAGCTGCCTGACAAAGAATCCATAACCTATTACAAATGAAGGTGCTAAGCCTAAGCAAGCCAAAACCCTGAAAACACCCACAGCATGCAGTGAAAAGCAGCCAGCCAATTAGCAAAACAGTCTCACTATTAAACTCCAAAATGAATAGCATTTGATTTCTTTCGCCCTTTGATATTTTAAATAAGCCTACAAAAAAAAAAAAAAAAATCAGAGAGACTGCTGAACCTGATGAATACAAAACATTGGGCATTACATTGTTATCCAGGTTTCATTGCAGAGCTGGGGGAAGCGAGCAGACTGCTACCTGTCCTCCAGGTGAGTCACCTCTGCCTGCAACTGCTGCTCCTTCTCCTGGGCAACATCCAGCTGCAGGAGTACATGCTCCAGCCCTGGAGAAGACAACTGCTTCTCCTGCAAGCGTTCCTCCAAGGCCCTAAGCAGAAACAGGAAATCTAAACTCAATACAAAAACATCATGCCTGATTCAATTTCCATTGAATTACCTGAAAAGTCCACAAAGCCTAACACTCAGGAACACTGGCGTGCACTGTGAGTACATGATGTGCGCCGTGTTTCGATGTTGGTCTCCCTGAAGCAGACAGTTTTGCTGCCGTTAGCAGCCACCCAGCAAACACTTGCAAGCAATGATGCAACTGTTGGGGAGCACACAGCACCAGGTGTTGACACAGCCACTGGAACTCTCTGCACTCTGCATACTGCCAGTGCAAAAGGTGAAAGCGAGGTGATTTTCTCACCTATGAGGTCACCTCACCCAGGCCCTAATGTTTCATCATTCATTCAGTGAGAACTTTCACAGACATTCCTAAGCTCAGTGTCAAGTCCTGAAAGTGCCCCAGCACTCAGGTGAAATGGACAAAAGGCCTGCACACAAAAAAAAAAACAACCAGAAACCATGCTTAATATCACCATGCTGCCCCCAGGAACCTCGTGGGGTAGAAAGCTAATTCTTTCTAAACACTTCACTGACAGTCAGTAGATTTCAAGAGCAATGCAACTTACCAAATGCTGTGAGGAAGCACAGCACTTGTGAAAAGCATCAGTGCACTATGCTGGGCATCAAGCAATACAGATCCAACTCTATGAAAACGCTGCTTCTGTCCTCAGTGGGAGAACCTGACATACACATCTGGACACGAGAGCAGAAAGCATGAATGCTACCTGATGAGGATTTCCTTTGTGTGAAGAGTTTCAGTCACCCTGGCCAGCTCTTTTTGCAATTGCTCCTGGTGCAGCTTGGAGCTGTCAATGAAATCCTCCTGAGACTGCAAGGTGGCTCTGAGCTCCATCTTCTCATCCTGTAACACCTGCACAGGAGGAAGAAATGGCTGCTGCAGGGTTTGTTGTAGATTGGTTTGTTGTTATGAGATGCTGAACAGATTTTTAAGGAACCCTTGCAAGCACTGCAGAGCACCACATGGCTACAGAGGCATCTTTGAGGTGAATCAGGAACTTTACAAAGGCTCACTGCTTTACATTCAGCTTCTCAACAATTCCTTCACTGACCTCGAGCATTTTCTTAGATTGCCTCAGTTCTTCTTCAACTCTCTGCTGGTCTTCCAGAATCATGCGATTGTTTTCAGTCAGATCATCCACCCTCATGTTAAGCCTCTCCACCTCCAGCTCGTTGGCACAGACAGCATCGTTGGCTCTCTCCAGCTTGCTGGTTAAGTGCTGGATTTCTGATCGGCTCGCCAGCTCCATCGACTCCAGAATCTGCTTCCGACTGGCAAGCTGACTCTGCTAACAGCAAGTGGCTTGCATTTCATATTTGTACAAAGGTATTAAGGCAAAATTATAGATATTACAGCACACCAAACCTCTGTGCAGAAATGGTGTCTGTTTCTTGGAGCAACAAGTCACACTTTCACAGGAAGCCTGACTGTCTGCCCTCCAGGGAATTAGGGAAGCAGTGCTCCAGGGCCACGAGGCAGGGAAAGCTTCTGAAGGTAGACAGAACAAAAAACCCAAGGGGCCCCTCTGATTCCAAAAGGGGTTCAAAGAGGGTCTCTGAAAAGAGGATCACAAATCACCCAAGCTGTTCAACCATGAGCTAAGGACAAACTGCTTGTTGTTTTCTGCCCATTAACCTAAGGCTGCACCAGCACAGAAGGTTTGCAAATATCATAGAATGGCCTGGGTTGAAAAGGACCACAATGATCATCTACTTCCAGCCCCCTGCTGTGTGCAGGTCACCAACCAGCAGCCCAGGCTGCCCAGAGCCACATCCAGCCTGGCCTTGAATGCCTGCAGGAATGGGGCATCCACAGCCTCCTTGGGCAACCTGTTCCAGTGCCTCACCACCCTCTGGCTGAAAAACTTCCTCCTAATCTCCAACCTAAACCTCTCCTGTCTCAGTTTAACACCATTCCCCTTGTCCTATCACTAACCACCTTCATAAACAGCTGCTCCCCCTCTTGTTTATACACTCTCTTCAAGTATTGGAAGGCCACAATGAGGTCTCCCTGGAGACGACGCACAAGATGACCCAGTCATTACCTCCACGCCAGGTCAGAAAGCAATTCCTGGTGCACAGGGAGGAAAAAAGCCCCACCAAGCAGATGAAACCCTGAACTGGGTGCAACCACTAATTATGCTTTGCTTTATGCAATAAAATACATCTTTCTGACAGCTTGCTTCAATGCTCACTTTGAATGTTTCATTGTTTTAATGGCAGACAAAAAAAAAATCATAGTTATAAGGAATGCCTGACTAGCAAACAATGCATGCAGTATTATTTACAAGCACAATGCTTTATTTCATGGCATTTCTTTCCACAGAGCTGACTGGGGAAACGTAATAAGCCAGCTCTGAGAATTATTCCCTTTACCTATTCCCTTTTTGTACAGTACCTTATAATTGCTAAAGGCTGAAACAAAATATTGGAGCGGTCCTTTCCTCCCCATACCTAAGAGCAGCAACTCCTGCTGGCTTCAGAATCGCCCCTTGTCTGACACACAGTGCCTCACAGCTGAGCAGACTGCAGGAGCACCGCCTTTAGAAGGCTGTGGTATAATTTGGATTACAGCCTTTTCATTATTTGAATAGTCATGACAGAAAATGTAATCAAGAAGGGGCAAGAGTTCAGCACACAGCCCAACGAGACGCCGTGGCACACGACCTGAGCATTTATTTCTGCATTAAGGAGACACTTCAGCAAGCCCTCCTTTCCAGGCACAGGACAGCACAGAAATCAAGGTTACCCCGTGGACTTGGAGGACTGTGTGTATTGCATGGAGGTGCTCAGCCCTACCTGCCACTGCCATAGGCAGCAATGACAGGTGTGAGGAAAGCCAGGTGAAAGATGAGAAGTGCTCCGTGGTCGCAGATCTCAGCTTGACCTCATGCCAGAAAGCAGCCAGACATACAAAAATGCACTGAAACATCCCAGAGAAGAATGGAGTATTTTCACACTGGGATTCTCAAAGAAATGGAGGGCTCAGGCAGTCTGCTCATAGGGACAGTGCACCTAACCTACCTACACTGCTAAGGAAAAACCACCCCAAATTTCTGCTCTTCTGCTAAGCAGTCGGTTCCTCTGTGCTCCACGATAGCAGCCCACACTCCAAGGACACATCTGCTCTCAGACAATTGAGCTATCAACGACACAAAGACAGCAGAGCAGCAAGACCTTCTGCTCAGTGACTGCATTGTAGATCTGCTGGTGTCAGCCTCTCACAAAGCCCCTGTCAGAGCCCAGCTTCAGCCCTGCCATCACACACATCCTCCTCGCAGGAGCTCCCACTCAAGAGCAGCTCAGCAGCCCATTAAGTGTGAAGCCCCCAGCAAGAGGTTCTTATCAGTGCCTGCTGTGATTGTGGCAGTGTGATGGCACAGATGTGCTCTCAGTCAGTTCACCTGGCTCTGCTGCAGCACCACTAACTCACCCAACGACCAGCTTTTCAGGGACGGCAGCCCCACTATTCCTTGTCTCCAGGAGATGAAAAAGAAAGGAAAGGAACAGGACTGAAAAACGCTGTTAATTCTGCACTTTGTGGAAATATTTGCCATTGGGGAAGGCTGTTTTTCAACCCCGTGCTCTGAGCTGGACACAGAAGGTACATTTTTAGCTACTGGCAGGTAAACAGCTTCAAACTAAACAACCTGATGGAGCAGCTGCTTTCAAACATCATATGCTGTGGTCTCTGGCTCTCAGGGAAAGCTCCATCCTTCGGTCTTCTCTGCTAATTGGAGTGGGGGAGTGAGAGCAGCAAGAGGTTTACCTAACTTCTGTTGACAGCCTCCAGATCTTTTTTCCACACAGCACTTAGACACGTAAAGCTTATTCCATTGGGACATTAAAAGTCATTTCAATGGCAACCTAAACTGGATTCGAGCCTGAGAGATTTCATTAGTCTCTTCCCCCCTCCCTGCCCTCCCACCTGCTGCACAAACAGAACAGAAACTTTCAGCACATATTAACCGTACCTGAATGAGCTCAGACTGCTCAGCCAAAGCCTTCCTCTGTGCTTCCAGTGATGCCACCTGCTGCTGGTAGAGCAAACGCTGCTTCTCCCAGTCAAGTGATTTTTGACGGAACTCCTGCAAGGGCAGCAGGGATGGCTTAGAGCAGCACATCCACACAGCTGACAAGATTGCCCCCTCCCAGCTCGTACCCATGTTTGCTCTCCCTCCTTTCCACATCCTCACACACCTTCCCTCGCAGCAGGGAAACCATTAACCAGCCATCTGATGCACCGTCTCAGCAGCACAAAACCCCTCTCACACTGTGCTCAGTGCTGCGTTTCCCTCCCTCCCAACTTAAAATATCAGTGTCAATTATGGCTGTTTACAGACGTTAAGTGCTAAAAGGCTCACAGCTCGTCACTTGGGTTTGCTGTCAGAGGTTTAGCAATACAGACTGACTTTGCAAAACAGGCCATCACCAGAATCACTGGCAACCACTAACTGCAGAGCTCCAATGCTATCCTCAGCTCCAGCAATTGGATGCTACATCTTACCCATGCCTCTGTTAGCCTTGTCTAGAGGTACACTGGAGAAAAACAGAGCCTGGTGAAGCCCAGCACAGCAGGGAGATTAAAGGACAAGACATGGCTGAGAAGAAGTTTTGTTTGTAGCTCCTCCTCCCTCCAAGAAGTGAGATGACAGCCTCACCACACGGGAATTCATTCCACTCACACAATTAATTGCTCTTCCAGCACTTTCTTCCTTTTACTCAAAACTGAAGAATAAGAACTGCAAAATAGTTTACCCTGTGTACTTAGAGGCTCCAGTGCAGGAAATACTCTTTATGACACAAGCAATTGAGGAGAGCTTCACCAAGAGAGTAGGTGAAGAGTACCTCTGGATCAGGATTCACAGTGCACTTCCTAGTTGTCTGAATAGAGTCACCCAAAATAGTGAAGCCCAAAAGTCAGCTCATACATATGAACCAATTAGCAGCTGCTTCCCCATCTCCTACCTCCAGCTTCCTGCTCAGTCGGCTCATTTCAAAATGGTCGTCCCCTTGCCTCTTGTTGGCCTCTTCTCTAGCATCTCTCAGCTGTTTCTTCTGCAGCTTCTCATAGCTTCTCCTCAGCCTAGCCAACTGCAAGAATTCAGTGAAAAGGGCAACTTTGTTCAAGGCCAGCGGGCAGGAATTAAACAGCACACTGAAGGAAGGCAAACAAAATAGCTTCACGCAAACAATTCCCCCAATCAAGGCCACACAGCTTGCAAATGAAGATTTCTATTTGTATAATGAGCCTATTATACTGATAGGATCACAAAATACGCTGAGTTGTATAAGAGGAGCAGGATGCCACGCTTAAGTCATGACATCAGCAGCTCCAATTAGACCTCTGTCTTATCACAATGGGAGCATGACTGAAATACTGATAAGATGGAGGTCTATATGTAGCTGTTAACGTGGCATCTCCTCTCTCTACAGGTGGCTCCAAGTCTCTGTAGCAGCAGCAGGACCTGAGGTCCATCTCCTGGTGCCAAACACAGGGGCAGTTCTACATTCTTTGAGGTTAAAGTGAAGCTCAGGTGAGAACTGGAACTCTCCCACTCGGCAGGAGAAGGAAGATTTGAGAATTGTCATTATACATAATATCAACACTACTTCATCTGTCATCCTCTCCTTAGATACACGACGTATTTCACAATAAGTGGAAAATGCCAACAGAAAATAACACTCCTACACCTACTGCTAGAATGCTAAACTCTTATCAGAAGCACAAATGAGGAAAAAACAACCAACACTTAAATGACCCTCTGTGCAAACCATCACTTGCAACTTCCACATATTTTTCCATCTGTTGAGCTCCCCAGCTCAACTATTTAAACAAGCTAAGTTTCCAAACGGTCACTATGAACCTCAGAAGACATCATCCCCAATTTGGGAACCGATGGAGAACTGACATCTCAATCAAGACCTCATGACCACACAGTGGTCAGGAAAGGTTCTCCAGGGTCCTGAGTCAGCAAGGTGCTTAAGCACATTCATTGGGAATGGACAGAATGTGTTTTGCCAAACGAGTCAGGAGATCACAAGCACTGGTTTATTCTTTCAGCAATCTCAGACAGGTGGACACTGTACCTGTAATTTTACTGGTAACGGTGGTAAACTGAGATAGAAACAATTTCCCCAATTAGTACTAACAACAGACTAAGGAATAGTGCAGCTTAATGCCATCTACATGAATACTTCATGGGTAAAACACAAGTGCACAGCAATTTTAACCACAAGACACACACTATATTCTAGCCATTGCAATTTAGGCTGATCTGGCCAAAGCACCTTAGCCTTGCTCTGCAGCCTATCCACTATTTCAGTGGGAACATCTCCTGTTAATCACACTGAGCAGGAAGGTGTTGTAAATGAGGACAGATGCCTTCTGTCACCAAAGCTGAGGCTACCAAATTAATTTAAGTTATGGCTTACAGTGAGCATGAACCAAGCTGAACTCTCCAGGGAGAAAAGATCAGTGCTCTGCTGGCTGCTCATGCCTCTTAACTCACTGCTTCTGACAAGCAAGCGGAGACAGGCAGAATGAAGGCACCAACATGGAATGCTGCTGTTCCACCTGCAGGACACAGTGCATGTACCACCTTGAGGTGAACAGAGCTTGTCGAGATGGAAGCTCTGACATCACTTCTTTCAAATTATTCTCCGAGCATTCTTAGGTTGTTTTGGTTTTTAAGACTGATATGCTTTGAGAGAACAGAGGCCCCTTCAAACAAAATCAGACTCAGTGGAAGCAAAATGATGACAAGGCTGCATTCCGATCTGATCTCAGTTTCTCCATAGAATCAAGGCCGGTTCCACCACCACCCATTTTAATTTAAGGAAGTGCTGAAGGAGCAAACTGCTGCTGCCTGTACCCATAGCAACTTCCATACAAGCACTGTGGTGACTACGCTTGGCAAACAGAGGAAGTTTTTGCACTAAACCTCTGCAGATGTCTAACGTATGAAAACTGCAACTTAGAACATATTCTCATTCCTGAAGATTTCCTCGTCACCACGTTCCCCTGACGTGCCAAAAATAGGGCCAGCAAAGCACAAAAACATCACTTTGTGCTCAGTGCTCTCTTCCGTAAGAACACAAACACCAAAAGAATGGGAAGCTTTAAAACCATGACACTTAAGCAACGGCAACGATGCCAAGCATTTCACCTACCTGATCACATATCAACTGGGATCTAGAAACCAACCTTCCCTTTTTGAAACTCACCTCCTCTTGAAACTTCTTCAGCTGCTGCTCGTATTCCCTAACCAAGTCCTGTTTGGCTGTTTCCATGTCTTCCAGCTGCTGCCGTAACTTACCAACCTGAACCAAGAATTAAAAAGCAGATGAACAGAACGCAGACAGATTTCACTGGCTGTAAAACAGAGGGATTAGTCTTCATTTCATAAGTATACACAGCAGTGGAAGTGGTAAATGAATGTTAAGAGGTCCCAGTTTCCCAAGATGGGGTGAGTCCTTTTGAAACAAATTTAGCTTATGTCCACATCTCTGGTTGGCTGGGATGAGAACTGCCTCAGTTCTGGCCTCGTGTTTTCAACCAGTGCCTCTTTCCACTTGTTGAGATGAAGCTGACACTTTTGCCTTGCGCCAAGAGGTTGCTTTTCTTTGTCATTTTCATCAAAATGTTTATTATAAACATCCATTATGATTTCAAACTACCTACCAGGAGAAGAGATGGCCATGTCATTCTCTTACCACAGTTAGATGAAGCAGAGATTCCAAATAACGCATGGACAAAGAAAGAAACAGTGCTTTGAAATTCTTGGGAAAGACTT
Source organism: Lagopus leucura (assembly GCF_019238085.1). Taxonomy (NCBI): domain Eukaryota; kingdom Metazoa; phylum Chordata; class Aves; order Galliformes; family Phasianidae; genus Lagopus; species Lagopus leucura. The sequence continues at coordinate 12,116,415 of NW_024962274.1, forward strand.
CCCTTCTCTTGATCCAAATCCTCTCATTCCCCTTCTTTTTTCCCCTCACCCTTTTCCCTTTTCCCATCCACGACCCAGAGTAGTCACCTTTCTAAACGCAGGTCCAGAACACAGCGAGCCAATAAACAGGCAGCACAGTAAAGTCAGAAGAAATCATCAGTGAAAATTCATATGAATAAACCAAGAGTATGAATATACTGCAGCAGTGCTTTTAACCATAATGCACAATTTTGAAATCAGCGCTCACTTCTGGTGGTAAAACGTACCACGGGAGGCTCCTGCCTTACTTAGCACAGCTATTTGCTGATCTTAACTCTTTGCTTCAGCTTGACGTTTAAGCAAACACAAAGAGGAGGACATTTTTCACACAGGGTGGTGAGGCACTGGCACAGGTTGCCCAAGGAGGCTGTGGATGCCCCATCCCTGCAGGCATTCAAGGCCAGGCTGGATGTGGCTCTGGGCAGCCTGGGCTGCTGGTTGGCGACCTGCACACAGCAGGGGGTTGGAACTGGATGAGCATTGTGCTCCTTTGCAACCCAGGCCATTCTAGGATTCTATGAAACAGCAAAAAAAAAAACCTAACTCAAAACTGATGAAAAAGTCAGCAAACTCTGAAGTTCACGTGCAGCCTTTCTGTACCTCTTTATGCTTTTCCTCCAGCGCAGCCCTGGCAGAGGAAAGTTCCTGCTCTCGAACACCCAAGCAAGCTTCCAGCGCCTGGGTCTGTCCCTCCCATTCCGCCTTCTTGTGAGCCACCATGATGTCAATCTGCTTCATAAGCTCCTGCAGCTCAGCTTCACAGGATGTCAGGAACCCACTGCGGAAGGGAGCGAGCTTCAGGTCACAAAGAGGAGCACAGAGGTCCTGCATCCCCACACCAGTGATGCCAGTGATTGGTGTGGAACATCACCGGGCAGAGACCTAAACTTGGCAGTGACCAACGGGGCATGCTTTGGAAACCACAGTCAGAAGAAATGGCCCCCATGCTTTCACATGTAGTGTGTTTTGTCTTCTAATGTCACTGCAAGCCCCCATGACCACTGGTCCCTTTGCCTTGCATTACCTAAGTAACCACAACATGTTCTGCCCATCTTTTGCATTGCCCCTAATTGCTCTCCAGGCACGGGCATTTTATACCCACTTTCAGTCATCAGAGAAACCTCCCAGCTCCCGAAAACAAAGGTGTATCACAAATGCAGACAAACCCCTAAGTGGAAGGGGTTGGATGACAACATGATAATGAAGAATAAAACATCCTCGATCCATTGGGGAGAGCACGCTCCCTCGCGATGCTGCAGCTTCTAATTTGGTGCAGTAATTATTGAAGCCAATTCAACCAACTCCTGTAAAACTTCACAAGTGCTAAGCTAGGGACAATATTAAGGCTTGCAAGATACAGCCCTGGAGGGCTGTGAACTCCATGATGATCTTCACCCCTTTAATTTGACTGTCAAATGGAAGGCTCTGGAAAGGAGTGGAAATCAATAGGTTAAGGGATTGAAATTTCTCTGCTCCCCCAGAGCATACGCAGACTTCACAAGCTGACAGTTTTTCTATAGGGAAAGAAGTAGCTCTTACAGCAGCCAAAATCAGTTAAATTGGAAGTTCACCCTGGCCTGCGAGTTAACCAAAAATTAGCAGCTATTATGCACAGCAAGAACATTTCCTTCTCAGCATCTGCTGATACACAGCTATGTCTAGACTGCATTTATGCAGCCAGTTAGCTGTAGAAGATGCAGCACTGAGTCACATTCTCAAAGATAACGATGAAAATGGTGTCAGTGTCTTTGGTTTCGTGTATAAATAAAGCATTGTTATTCCATTACTGGCACTGCAGCCTCTCTCTGGGATCTCCAAGTCCAGAGGCCTTCACCTAAGGGTGCCTCAGGGACAAATGGGTGTCTGCAGCTCCAGCACAAGCAGGAAGCAACCAGGCGCTCTCAATACAAACACGTCTCATTAACCTCACTGGGCTCTTAAGAATAGTATTTATTCACACTGCTACTTAGCGTCATTCCTGATGCTACAAGGCAAGAGGGGGAAAATAAACGGGTAATGTTTTTAGAGAGGCGAAACACGGAGATGCTGACACTACAGGCTGCAAGGCGGCGAGGGATCGCTGCAAAGTGCCGAAGCAGCCACGGTGCTGCAGCCACTGCGTGCTGCACCGTCCGCCTGCAGGAGGTACCAGATGAACACCAAGGGCCCCACTGACACCAGGAAGCTTGGCAGAAGGGTGGCTCGCGTAGAGCGTAAGAAGGAAGCCCTACAGGGAGAGCGTTGTAAAGGACTGGCACGCACTCGTGCATACGTACCTCCCCTGGCCATTCCTCTGCATTCCCGCCAGCAGAGCCTCCATCCCCCAGCGCCGGTGGGTTCAGCAGCGGGGAAAGCACGCAAAGCAGCGGTCACCACCGCATCCGCGGGCAGCGGGAGGGGAAAGGTGGGGAAAACGCACAACGCCACGAGAAGCGGGCAGAGGCACGAAGTGACGGGGCAGACAAATGCTTGGTTGCTACAAGAAGGCTGTGCGCCGGGGGCACCGGGCACACCGAGCACACCGGGCACACCGGGGGCACCGCGCCCGTTCGCAGAGCGCTGCCGACCGGGGCGGGGAGGGCACGGCGGCGGCCGGTGATGACGGTGGCGGCGGGCGCCGGAACACCGCGGCGGGATGGGGCGGAGCGCTGCTGGCCGCTCCGAGAGCGTTGGGCCGCCCGAAGCGCCGCGCGTCCCCGCGAGCCGGGGGGTTGGGAGGGGTACGGAGCTGCCTCGGAGGGAGAGGATGGACAGCGAGGTGCAGAGGGACGGCCGCATCCTGGACCTGATCGATGACGCGTGGCGGGAGGACAAACTGCCGTACGAGGACGTGGCCATCCCGCTGGTAGGTGCGTGGCGGTACGAGTGCTCCCAGCACATAACGGCTGGGCTGTCCCGAAGCTGCTGGGGTCACAGAATCACAGAATGGCCTGGGTTGAAAAGGACCTCAGTGCTCATCCAGTTCCAACCCCCTGCTGTGTGCGGGGTCCAGCAGCCCAGGCTGCCCAGAGCCACATCCAGCCTGGCCTTGGATGCCTGCAGGGATGGGGCATCCACAGTCTCCTTGGGCAACCTGTGCCAGTGCCTCACCACCCTCTGGCTGAAAAACTTCCTCCTAATATCCAACCTAAACCTCCCCTGTCTCAGCTTAACACCATTCCCCCTTGTCCTATCACTACCCACCCTCACAAACAGCCGTTCCCCCTCCTGTTCATACGCTCCCTTCAAGTACTGGAAGGCCACCATGAGGTCTCCCTGCAGCCTTCTCCAAGCTCAACAAGCCCAGTTCCCTCAACCTTTCCTCATAGGGAGCTGCTCCAGCCCTCTGCTCATCTCAGTGCCTCCTCTGGACCCCTCCAAGAGCTCCACGTCCTTCATGAGCCAGCAGTGTGCTCTTGCAGCTTGGAAAGCAAATGGTATCCTGGGCTCCATCAGACGAGGGGTGGCCAGCAGGGGCAGGGAGGTGATTGTCCCCCTCTACTCAGCTCTTGTGAGGCCCCATCTGCAGTACTGCATCCAGGTCTGGAGCCCCCAGTACAAGAAGGACAGGGAACTGTTGGAGAGGGTCCAGAGGAGAGCCACGAAGATGATCAGGGGGCTGGAGCACCTCCTCTATGAAGACAGGCTGAGGGAGCTGGGCTTGTTCAGCCTTGAGAAAAGAAGGCTGCGGGGTGACCTCATTGCAGCCTTCCAGTACCTAAAGGGAGCCTACAAACAGGAGGGGAATCAACTCTTTGAAAGGGTAGATAACTGCAGGACAAGGGGAAATGGTTTTAAGTTGAGGGAGGGAAGATTTATGTTGGATGCCAGGGGAAAATTCTTTACAGAGAGAGGGATGAGGTGCTGGAACAGCTGCCCAGAGAGGCTGTGGATGCCTCATCCATCCCTGGAGGTGCTCAAGGCCAGGTTGGATGGGGCCCTGAGCAGCCTGGTCTAGTGTTAAATAGGGAGGTTGGTGGCCCTGCATGAGGCAGGGGAGTTGGAGATTCATGATCCTTGAGGTCCCTTCCAACCCTGGACATTCTGTGATTCTGTGATTCCTGTACTGGGGCCCCAGGCCTGGACACAGTACTGCAGATGGGGCCTCACAAGAGCTGAGTAGAGGGGGACAATCACCTCCCTCTCCCTGCTGGCCACCCCTTTTTAATGCAGCCCGGGATATAGTTGGCATATTTGTCTTCCTAATCACTTTTCCAAATGCATCTTTGCAGTTGCCACTTCAAGGACAGCAGTAAACACACTGCTCTCTGCAGGTAGGATTCCCTGCCTGTGAACCCTTCGCCATAAAGAGACATGGCAGCCATAGAATCATAGAATTTCTCAGCTTGGAAAAGACCTTAAAGATCATCAAATCCAACCACAACCAAACCATCCTACCATTGCACAGCTGTACCACTGCTAGGCCCCACCTCAGCCATTTGGGAGCTCTCCATGGATACGGATGTATGTGAGGATCCTCCCCTTGTCTGTTAGCACAGGCGTAATTTGGCTAGCACCAACGAAGTAGTCATGCCAAAATCATGGCATCTGATAAGCTGATGGTTTCTGCCAGCAAAGAGACACTTCCAAATTGCCAGTGACATCACTTGGGCTTTAGTCCTTACATCACAGTGTGTCATCACTCTTGGAAGAAGTGCAGCTCAGGACCTTCTCAGCAGAGGAGGCGAGAAGCAGCTACTCTCCTCCAAAATTGATAATACACAGCAATTCCTGCCAAGAGGGAAAGGCTTTGCAGAACTGTAGTTCTCAGGGAGGAGTACCCAACCCCTCCTTTGCTTAGGATAATGCGTTTTTGAGGCAGGCTATGTATCACAAACCGCTTCTTTGCTGATATTTGCCATCACCCTGTGTCCAGGTTGAGAAACATTATGGCAGCTTCAAAGCAGGAAGCCTCATCAATTGACAATAAAAACAAAGGTGTAGTTGTGGATGTGCAGATCCCCGGGGATGGGACTGGCTCTGATCATATGGAGAACCAGCACAAATCCAAGGAGATCTGATCAGAAGCTCTGTGAAGGAGCTATCAGAATGGCTGTAACGTGAGAGCCTATCCTGAGCATCTGATCAGTGCTCACTGCAGAGACCTCCATCAGCTGGCATGGCCCAAAGTCATTTGCTTTTCTCTGAAGGGATTTTATGTGGCTCATACTGAGATTTCTGGAGATCCAGACTCAGAGTTCTTGCCCCGTGTCTTCTGGAATAACACACTTTGTGACTGCACCGATGCAGCAGCACAGGGAACAAATAACGTAAGGAAGTAAAATGAAATCACATTTAAACTCTCCTTCCTCCTCCCTGCATGCTGAGCAGCCTGGTGTTGCACTTGGTGGGGGTTTCTGACATCTCCTGTTGTTACAGCAGAGCCACACCAGAGTTCCACGTGTAGGAAGAGGAAGGATTTCTCACCTTGCCATAAGAAAGGGATTTGTTACAAAGCCAGCTGTCTCAATACAGCTACAGTAAATGCAATATCTGTATTCTGGGCAGCGACAAAGAAACACAATCCAAACAAGCAGTGGAATAATTGCACCATGCTATTATTTACTTATTTTGCATTTTCTATATATTCTCCTTCACTGCATGCGCAGTCTGAGTACATAGCAAGGCCCCAGGGCCCTGGAAAGCCAATTTACCTTTCAGATGAAGCATCATAATCATATGAAAAGAACATTGTTCCTCACTGGGCTTAGTAATATTTTAACTGAATCAGTATGTATGATATGTATTGTTCAGATGCCCCCTCTGGTCTCATTTGTGGATTTTTGTATTTATTCATATGAAGTCTTCGTCACCTGCTCCTTTTAGGAAGCTTGTTATGCACAGAATGCTTTGTACCCTTTTTTGTCGTTCTCAGAATGAGCTCCCTGAACCAGAGCAAGACAATGGAGGTACAACGGAGTCTGTGAAAGAGCAAGAAATGAAGTGGACAGATTTGTCTCTGCAGTATCTCCATGAAAACGTCCCTCCCACGGGAAACTAATGAATCCAGGGGACTTCATGTAAAATTATATCTTCTGTTAACTTATTCTTTAGTTGGTGCCAATTCTGTTCTTAAATGTTTTCTACACGTGATAAAAATGTACTTTTCACTGTCTGGAGTTGTTCTTGCATTTCAAAACTCGGGATGGGACGTTTGTGATCACGGAGGTTTTATATCCCAAGAAATAAAACTGTGTTTTGTGTTAGAGTTTGCTATACAAAACCCAGATAACCACAGGTCAGTGGTGGCACTGGACATTGCCAGTGCTGGCCTCCGTATATTTTCCAATACACATTGTTTAAACAGTGCCATTTGTGCTAAGATGATTGTTACTCAAAATCACTGCCTTTTGGCTGAGGGAAAAGCCAGCCCAGTGAGTGACAACAGCTGCTCAGATGAGCTGTCTCAGAGGGAAACAGCCAGCTAAGTGAAGTGATGGGGAGAAGGAACGAGGGGAGCTTAGCTTCAGGCAACAAAAATGTTACCTCTTCTTATGCTGAGAAGAAAGGCAAGGCCCTCTTTATTTCTTTACCTCATTTTATCTCTGATTCTCAAACATCTTTTGCAATAGGTAAAAGCCTTCTGTTCATCTTGCGTGTTTCACTCTTGGACTGATTCCTTCACACCGTTGGCAGAACTCGCTAAGGAGAAAATATTTTGACAGTTTAGGACTACTGGTAGAGGTGAGAAAGAATCTGGAAGGAAAACAATATTTCAGAGTATTTTCTATTGCCAGCGCATCAGAAAATAAAGCCATTTTTCTGGAGCCCACAGCTTCCAGATTCCGCAGAAATCTTTTGGGTATCTTTTCACAATGTTTATCCCCTTCAAAATCAACAAAACCCAACGTTGACCCTGTGTGAGTAGCACATGGAGCATGTCAGGAGTCCTGTGGGGCTGTGAGTGCTGAGCTGCAGGAGGATGCTCAGTTTGAGGAAAAAAACTGGGGCTGCTCCTGCCTGAGGAGATAGCAGTGCCTGCACTGAGCCAGCAGTGTGCTCAACTGAACAAGAAGGAGTTGCAGGCAGCCAGCAGGCTGTTCAGGATTAACCCAAGCTTCATATGATAGTACAGACCGAAGAAACAGCTCCGCCGCTGGGAACTGTAAAAGTTCAGCTCCTCTCTGCATCTCACCAGGGGCAAAACAGAGCTTGGGCTTAATGAGGTATTTCTGATCCTCCCCATGTTCCTCTCCCTGTAAAGAAAACACTAGAAGCTGCGTGGTGGCTTTGTCTATGTAGCAGCCATCTCTGTTTTCTCTTCCCCTCCCCTCTCTCACTCCATCACAAACTCCATCCCCATCGCACCAATTTTGCCACGAGATTTTCCAGCTCCGATTTCAGGCTTCCTTTCCCAGCCCTGACAGTTGTCCCTGCATCTGCCATCTTCTTAGTGTCCAGCAGGGACAAAAAAAATAGCCTTTCTCACTTGAATTGGATTCACAAGGTTCCAGCAGGGCTATAAGAAAACATGGTGGGGATACCAGATATATGAACGCTATCCAAAACAGCAGCTTCTGGGCAGCATGTATTGAGTTGAGCTGCGACTTTCCCTTTGTCAGGATGGAGTGGCGCCCATCCACAGCCTGCCTGAGGCTGCAGGATGGTTACAAGGGGGTGAGAAGAGATGCTGGGCTTCCACCTGCTGGAGACAGCCGGAGCGTGGGAGAGCCAGAGGGACACGGATGGGAGCGTCCCAATGCTACGACGTGGGGTCCTGGGAAGCTGAGCGCTGGCCCTGCCCCGATGCCTATCAGCTTTGCACACCTACGTTCTCCACTGCCTTTTGACACTCTCTGCAGAAGATGAACAGGCACGCAGCGATTTCAACACAGGCAGTCAGACCGCTGCTCACAGTGTGATACTGAGCCATTTCTTGTCTTTCATTAGTCACAGCCCAGGGCGAACGATATTTAAAATCAGGGATCCTGCTACAAGAGAAGGTGCCCCACCTTTTGAGAAAGAAGGGCCAGTTGTATAACTTCAGACCCGTCTTCATTTCTTGGCTGGGAACTTCCTCCTTTCACCACACCTACATGACTGGCAGAAAAAGAGAGCAAACAGCTGTCAGACACAGCAAGCACATGCCAAAGAAACCACAGGACCCGTAAGATTTTCTACCTGTAGAAGTTCCATGCTGAGGCTGTGTGTCACGTTCTTCTGCCTTTTGTATGGGGTGAAAACAGGTAGGAAGTCGATCGTTTTGATTCTTTTGTTCAGTATAACGCTTACTCTGCTTTGGAGGAGCAGAGAGAGAACCTATCTGCCCTCTGCATTATAAGGTTACTGTGTAGGATTTTTCACTAGCATTAGTTGTCTTAAAGCAAACTGTCTTGGTTTTGTGAACTGAAGAATTCCAAACATAAAGCCAGAAGTCATTTGTATGATCTCTTCTTCACTTTGCAAACATTTCTCTTATACAAGCATCATCAAACTCAACCATCGACACTCAAAACGTCGTCTGAAATCTTCAGAGAAGAATGATTTCTTTTCAGCAGCGCATTACATGACAGCCACAAAGGATGAATTAGCATTTATGAACGCTGAACTTCACTTGGTATCCTCGTGGCCCCATCAAGAATCAACCTGTTTAATAATCAACAAATGTGCTGCCTTCTGTTAGTGCACACATGGGAGCACGTCGCCTGCTTTGTGAAGCTGCAGCTCCACGCTTTGCAGGGAAAGCAAATAGGATTTAGGACTACCTAAAGTGTTCCCAAAAAGGCAGATGGTTCATCAGGTTCCTAGGGCAGCCTTGGAGGTCTCGTTTTGCTTATTGTGATGAATACATAGTAGAGATACTAAAGGCCATTTTATGAGGTGGAGGGCAGACCCTTCGTGTGGAAAGCATGGGAACACTCAGTAATGCTGCTAAGGTTTGCTGTGTGGCAGTGCTCGAAGCTGGCCACTTTAGTGCTGATGCGTCAGGGTCTCTTGAAACAAAAGGCACATCCCAGGCAAGGTAATGGTGCTTTGGAAGTCAGGGATGCTGCAGGCTGCCATGGGAGCAGCAGCACGCTGGTTGGAGGTCTGCAGAAGGTGCTAAGCAGGGAGCAGTCTCTTGGTGGGCTCTGTGAGGCAGTGTGATCTCCCAAAGCTCACAGTTAGGACAGCCACAGATGTGATAGAAGTGGCACAGATGAAGTGATGATGAGGAGAAACCTTTTGGACCTTCCCTTTGCAAGAGGCCAAACTGGCGGAGTTAAAAAACGGAGATGCCATTCTTTCTGTGCAGAAAGCCTCAAAGATGAGAACCTTCCTGTCCATAGGCTGAACACCAGGACAAAAGAAAGGGAAAGTCTCCAAACACCATCTCCAAGGAAGGAATGAGAGAGCAGCCCAGGAGGACGCAAGCCTTACGTGGCACTGAGTGCAGCCACTGCTGCAGGCTCTGCCCAGCACCATTCTCATGGCGCTCCACCTGCTCCTGGTCTCCAAAAGCCAGCTGTGCTGAAGATGCCCCTCCTGCTGCAGGCACACCTGAGAGGCTGATCTCATGCTCAAGGCAGAAGATGTCCAGCTCCAACACAGGAATATCAAAGCAGATCGCTTTGGCTTCTGCTGAAGCACTGAGGCATGAGAGCAGCTTGCCTAGCAAAGCAGTGTTTGCCATCCTGTGCTTATCAGGAGGAGTGAATGCAGGATCCCCAGCTGCCCTCATGTGTCAGCTCCTGTGACACACAGCCATGCAGCAGGGGGAGAAGCTGGCAGGCTTTCCCCCTCTATCAGCACTCATCTGATCTCCTTAATGAAAACAGAACAAATTTAACAGGCTTGGTGCAGAAATAACAATGCTTTTTAAATGCTTCCTGTTTTAGGTTTAAGCAAATCCTGAGCAGCTCTTTAATAGCCCTTCTGTGGCAGAAGGTTTGGGTCGCTCTGGTGCCAACCAAGTGCTCCCCAGGGCAAGTCACAGCACGGCTCAGAGATAGGAGACAAATGAAGCAATCAGAGCAGCCTTGCACCATGTAGAAATAGTTCTGGTCCAGCATTTCTGCCTGCATTTCTATGTCCTCCGTGGCAGTAAGGATGATTAACAATAATGCATAACAATGCTGTACAGGAACTAAAACACATCGAGTTATTAATCAAAGATAAATGTGGTTTTATTTTCTCTCATACTGCAGTAGCACCTAAAGGAGAGTCGCCCAGTGTCACTGTGTACCAGAGACCTCCAGGTGGGGGAGAACTCCTGCTGCTGTTGCCCTATGGAGAGCAAACAGACCAAGAAAGAGGCACCAAAGGTCACCTCGACTCAAGAAAGCAGGGCCCAGAGTGACATGCTCCTGGGAGATGGGAGCTTTAGCAGGCAGAACACCCTCAGCTCAAAGCCACTGACTTCAACTGATGTTCACTGGCCCTGCTTGAGAGTTCATTCTCCGCTGCTCCCATTTTGCTATTCATATCTCGGCATAGGCTTTCCATAGGAAGGACTTCTGTGGATCTCAGATGTTAAAATTTATTTCTGAATTTATAGTAGTAATTTAATACATCCAGTTGGAGTTAACTGCAACATCCTCTTAGCCTATTAACTTTTATTTCTGGAGCTCCTGGGGCTCCTGCAAAGTAATTAGCAGAACTATGGCAACTGAGCGGATTATTTTATGTGCTGGGCACACAGCATTTATATTACTCTCATGTTTCTGGTTTCCATAGGAGGAAAAAGCATGAAAGTTTATTGTGGGAACTGTGAGAGATCCATCATTTAGAAATTAAAACGCACGGAATGCTGGACACCTGCTAGAGCACTGCTGCCTTAAAGCTGCAGGTTTCCCAAACCTCTCCCACCTCCAGCACAGCCCTTTTGAGCAGCAAAAATCCTTTAGCAACCGCAGGGGAACAATTAATGCAGCACAGGGCGTGTGTGCAAGAGAGATGCTTTCTCCCACAAGGTTCTTCAGTAAAAACGAGGAGATTGTGGGCCAGAGAAAGGCTACAGAACCTGGGAGGGCCTCGGTAAGCAGTCAGCCTGGAGGCTGTTAATTCCTTTTCCTAGCAGTGCCCTGCTGGAGCTTGCATGGGGCTGTGAAGGCTCAGCTGGAGGTCTGCTGGAAAAGCAGAGAACAAAGCCAGGCTTTCAAATGGCAGAGATTGTCGTGAAAAGCAGCACTTAGTGAAAATTCGGGAACTCTCCAGCTGTGTATAAAGCCTTATCAGTGCCGTATCTCATCCAGACAAAGGGTGTCCCATTTCACAGTCTGAAATAGCAGGCTGTATCTGCAAATACAAATGAAGCACTGAGCTGCCCCTCGCAGCAGCGAAATCCCGCACAGCTTGCCAGCTCCAGACAAAACACAGAGAGATCTCTTCACCCTAGAGCTTGTCCAGGGCATCTGGGTGTGCCGTCCAACCTACGCAGCCATCACCCTCGCTGTCATTCTGTACTGCCTTCCTCACCCTTGTGAGGTTTGTGGAGAGCCCATGCCACCTCCCAGCTGCTAGTGGAAGGGATAGAGGGGACAGGGCTGTGCTGGTGAACTCGCTGCCTTTGTTCCAACACAGCAAAAAATAACTCAGATACAAAGCAGCTCCAGCCACCGACAGCATGGAAAAGAGCAGCTCAGGCAGCTCCCAGCACACGTTCTGTGCCTGGGCAGAGCCGGCAGGTAGGAAAGGCCGAGAGAAATGCTTGGCTGCTAACCTGAGGCATGCCACGCTGTGCTCGTTTCAGATCCCAAGGAGACATGTCCTGCTTTCACCGCGCTCAGCTTCAGCAGCGCCCTGATAGGGACCGACCTGGAAGTGAAGCTGATGCTGTACACCAGGCAGAATGAAGACTGCGCCGAAGAGCTCAATTCTACAGCCTCCAAGTATCTAGATCTGAGCAAGAAAACCACCTTCATTATCCACGGGTACCGGCCCACAGGCTCTGCCCCGGTCTGGATCACTGACCTGGTGCATCTCCTGCTTTCTGTAGAGGACATGAACGTCATCGTGGTGGACTGGAACCGGGGGGCAACTACTATCATCTACAGCAACGCTTCCAGCAATGGCAAGAAAGTTGCTGAGATTCTGAAGAAATTTATGGATGAAATGTTGGTAAGTTCACACTATGATATAGTTATTAATGCACAGGACGGAAAGGGCACAAAGGAAGTGCTTAAAAACAGCAGCATGTCTGGGAAAAGAAATTCCCAAAAGGGAACACATTCATTTGTTGGAAATGTAGCTACGCTGCAGTGCCAAACTCTGTACTTGGATGTGGTAGGATGGCATTTTGCTGTGATATTCAGTTCACTTTGCATTTCTGGATATTTGTTTTCCCATCCACTGAAACTCTGTTTCCACCTTCTGGATGTCCAAAGTCAGCTTGAAGTGACACTGGCTCTCTGCATCTTTGTGTCTAATGCTTTGCATGGGGCCAATGAAAACTTGTTTCTGCCCGACCTGGACTCACTGCCCCACAGAAATACAACCTCTGCCTGAGCTGCTGCATTCACAGCTCTCAGATACGGGCCTCAAATACGGGTGCTGGATATACTGTGGGACTATTAAAGGGGAAAATCATAAAATCACAGAACATCCCCAGTTGGATGCAACCCATAAGGATCATTGAGTCCAACTGTTATATTTATACAGAGTGGAACGAACCACTGGAAAACACAGAAGAAGCAGAGAGATGTGTTTACATCCTTCCTCCTGACTTTTTTTTGTGCCTTCTTAGCATGCTTAACAGCTGTGGTTCTGTCTTTAAATGCCAGATGAACGGCGCGTCGCTTGACTCCATTCACATGATAGGAGTAAGCCTGGGAGCACACATCTCCGGCCTCGTGGGACAGATGTTTGATGGGCAGCTGGGAAGGATCACAGGTAACCTTCCTGCTTCCAGGACTGCTGCTCACAGCAATCATTGTCAGCTGTGCCTTGGGCTGATGGCACATGCATGGTTTTGTGTTGCAGGGCTCGACCCAGCGGGCCCCCTGTACAGAGGAAAGCCACCCAGTGAGAGGTTGGACCCCAGTGACGCACAGTTTGTTGATGTCATCCACTCGGACACCGATGGTACGTGGGACATCTCCTCTTTACCGCTGAAAGGAAACCTGCTGGGAGCGCGGGTTCAGGTTGGATATTAGGCTCTGGAGGGTTCCAGTTGGATACTGGGGAAAATACATTCTCAGAAAGAGCAGTGAGGCAGTGGCACAGGCTGCCCAGGGAGGCGGTGCGGTCACCATCCCTGGGAGAGTGCAGGAAAAGTGAAGATGTGGCACTGAGGGACGAGGTGGGTGTGCATGGTGGGGGCGCACTGATGCTTGGAGCTGATTATCTTAGTCTTTTCCGACCTTAACGATTCTGTGATTCATAGGGAAGCAGGAGCAGCAGTGGGCAGCTCTGCTAGGACGATCCATGCTGCTTTGGCACCCTGCAGGTCTCCAGGGGGGTTGCTCAGAATGATGCTTCCTGCCTCCATCCCACTTCTGTTGGGTTTAACTATCCTATATGGCAAATCCAGCACCTCCCTCAGCCCTCTCCTCTCCCAGCCAGTGCATAGCACATCTCCAAACCCTCCCGCTGGGCCAGCAGCATGACACAAACCCTCTGTTCTGCTCCCTCTGTTCCCCCTTCTCACCTCACTGCTGCCTTTTGCCACTGCCAACAATTCAGACCTCGGCAGCACAGGAACACCCAATGTTTCAGAGCCCTCTTCCTTTCCTGCAGGCAAAAAAAGGTAAATTTTGCACCGTCTCACGCACACAGACTTATTTTAGGTGTCTGATGCCTCTGCTAAAATGACCTCATTGGCCCACTGCACAAACAGGTGAACGACTTTAACATTCCCTGCACAAGCAGGCATCCTAGAGCTAAATGAGCATTATATTCTCCAGTTGGTTTGTTTCCTTCCTTGCCATTCTACTATTCAATATTCCCTCCCTGGCTATCTTCCTTTCCCAGGACTGGGCTACGCAGACACCCTCGGCCACATTGACTTCTACCCCAATGGTGGCACCGACCAGCCAGGCTGCCCTCTGACAGTATTTGCTGGTAATTCATTTTTGAATTGCACACATACATACACACTGACAAAATGTTTCCAATCAGAGAACAGGAGAAGGCCAAAGAAACGTCACCACAGCTAGAAAATAGATGGGAAAGCCATAAGAGCAACCCCTTGCTGACACACTGATGTAATGGGCTCAGCTGGTGGTCAGGGCTGGCACAAGCATCCATGGGATGGATTTTCCACGCAAAAAACCATTGAGTAAATTTATGTTCTCATTTTAAGGCTATGTTTAGAAAACACAGGAAGGGTTTTTTGTACCCCAGGGAATAGCAATGGTAAGAACCTGCTCAGAAAGCAGGTTTGAGATGAAGGCAATGTGGTCTTTGATGGATGCAGCCACAGACGGTGCTGTTTTCTTGCTGCACGAGAATTACTAATGAAATATTTCTTCTCTGTGTACGGTTAAGGATTGAAGTACTTTAAATGTGACCACCAGAGGTCTGTTTTCCTGTTCATGGCATCCCTGAAAAAGAGCTGCAATATCACCACGTACCCATGTGAGTCATACAGGAGCTACAGGAGGGGGAAATGTACCAGCTGCGAAACCTTCCAACCCATGCCATGCCCCATCCTAGGTAAGGACCAGGGGATTTTCCCATGCTTTGCACAAACACTTTGCATCATGATCTACAACAGGATGGGATCCAGGGTGAAAAAGACAAAACAAGAATTGAGATCTTTACACAACGGGCTGCTTTGGAGTGACAGAACCACAGAATGGCTTGAGTTGGAAGGGATCTTAAAGACCATCTGCTTCCAGCCCCCTGCCCCACCAGCTCAGGCTGCTCAGAGCCCCATCCAACCTGGCCGTGAGCACCCCCAGAGATGGAGCACCCACAGCTTCTCTTTGCAGTTGAACAGAGACACGCTGTTTCTTAAATATTTGCATTGTTATTCCCAGCAATTGAATTGCTGATGTACCTGCTCAGTAACCCTCTGTTTCATTTTTCAACTGTTGTCTACAGGCTATTACGCCCACGAGTGGAAAAGCCATTTAACAGAGCAGAGCCACCCAGTGACAACCATGTATTTTGATACCGCGGACCAAGAGCCGTTTTGCTGTGAGTGACAAAGATCCCTGAAATGGTTTCTCCTTGTGCATCTCCTCCTTCAGCAGAGATGGTGGGCACTGACATGGAGACAGGGAGAGGAGAAAGAAAAGGCCTCTGGGTGCACCGTGATGTAACCCTATGGAGAGTGCTTCCTCTGGGGCTTCCCCACACACATCCACCCACACCTCACCCCACGGCTCTTGGCACTCAGGACAGGGCTGGGATGCACAGCAGGGCAGGGTGTGACCACGTTCTCTCTTGCTCACAGTATACCACTACTTTGTGGACATCGTCACGTGGAACAAAGGCACCAGGAGAGGCACGCTCAGCGTGGTGTTAGCTGATGGCACTGGGAAGAAGGCAGAATCCAAAGTTAACCCGTAAGTCTCACCGAACCTGATGAAGTACCAGTATTAGCAAACCACGCAACACAGCTGGAGCTGGGAAAGAAGCAAGACCTCCTCCTCCCATTTTTGCTGATCCTTGATACTGTACGCATGCTAGGTGACCTCCGCAGTCCCCTGGTGCACACCAGTGCAGCCCAGCCCTTTGCTCTGGATGCTTCCCAGCTCCCCGAGTGCTGTCATGAACAGCAGGGCTGCCCTGGGCCTCCAGGAGAGCAGGGCAAATCCCAGCTCCCCACTTCCTTGCACCCAGCTCAGCAGGGATGAACCCAGGCCTGAACTACATAACACAAATCAATTCATTCTGCTTGGAGAGGCAAAAAAAAAAACAGCCAGCATTCATCTAGACGTGCAGTTTCCCATTGCTATGAACACACCTCAGCCCAGAGTCCTGCCCAACCAGTTTCCCCACATCTCTCTCACTGCATGTTCTCCCAGCCCTATATGCCCACGTCAGAACAACCCACGTAGCTCCAGCTTGCACAACCCATGGCAGCCCACACATGGCCTATTTACTGCAGGCAGGTAAGAACACGTCCTGCCCATCACACCTCCCAGAGCCCCCAAACAAGGGCCGTGTGTGAGCGCTGCAGCCTGCAGGCGCCTCCAATCACAGCCGTGTTCCTAAAGGAACCTCACAGCTGCCACACACAGCTCACATGAGCAGCTCTGTGCTGACCACCATCGCTCAGAGCAGCTGAACAGGTTCACACTGCAGATCTGAACGTGCAGCCACTTCCTAAAAGCCAGAAACTGATCACAAATCCGGTCCTCCTCCCCCAGCACTGTGCCTAATATCACACTGACTGCATTAAAGCCACGCTGTTCCCCTGGGGACTGCCTGACACTTGTCTGCTTTATCTCTAGCGAAGCTGCAGCCTTCCAGCAGTACAACCACCTCAGTTTGCTCGTTGGATTCAACCAGGATTTTGAAAACGTAAAAAGGATTTCTGTGACGTTTTCCACAGGATCCGTCATTGGCCCCAAATTCAAACTCAGGATTCTCCAAATGAGGTTCCGCTCACTCACAAACCCAGAGAGGTAAGTGCTGCACAAACTGTCCTTACTACAAGATGGGCGGAAATAGAGAAAGCTCCCACATCCCAGGGCCGGCAAGTTTGTCAAGAGGAATTACATTGCATTCAGTAATTCTTGTATACACGTCTTGGGAACAAATCCCCAACCATCTGCCTGACCACAGAGGTTATCTTATTGCGTTGAAAACATAATTTGTGGTGTGATGTTTTAACCTCTGTTCAGGATCATGACCTGTGTGTGGCTGCACAGAAGCTGCCCAGGCCTGAACACAGTGCTGAAAGCGAACAGAACTCTCAGGGAAATACAGCCACAGGAAATATCCATATCCAGTTAGGGAGATTCATTCCCTCTTGGAATCCTGGTGACTGGGAGCTGCAAAGCAGTGACTGCTGACCACTGCACACGCTGATGGGACTCCTGCAAAGGCTTCTGTCATCCTCATCACCTCCATGTGCTCTGCAGCCCTACTGAAAAGACCTCTCAGATCCCCAAGTCCAACCCCAGCCCACCCCACCACATCCCTCGGTGCCGCATCCGCACAGCTTCCAGGGATGGCGATTCCCCGCCTCCCGGTGCAGCTGCGCAGCGCCTCGTGCTTTATCGCAGGCCGCCGCTGTGCCGGTACGACGTGGTGCTGACGGAGAACGCGGAGCGCAGCTTCAGACCCATCCCTTGCGGCGAGCGGCGGGGAGGAGCAGCACCAACAGCACCAACAGCAGCGGCGGCAGCGGCGGCAGCGGGCGGCTGAGAGCTGTCGCGTCCCGCGGGCGCCACACGGTGGCGCTGCGCTCAATACAGACGTACAACCCGAGCCCGTGCGCTGTCGGCACACTCCCCCCCAAGGCGGCCGCGCTGCGCACGCGCGGCGCTCCGGGTCGATCGCGGTGCCGCGATGTGGCGGCGGCCAGCCGGGCTGCTGTTGGTGTTTGCGGGCTCCACGGCCGCGCTGTGGCTGCTGTCGGCTCGGCTGGGCGCGGGGCAGACGGGCAGGTGGGTGCGGGAAGGCGGGCGGGCGGGCGGAGCGGTCGGAGTCGCGACGCGATTCCCACCGTGCGTCCCGTTAGGCCGCTGCGCTTCCCTTCGGACCTGGAGGAGCTGCGGGAGCTGAGCGAGGCGCTGCGGGACTACGAGCGGCGGCACCGCGGGGCGGCCGTGCTCCTGTTCTGCGCCGCCTACCTCTACAAGCAGAGCTTCGCCATCCCCGGCTCCAGCCTGCTGGTAGGGCGCCGTGGGGCCGCGCCGCGGGGCCGCGCTCCGTGCTGCGGGGCCGCGCCCGGCTGTCGGCACGCCGTTTGTCCGCAGAACGTTCTGGCCGGAGCGCTGTTCGGGCCGTGGGTCGGGCTGCTGCTCTGCTCTGCGTTGACGTCCCTGGGAGCCACCTGCTGCTATCTGCTGTCTGGAGCCTTCGGGAAGCGTTTGGTGGTGCGCTGCTTTCCGGATAAAGTGGCTCTGCTGCAGAGAAAGGTAACGGCCGCCGGTCCGGCTTGGCTCGGATCTCGTTCTCGCTGCTCGTATGCCCCACCGCTGGGCTCCAGGCGTACGCTGTTCAGCGGTTCTGGACCGGTTGCGTTGTGGGCTGTTGGGGAAATACATTGCCGCAGCCCTGGAGGTGCTCGGAGCCGGGCTGGATGGGCTGCGGGCAGCCTGAGCTGATGGGAGCACCCAGCCCACGGCAGGAATGGCACTGGGGGAGCGTTAGTCCTTGCCGAGCCGTTCCGGGGCTGCGGCCATTCTGCTCGTACTGCTAAAAGAGAGATTTTCTCTTGCCAGGTCGAAGAGAACAGGAGCTGCTTGTTTTTCTTCCTGCTGTTCCTGAGGCTGTTCCCCATGACGCCAAACTGGTTTCTGAATCTCTCGGCTCCCATCCTGAACATCCCCATTTCCCAGTTCTTCTTCTCCGTTCTCATCGGTGAGGCCTGGGGATGCTGGCAGAGGGGAGGTGGTGGCACTGCCTCCTCAGCACCGAGCCCTGGGCTGGGGAAGGCAGAGCAGCAGGGCTGAGCTGGAACTGCCCCAGTTAGCTGCTCACATTCACGGAATCACAGGATGGCCCGGTTGGAAGGGACCTCAAGGATCATGAATCTCCAACCCTCTGCCACATGCAGGGCCACCAACCTCCACATTTAATACTGGACCGAGCTGCCCAGAGCCCCATCCAATCTGGCCTTGAACACCTCTTGGGACAGGGCATCCACAGCCTCTCTGGGCAGCTGTTCCAGCACCTCACCACTCTCATAGTAAAGGTTTACACTGCTCCTCTTGTAAATGTGGGTGCAGCAGCAGCACAGCAAAGTTTTGTATCACGCCCTTGTCTTTCTGTCACAAACACAGACACCTATTTGACCTTGGGCAAGGATGCATTTGGGCTAATTTGGCATTCCTTCATGGAGGCAAAGGGGATGCTAACTCTCTTCTCTTTTTGCTCTGATTCTTCCAGGTCTTACCCCCTACAACTTCATCTGTGTACAGACAGGAGCCATTCTATCACAAATCAACTCTCTGGATGCCATTTTCTCTTGGGACACACTGCTCAAGCTGCTTCTAATGGCTATGGCAGCATTGATACCAGGGACTCTGATCAAGAAATACAGCAAGAAGCACTTAAAGCTGGATGAAGACGAGCACGCTCCATTACTCAATGGCAAAAAGAGTATGTGACGGCTCAGATGGCCCAGGTGCTGGGGGACTGCCTCACAAAAGCTGCTGGTCTCTGTTCCTGTGGGTTATATTCTGCATGCTCTGCATCCTTGTGGACCATGGATAATTGCAGCTTTTACTCTTCTCCTCATTAAGAGGAGGTGTAACGTTCTCCTTTTTAATTAATGTTTTATCGTGCGTGGATCTGCACTGAAAATAGAAGGAAACTTGGTGAACACTGGAGGTAGATTGCCTGTGTCCTTTAAGTCAGCCTGCATCTCTGCTGTGCTGGCAGGTGTTGCCAGCCTATTGCAAATGCATTAGCACCTTGCAGAGAGAGGCAGGAGTAGGGGCAGCCGTGGAGGAAGGTGAGTTGTCCCTCCTGGCCAAGCACCACATTCCTGTGGTCTCTCTGCCAGCCCGAGTCCAGTCTTCTCTGGAGGACTTGTGGAGAAGCACAGGCCAGCTCCAGTGTTGGTGCAGCAGTACTCCAGGAGAAGGGGAAGCCTGGGCTGGTCCCAGCACCTTGACTGCCAAAGCAGCCAGCTGCTCACAGTGAGGCAGCACTGCACTCAGCTGTGCCAGAAGCAGCCTTGGCTTTTTTTCACTGCCTTTCTCAGCTGTGTTTCTCAGCTCTCAGGCTGTGTTCCTCCCCCAGCCTTCTCCCCGCCCATACCTATTCAGTATTTTTGGCATAAAATGAAAAACAATCCTTCTGTGCTGTTAGGTGTAGAGATACAAATAGCAAGTTGAAAGACAAAAAAAAGAATGTTTCATGGTCACTAGTTTGTCCCTGTACCTTCCACAGGAGAGCTTTCCCAGATTCAGAAGACACTTTTCCTCTCACTGTGCTGTAATGCACATCCTGCAGTGAAAACATCCAAGTTTGAGGACAGCCAGGAGGTGTCTTTGTGCATCAGGTCTGACAGGGAGCTGCTCCTTCCCACCACAGCAGCCAGAGTTGGAAGCAACCAGGACAGCAAAGGGCAAAGTTCTCAGGATTCAACTACCCAGCTCACGGCAAAGCAGCTTGCACAAGTAAAGGTCACTGCTAGGTCAGCTAGGTGCTTAAAGTCTGCTTGTGTGCCTTCACATCTGGTATTCAGAGCTCCAAGTAGCTCCAGCTTGACTGGGGTTAGAGACAGGCAACCGAAAAACAAACTGCTTGCCCACATCTCATTAATTATTGCAAGACTTTGCCCCAGAGCATACCACAAACCATTCCCAGATACCAGACCAGCCTGAAAAGCATTGAAGTACACTGGCTTTTTATTCCATGCATTGTTTGTTTTGATAGTCATTCTTGTTTCCATCACTGTACACTGTTCAATACAAAAAAATCAAGTTTGTATCAGGAATCCGCAGAGCAGGGAGGAGAGAGATGAACACTACTGGACAGGGCCAGGATGAAATGGTTACTCAACATGACAGTGGGGAAGGCAACATTCAGCATTGGGAGAAAAATCTAGGCTAGTGTTCAGGAGCTGTCAGCAGCCACGAGAACTGGCTCAGGGAAGTCAGGATGCTGGAAAGGGAACACAGTTTACTTCTGTCCTGCAAACACGGTGTTACTGCAAGGAAGTGCACAGAACTGCAGCGACGCATCGCAGTCCATGCGCAGATCTGGGCCAGCGGCACCACGCAGAGCACTGCTCAGCCCCCCGCACAGCCACACGTGGGGTACAGGGCTGTGTGTTCACACAAGGAAGGGGCAGCCCTAGTGGCAGCCCCAGAGGGACACTGCATTGTAGGCAGCAGCTACGAGGAGCTACGGTGTGACATGCAAGAAACCAGGCCCCAGAGTGGCTGCAGTGTTTGCAGCAGCCAACCAGAAGGGTTCAGTTCTGCTCCTCCAGCTGCAAAACAGGCCAGCGTGTCCCAGGGCGAGGCAGGGAGCAACCACTGCTCCGCCAGGACAGCTGGCCAGGAAGGTCCCCGGATCCCACACACCAAGGCATCCGCATCTCTGCGGGCCCAGAGGAGTTTCAGCGCATTGAGAAGCTCTGAGCTGAGGCTGCAGCTACCAAAAGCCCCATAGGATCATCTTGGTAGGGACAGAGTTAGCACGGACTGAAGCACAGAGACTGAGATAGGCCTGAGCTGGAGGCAGCTGTGCTGTGGGCCTATTGCTGCAGGACTGCTTGGGGGTACGGTGGTAGATGTGAAGGGGAGCTCTCAACCTCTCTTTATGGAGTAGTTTGATCTTTTTCTTTGTGTGCGTACGTTACATGCACAATTCTGCACCACTCAGTTCTCATGCCCTAGCCTCCAGCTTGCTGGGTAACTATCTGTAGCACTTCATCTACACCAAAACCTCCCACACCACAACAGCAAAGTCTTGCCACCTCACATACCGCCAGCCATGGGAGAGGCCTTTGGGTGGAAGAATCAGTGATGGAAGAGAGAGTAAACAAGAAACAAACCAGGCAAGAGCTTCACTCCCCTCCACGCTCCGTCTCGGTGCAGAGCTGAGCATTGCTGCTGCAGGCAGCGTGAGCTGATCGCTCCACAATCTGACAGTCCTGCAGCAGCGATGCACCATGTGCCAGCAGTAACTGCCCACTTCTCTGCCTGTCCTTCCGGGCATCTGTAAAGGTTACTCCCTTTGTGACCAACACCACAGCCACTCGCTCCCTGGTCACTGCTCCCCACCAGCTCACGGGCTGCCAACTCAACCAGCAACACAAGGAACTGCAGCATCCCCACAAGGAATACCCTGGGCTCAGGCTGACTGCAGCCATCCCACCCCGACCAGCTGTGCCAGGTTCCCTGCCCTAGGGTGACAGCACCCATGAGAAGCATGGGAGGCAGCAGCTACTGACAGCCACTGAGACCAGCTCTGCTCCCATCTCTCCCAGTGACCAGGAAGAAAGTAACGTCACACAAACAGATTACAATTGTGCTAGCAGTGAAGCCAACCTTCTGATCTACAGAAATGATAATAAATAATAAAATAACATCATAACTTAAGATCTGTGTGTAGTCCAGCTACAAAATTTTAAAATATGGGATAATTTAACTCATACAATACTGCTCTCTGTATAAGACATTTTCCTTCATTTTGCCACGAGGCTATAAATTACCACAGATAAATTCAAACCAATATGTTAACATAAAATGTAAACAAACAAAGCAACAGAAGTACCTGTCCATGGTCCATTCCTGCCGTTCATCTCAGGCTGGTGTGCCAGGCTGCAGGGCAGCACCGGCTGTGTCAGCCAGCACGCTACGAAGGGCAGAGTGAAAGCTCTGGTAGGGGAAGATCAGCTAAAGGGAAGGGAGGGGAGGGCGTGCTCTATCATTTTGTTCTCTTTAAATATCAATTTAGAAGAGTAGTGTTTGAAGGGAAGGCACTATGAGTTCTATCAGAGAACAAACTTTTCTCGTCTGCCAATGCCTCCTCAGCCTGTCCACATAGCAGTATTATCCTCACTTTCACCTGTAGAGTTTCAGCTCGAAGAAGAAACAGGGGCCTCAGGGTACACCTGAGACACAGCTGTGCCACAGCCACAATGTTCCCTGCGCAACCTGTTTTGCACCAAGCCTGACACGAAAGGCAGGCAGCTGTGAATGCTTCCAAGAACACACAGTAAGGAGACGGAGCAGGGCTGATGCTCGTATCTAGGCCAGCGATTCCCAGTCTTCCCCCCCAGCACACAGCTCTCTGCTGGTTACTGATGCTGTTGTAGGTGAGAGGCTGCTTCTCCAAATCCAGCACAGGCATCTCCAGTTTCCTCCCCAGAAGAGTGCTCGGGCTCTGCAGAACGTGCTCTCCAAGTTCTTGCTTTTCCAACACTGATTTGATTGATTTCTTTAGCTGACTGAAACAGACAGGAGGTAAGAGGAGGAAGTAAACTGGGAAATGGCACACTGCATCTGAAAGAGGATTCCCTGCTCAACTGGAGGTCAACGCTGCCAGAGTGAAGCAAGGACGATGTTAAGAAGTGCTCTTACACCAATTCTTGAGAGGACGAGGTTAGAATACATTTGCAGGATCTCACAACCATATGTTGATTAAAAAAAGAAACTAAAAACCCTTAAAATAAAACCCATTATTACATTCCTGGGGATGCATTGACTCAGAAGACCCTGGATGTTAGCACCTCAGTACCAGTTTTCTCCAGGAACAACACGTCCACCTTCTGATTAAAAAAATGACCCAGCTGGTTATACTGAATTCGCTTTGTTCACAGGTTACCTTGCAGTAAGGTCTTTTTTACACTTCCTCATGTGATAAGACTGAGTAGTTCAGTTTTCTTCATCTGTTCTCCAATCTTCAGGGCCATGAGGCCTGGTCCCCTGTGAAAGCAGCAAGAGAATCCCCCGCTCTGTACACAAAGCTGTCCAGGCAGGACTCCCAGGATGTTTCTCTGTCATGTGCTTGCTTTCTGAATTTTTTTCTTTTTTTTTTTTTTTTCTTTTTTGTTTTTTTGCAACAAGTCTGTGTGTCTATAAATACAATCCACTCTTTACAGTAAAAAGTGTTAAAATGTCAAAAAAATAAATATCCATGTTACAGTAACTAGATTATTCGATAAAATACATCCCTGCCATTCTTGATTGAAATGCTCAAAGAGAATTAATTTCATTTGGACATTTTCCAGAGATTCAGGTTATTGCAAATCACTCCTGGGGTGGGAAGGAGAAACATCTTCTCTTCCTGTAAAGTGTGATGAAGGGGAATGAAGTGGAATCTCGGGGAAATCAAAATGCCAGTATCAGAAAGCTTTGGGGGAGGATCTGTATTACCAAGTAGCAGAGCTGCAGGGCTTATTGGTCCTGACTGTGGCATCAGAACACTCCCCTTCAGAAGAGTCACAGTCTGATTCTCCAAACTGTGCTTCTCCAAACTGCGCTGGGTTCTGCAAAGCAAAAGGAAAGGGAAATATTCAAGCAGCAATCCTACCCCATAGATCAACCACACCATCCCAGTCAATAACAAGAGCTGGGTAAAGGTCACCACCAGCAGGGGAGGACGAGATGGCAACACGTGGGAGATGTCAACAGCACATAAGTGCAGTACCAGAGGTCACTTCTCTACCCCTCAAGGAGGAGACAAATAAAAATATCTGCTCAGAGCACCATCATCACACACAGACAAGGGGATGAGGAAATGGTGCAGCACATACTGCCCTCCCTCTCCTGAACATTACAAAGACAGTACAAGAAAGAAAACTGTTCTAGCTTCATCTCTGGTCTGCCAATGGCTCAGTCTGAGGCAGGCAGTTTATATCTCTTCCACTTCATTATCTGTTCCATTGCTTTTTTTTTTTTCATATCCCAATTAGTGCAACTGCAAATCTGATGACCTCCCAAATATTGCACTCATCCCAGCTGGCAGATTATATTAAGCTTTTTTTGTGCTGCTTTCACCTCATCTATTTATGCGATCAAGTGCAAGAAAGACCAGGTATCCAAATCACTTTCTTGATGCTGTGCATCTACAGCACTTTCTAGGCAGTGCTGGTCCTTGGATTCCTCTTTTTTTCCTTTTTCTTTTTTTAATTACCCAATGAGTCGAAGAGGGGATTGTTAAACTCACCTCACAGCTGTGTTCATCTGCACAGAGTTTCCCCAGAGACATCTGAGTCTTGACTCTCCGCACAGCACACTCTTTGTCTGAAAGCCCATCAGACTGGGTGGAGATTTCAATGGGGATCTCTGGAGTCTGGGACAACATGTCCTCCAGCTTCTCAGCCAGCTCATCTTCCAGCTTGGCAGCCAGCTCATCCGGGCTGTTGGAGTGATCACTGGTGTTCCCCTCTTCTCCATCTGACACAGAGAAGTTCTCCGAGCTGAAGGTTGAGTAGGACTGGCAGCTACTAATGCAGCGGTGAGGTCTGCAAACCAGAAGAGTAGTTCAGCTTCTATGACATCGCTTCTCATTGCAGAGGAAAAGGAGCCTCTTTCCACATCAGCTGAGTCATAACTGATCTTTGAGGCTGGCAGCTCTGCAGCATTGAGCTGCCTTTCCTGTTTTGGAACTATGGAATTCTACCACCTTTTGAACGAGTTAGTTTAAGATTTGCATCTTTAAATTCATAGAATCAAATTCATCTGTTCTTTTTTGGTCTCAGCTCCTACACGTTCATACTAGCTGATCTTCTCTGCAGCATATTCTTCCATAACAGCCCTTTTCCCCAAAGAAAGGCTATATTGTAGGGTTCAAGCTAACTGAATTTGTAATATCTGCACCACCTGGCAGCAGCCCCAACAGCCAGCCTAGAATTCAAGTATGTGCACATTGCTTGAATGTGGAAATCACCTCATGGCAGTGCCTGACAGCAACAGTACAAAATATCAGTTGAGTGAACATGCCAAGAGACCCACAACAGGTCACTGCATGGAATTCAAGGAAGGCAATTTCTTCCCCAAGACAGTAAATCACAGAAGCAACAATTTCACGCGCAAGAACAGGGAACTCATCTAGCCCAGCATTCTATCTCAACTCTCAGCAAGAAGAAATAATCAAGGACAAGTATGAGAGCAGGGTGTGCAGACAGAGCCAGCTTTCTCCTGGCATGTCTTCCTAGTTTGTGCTCAGGCTTTTGAGCTGTACATCAAGCCTGGATGACTGTGCTTATTAACAGCCACTGATGGACCTACCCTCTGTAAATTTAACACTTACAACTTGTTTATGTTTCAATTTCCAGAGCACTCCTCGACAATGAACTGCACATTTGAAATGTTTCAGATGGAAAAAGCACTCTATATTCATTTTCAACCCATTCTTTGCTTCACTCGGTCTCCCTAACTTGAAGGTGAGGAATCTTTCCTTGTTCACTTTCTCCATTTCACTTTCAATCCCATGTACCTCCATTGTAGCCTCTCTACCAGCTAGACAAAAACTTCTCATGGATTTAATTTCTTCTATGGAAACCAGTTCTAACCATTCTTGTCACACCTCTCTGAACCTTCTCAGACTCAATCACAGTCATTTTAACTGGGCTAACAAAGGTGGCATTTAGGATTCAAGCTTCAGGTGTGTTGTGAATGAATACAATGGCTTTTATCTTCTCTGCTCCACTCCTAACAACCCTTAACTTATTTGCCCTCTGGATCACTTCTGCACTTCAAGCAGTGGTTTTCATAAAGTTACTGCAGCAGTTTACAAGAGCACAGGCCTTTAAGGCCTACTATTACAAATGCTTAAGAAAGAAATCCCCTTCAAGTCTCTTACTTTACAGCAAATCTGACCTGCTGTGTTCTCACTTAGCTCTTACATCCTACCTGAATGCAACCATGAAGGTTCTGGAGTCAGCCCCACTGCAGAAACAGTTAATGCAGCTTTTGAAAGAGTCCACAGAGGGTCCCAACAACCAGTCAGTCTGGTTATTATTTTTACAGGCTGAATCATTCTACCTCTTGCTAAGCAAGAGTGATCAAATCGTGCTGTGAACAGCCTGCAACAGGAGAGCCATGCTGGAGATAACAGAGCAGGCTGAAAACAGTGAGTCAACATGGAGGATCACTGAGGGCAGATGGGATGCACCGAATGTGATTCTGTTCTTTTGCCAGCACAGCTGGTGTGCAGTTGCTATGACAGCTCTGCTGAAATTCGCCCTACCAAAGAGAGATTAGAGTGAATTCACCTTTTACCTTTGTCTACGAGGAAACTCCACTTCACTGTCGACTTCGCCCTCTTCCTCTTCTGAGGAGTCATCGCCACTCTGGCAGAAAACAAAGGACAAGAATGATAGCACAGCTGTGAAAGAACAAACACACGACTTCATGGCTGCCCTTGGACCTCTAGGACAAAGTCACTGTGTTAGCAGCCTGCAACCAAGAGGACAAACATAGAACTGAGTCGGACTTGGTCTTACTCGGACATTATTTCAGACAGTCCTAATGCTGCCATTTCTGAATTTGGAGAGATTGACTTAGAAATAAACTGGAAATACTTCATTTACTGAGAACGTAATGTTCTGGATTTCACCCACTCCCCCAAACAGAAGCAAACCAAGTAATTCACAGAAACCAACATAAACTATTGAGTTGATCTGCCACTCTTTAGCCTTTACCACTTTAACCTCTTCCACATGAGCCTACCCAGAGCAGCATTGGTAATGACATCTCTTTGCTGGTGGGTTTCACTAACTGGAAAACTTGAGTTTTGTCCCATTTTCTGCTTCAGAGAGCACAGAGCCTTTTGTTTTCGTTTTCCCATCTAAACACACTCTCTGCATTCTTGGTTTTTCACAGCCTCCTCTCATCCTATCTAACCTGGCAAGCCCCAGCTCAGACTCTACCTTCTTGTAATACAGAGCTCATCCTCTTTTCATTCTGGGCTCTAAACCATACTCTTGGTTCTGGTATCCTCTTTTTCCTTCACTCTTCCACCTAGGCTTATTTTCCCTTCTCTCTGAACTCACACCAGTTCCTACCTCTCTCACCATCTGGATGGAAGAGAAGGAATAAAGAACTGTTTCTGTACAATTGTGCCACAATACCTTTTTGACTCTGGCAGTCCCAGGTCAGTGTGCTTAGTGCTCAGATATTTCAAGCAAATCTGCTAACCTAGAACCACAGCTTTCAGTCAAGGAGGATGGTGTCTCAAAGCTGCTGCAAAGGGCCATCTCCCAAAACCACGGCCAAGGCTGTATTTCTATTCTGAGACACAGCAGTCCTACAGATGCTCACTGAAACTGTGGCATATTTATCATCAACAAAAGAACGCATTTATCCCCTCCTTTGTTTTGAGAAAGGCTTGAAAACATTTTTGAGACTGTTTCAATGACAAAGATTCAGCACATTTTTTGCAATTTTGGGACCTCCTGAGGCATTATCAAAGGCATCTGACAACTCTCATTGTTAGCTCTGATACAGTACTTCTCAATAAAATTGATTCTAAAAGAATGCCCAGATCACAAAGCAGAGTTTACATCGGTATGATCTGTAAGATACAAGTTGTACTTGCAACTCAAGCGCTCTTTTGGTGGAGAGGTGAAGGAGGAAGCCTCATTTTTGTCTAAATCACCGCGCCGTCCTTACCTTTTGAATGGGTCTTGATTTGCAAGGTAGTACTGAGGAAGCCATGTGCTGTGGTGTGCCTAGGGCAGATGCTGAGGTGCAGTTGCTGAAGTCCTCTTCCTCCATCTTCTCAATGTACTGCGCGTTTTCATATAGGGAAACAGCCGTCGGGGACTGAGAATGGCTCACTCCTGTTTCAACAGATGACATCTGTACCTGACCACTGTCCTCCTCCCTGCACTGGAGACAGGAGTTGTACTGATCTGTTTTGCAGCACTCCCAGTGATCATCTTTGCTCTCTTTGCTCTCTAGATTCCTCCGGCAATCCGCTTCCATGGCAGTGGAGATGAGGTCGGGGCTGGAACCAGACATCCTCCTTTGTGCATGGTTACTGAGGGGGCTCCGCAGCGCTGCTGCAGGGCCAAAGTACCGTAAGTTGTTTGCACAGTTGGCAATATCCTGTCCGTGGGCATGAAGCCGTGAGTGATGGCCGTGGCCGTGCTGCTGTGGTAGACCGGGGTGATGAGAGTGATTATGAGGTGGAGGTGGGGGTGCATCATCTTGCACAGGCTGGTTTTTCAAGATCCCTGCAAAATCGTTGTAGCTGCCTTTGCTGTTCCCTCGGCGGTGACGTGGCTTACTGCGGTAGCGACTTTTGCCACTCAGAGTTGACATTTTGGGGCTTCCTGAGACTGGTGAGCCATTGGATGCTGCTTCTGCACTGGGTATGCCCTCTGACTTCAGCAGATCTGGTCTGAAAGACAGTCAGCAAAACTTTAACATCAAACCACAAATTAGGAAACGACTTCATCAGCTTGGAGCCGTAGGAGAGGCAACCACAGCCATAAGCATACTCTGATTTCTGTAGTCTACATGCCTCCCCCCTTCCAGCAGTCTGACTTCTGTGTTTAGGTTCCTTTGATTCCCATCACTCTATGCCTTTCCTGTTCAGCTCATCTTGCTGCTCTTCCAAATATCAACCACTTCTTCTTCTTTCACTTTGATGACCTGCTCCCCAGACTGCTCTTTTCCAAGCCTGAGATCACAGTGTAGGGCACGTCTTTCACTATGCACACATACAAGGCTCAGCACAATAGCACCCCTCATATGCTGATGGTATCAGACAGCCCATCTTAGAGGCACATGTTAATATTAATTTGGAAGTCCTTATTCATTACTAATCAGGACTCTCTAACCCTTGGAATTCCCAGAAACCAGAAAACAACACCTTTCCAAAGAATCTCATTTTCTGAAAGTCACGCAGAGAGGAAATAGCTGAAAGACAGCATGAATTCCCAAATCCTTATTTCATTTCTCAACAATGAATCCGACTTCCTTAAGGGCAGGCTGATTTCCACAATCCCTCATCCTGCCTACAGTCATTTAAATCAGGGATTATCTAAATATTCTTTAGTTGGACTCCAGAATTCAAGATAGATCTCCTATGAAAATGTCTTCACCTGTGGAAAAAGTCATATGAACCGAACAGATTCAGAGAGCTGTGTAGGTAGGGGTGAAGGCAGGATTCATTCCTTTGACCTGAAGGTAACTAAACAGCTGTGGTTCTGAAAATCAGACCAGGCCCAAAAGTGAACACTCCTTTGGGCTGTTCATAGGATCATAGAATGGCCTGGGTTGAAAAGGACCACAATGATCATCTAGTTTCAACCCCCCTGCCACGTGCAGGGTCACCAACCACACAGAACCATAGAATGAATCTGTGTGGTCAAACTTGAAGCAAGCAGTTTGCTCAACTCAGTGGGGATCTACCATTGTTTCCTGGCACAGAATGAGGCTGTTACTTCTTACCGTTTAGTCTGGCTGCCTGGTTTATGGGAGACCCCTTTCCTCTTCATCAGCTTCTCCACAGTATTGGGGTGGATTATTGGTCTGACTGGGTGGCGTTTGTAAGTCCCAGGATATTTCTTTTCCACTGCTTGCTCCCTCCTGAAACATTTAGCAAGAATAAAGCAGATCAGTTCTCCCTCTGACCAACTGCAGCTCCTGCTGGACAGAAACACAGCTGTACAGTGAGCACACTGCGTGCCTGTTTCTCAGCTATGGCTGGGTCCAACACAACACACTGTTCTGGGAAAGGACGCAGTCATTTTCTAAATTCTCTCTGCAGAGATCAGGCAGTTGGAACACAGCCCTGGTCTACACTCCAGAACAGCAACACTTTTCTCTTTACAAAGGGGGCCAAAGGATGCCAACATCAAATGGGAAAGGTGCCTTTAAGCCAGTACACACGGTGTAAAGGTACGTGCATTAAGTGGTCTGCAGTGCTCTCCTCTTAAGAGGCCTATCTGTGCCTGCCAGCCCTCTCTTTAGCCCTGGAATAAAGTCAGGGAATACTAACTCTTTAAGTACTCCTATGTATTTCAGAAGTGAGGCGTTGGTTTATGTGCAAACTGCCAGGTGTGTGGCACACCATTCTGCCCACAGATACATACTTTATGAGCTCCTTCTCACGGACCTCCAGCTGCAGCATAATAGCACTGAGCTCCATGTATAAGTTGTTGGCTCTCTCCAGCTTCCTCTCGTAGTGCTCACGGATATCCAAAGCGTGCCTGAAAATCAGAAGACAAAAATCATAATTCCAGAGCCTGATGTCTGCAGATCAAGACAGGAGAATAAGGAAACAAGGATGAGGAAAAAATCTTCCATGAGTCAAACCTGTCAGCACTAGAGCGTTTTTTTGTGAACCTCATATAGAGCTAACAGCAAATGAAAATGATGAGCTTGATACCAAGAATTAATTAGGATACAATTTAGAAAGTATTCAACAGTCCCAAGCAAGCAGCAACACTTCCTCAATAGGGAAGCTTCAAATGCCTGACATCCATAAACCTTTCAGCCAAGCCCTAATTGACCTGTTTGCACAGAAGTCATCAGTTTGCATTTTATAAAAAGCAGAATGTAGCTATAGCTTATAGCTATGGTACAACTGCATATTGCATCTCAAAACACAGCTGGAAAACGTGGCTTCTGAAAGCTTTCAAGGGCTAGGGAACATTGATGAACAGCTACAGCAAGCTGGTTGAACAAGGCTTCCTTTGATTTCTTCAGCTCGACGTACTTGGCATTCTACATTTCTCTGTCATAACTATATTTGCAAATCTGTATCACAGAAGATAACATTTTGCTTTCTTACATAAACATTCTGCTTTACCTTTTTAAGTTGATCTAGCTTTCACAATCAATTTCAGTGGGATGATAGATTGCACTGTATTCACTTCTTGAAAAACAAATAATCCAAATGAAGTGTCAGGGATGAGAAAGCTCACAGCAAACTGCAAGATGCATTTCTCACTGAGAGAGATTATCAGTTTCCACACTGTTATCACAAACACCAAAACTCAGAGACAAATATCCCCCGGTAAACACACAAGCCTTTGCCTCTCTCCTGCTTCGAGCAAACTGTTCAGGCAGCCCAAGAGCAGCAACAATTCCCACTGTTTCTCTCTCTATTGCCTTCCAAAAGTTAAGTGCCTGCAGGAATTGTGTAAGTTTCTGAACTCATGAGGAATTCAGGCTGCCTGAATTTATACCACCAGGAGCACCAGGCCCAGCAATCAGTAACAGAGTAGCATGAAGGCAGTCTGGGGGCTGCAGCACACGATCAGGAGAGAAGGCTGGAGTGGGGAAGTGAGCAATAAACAAGCCTATCAACTGACCTCAGCTCTTCTCTTCGACGGCGAATCAATTCTTCATCTAGCCGGTGGATGCAGGTTCCTTCACTTTTAATCTTCTCAAAATGCTTCTTCACCTCTTCTCTCCATTCAGCCTAGGGAAGCAACTTACACTGAGGTATTTGCAGAGGATTATGATCTCTGGTTGCACCAAAGAAAACATCGTAGCAGATCTAGTTTCAACAACTACATGTTGTATTTTCAATTTTGTACTTGCACAATTAAAATATATCTGCATTTTCTACCAAAAAAAAAGTTAAAAATAAAAGAAATTTAATAAAAGAAAAAAAACAGTCTCTTTAGAGGCATTCAAGGCCAGGCTGGATGTGGCTCTGGGCAGCCTGGTCTGCTGGTTGGCAACCCTGCACATAGCAGGGGGGCTGGAAGTAGATGATCACTGTGGTTCTTTTCAACCCAGGCCATTCTGTGATCCTGTGATTCTATGATTTTCTTCCCTCTCTGTTTCAAAGGAAACAGAATGGCTGAAAACTTGGAAAGCTACATACATGACAAAGATGAATGTCAGTAAGGTATCATAACTCTGTTGAACCCCTGAAGTTCTGATTCCTGCAGCTTTAAGGAACACATCCACTTCCTCTCATGCACCCCAACACCACATAGATCCTCTGTACTGGACACTCAGTTTCATTCTCATTCCCACCCCAAGAGCAGTTATGGCTTACTGGGTAGGGCTCAGAGGAACCTCCAGATCCTATGCTTTTAGATCTTCCCTAAGAGTTCCAGAGCACCTTCACAGCCCTGTCTTTGTCCCACTGCCTGCCCTGCTCATTTTCACTATAAACAAAACAGTTCCTCCCTGCAGTGTTGTGGTCTCCTGGAGCTGGGAGCAGAGCTTCTGAAGTCAGCAGTCTCAGAGAGAAGCAAACAAGACAGTTCCTGTCAGTAGATGTCTCAGTCTATGGAAGTTCAGGCAAAATATTATAAAACACCCATCAGCTTTGCTCCTCCCCAGGAATCAAACTGATATCACTGATTTTGACTTTTGCTGCACTTGGAGCAGTGTCTGAAACCAAACCTATGCAGCTATCTACTTCTCATGAGTCACAGCCTGGGCTATCACCTGCTTACCTGTGATTTGAAGTAGGTTTCCTGAGGAGTAGCCAGCACATCAGCAGATGCAATATCCAGGTGCATCAGTGTCTGTCGGAAGGAGGGACGATTCCGGGGCTTGCTCTGCCTGGAACAAAACAGACAAACACCCACCATGAGAGAAGGTTAACATTGCTGACCACTGCTGCCCTTCTGAAAATGCTTCTCACTGGAACTGGTTCTCTGATGTAGCTGACAAATTAGAGCGAAGGAGCATTTTTAGGTTCTGTCTTTTGAATGCAAGCTCATTGATCTAGACATGTTTTTTATTCTTTTTCTGGTTTGTGATGGTCTATCCTACAGAAAGGGAAGAGATGAAAACTCTTTAAAATAGGAAAACATGAAAGATAATAGGAAGTGAAACTGCTCCTAACTTGTTAGTCAAGAAGAAGACAACACAGACTTCATTTCATTTTCCAAATAAATTCTGTGGAAATATTCAATCCCATAGAAATGACAGGGTAACAGTTTACAACAAAGCAGGGATCTAAAAACACCAAATGTATCGACGCAGTTTGTGCCTGAGCCCACACAGTATTGTAACACCCTGAGCATCTCCGCAAGATCCTACTAAAAAAGGAAACCCATTTGTATCTTTAAGCTTCAAGACTGAACCAGATTCAGCGTGGAGGACAAGAAACAGCTTCTCCAGACACCTCTCCCCTACAAACCTACTTCCACACATGTACACAGTGCTCAAAGCAGCACAGACTGCCTCCTGCATCTTGCAGCCATGTGCAGAAGCACTGTTAGGCAGAGCATCAGTCTCAGCACACATAACTGCAACCCTGCAAACTGCTGCACCTCAGGATCATGAGGGTAAAAAGGCATTTAAAGGATCCATAGATGCTTTGGCCCGTTTTCCCCTTTGTGCCTTTGGGAGGGTGGCTGGTGTAACACAGAAGAGCAGGAAGAGAACTTAAACTCTGTGTCAAAACCAAATTACATAGATTAAGCATTAATACATAACCTGAGACCAGAAATTTCAGCTCTAAGCTGGCAGGTGGAAGAAACTGAAAGCTCTTCTTATAGCTATGTCACATATGCAAAATCCTGATTTCATACACAAAGTTTGAATTCCTCTCTGTCAAAAAACAGTCACTTAAGGGTTTTCATTGCTCAGATAAACTGAAATCCTTTTACTCTGCAGCCAGTGAGAGCCCTGCCCTACCTGCCCAAACCACACACGTCTCCCCACCTCCTCTGAAATCCAAATGTCCTTCTGGAGCTCAGGCCTGCAGCCAAAAGGAAGCAGAATCCAGAATTTTATCACCTATTCTTGTGAGAGTATTTAAGAACCTTATGCTCTGGGCTCAACACTCCCACCAGTTCCACCCCTAGGAACGAGCTGCAGGTCTGTGTGGGTTTCAGGCTCTTACCAGGTCTGCTTCATGAGGATTTTGAAGCCATCTGGGCAGGTGGAAGGAACAGGAAGGTGCAAGCTGTTACTGCCCACTCCCCAAATGATGGCAGAGGAGTCCACATCTTTGTAGGGAATCTCTCCTGTAAGCAGCTCCCACAAAACTACTCCAAATGACCTGATGGAAAAACAAGCAAGGAGAAAAAGATCCACGTGAATTCATTTCAAAGAAACATTTGGAACATGGGAACCTGTTGCTGAACATCAATCAGCACTAGTTTTCCTATTTCATTGTTGGACTTTCAAAATCCTGAAGGAATATTAGAAACTCTTCCGTATACATGAAACATCACTCTTGTTAAATGAAGAGGAAAATTAGCTCTTCCAAGAGAGACTTTTGACTATTCTTACTGGTACAAACAGATCATCTACTGCAGGATAGACTGATCTGATAAGACAGAGGCAAGAGAGCCAAGGTTGTAGAGTTTTGTTTTGCTTTAATATGTTATTTAGCTTCATTTTCCCAGCCAAAAATTCCTTTGCTGTACTCAACTGCCCACAATAACCCTGCATGTTTCGAGAGTCTGAAACTCATCACTTCAACCACTGCAACACAGAAATGAAGAAACCAATGCAACAGACATAAATGTCAGTATCAAATGCACATAAATCTCATCTAGTATTTATTTCTGCCTTAAAAAAAAAAGGTCAAAAAGAAAAAGAACAAAGCTAACTCTGCCTGGGACAGAACTCCTATTACTAGAGGTGAACAACCGTCTATCAGGGAATGCCTTCATGTGAAAAATGGCATGCTTTCAAAACCCAGGGATTTCAAATCACATGGAAGAAGGGGGAAAAAAAGAAAAGAAAAAAAAAAAAAAAACAACAGAATTTGAGCATATTTCCCTCAAACTTTTCTGTGGGCTGCAGGAAAGCAGGAATCCCAGGTGTCTGGACAAAGCTACCAGGAAACCTCATCTGGTTTCAGCTTCGTTATGATTAAGACCTGGCAAAGGATTTTCAAGACTCCTGATAAGATTATAGATTTTTTTAAGCATGCTGTGAAGGATGAGAGAGAGCAGACATATAAGCTGCTTAGGAACTGCTCTCATTTGTTGTCAGCATTCATAAACATCATTTTCACTCATCTTGTGGGAAGAACGGATGTCGAGGAGGAGTCTGAGCCATCTCCACTGCTTCCACAGAAGAGGAACGGGCCCAAAGGCACCTCTCAGTTTACACCAAAGAGCAGCACCTCTAAATCACTCAGGAAAAGGAGTCAAGGAGTTCTCACAATCCCCAGCAGAGCATCAGACACGATGCTCCACACAGTATTCTTAAACCTGAGCCACCCTAGAAGGCAGGAAGAGGAGGGCAGAAGTACTGCAGCACTCCTTCCAAGGAACCTGTGATTCAAAGGGAAGACAGGAGGCAAACAGTGGATGTGTTTTCTTTCCAAAACAACCCAAGAGTGTCTCCCAGAAAAGCTGGGTCTGCTGTAGCCTGCTGAAACAAATATCGTGGCTGTAAAACAGGGAGATTTGTCCTGGCTACCGCTGTTAAATGTGCAGAAAGAAGGTAGAAACTGAGATGCAGTTCCCATGAAGACCCCAAAACCTGTGCAGTCATCCCAAAGGAGCTTTAAGGCTCAGTTCTCCCTCAAGCATTGTTAATAGTATGACATCTGCATGGCATCTGCCACAGCCCACAGTTCAGTAACAGTTCAGGGCACGAGACGGAAGGAGAAAGTAGTCCACAAAGGAGCATTCCTTAGGACAGAAAAGAGTGCTGAATATACAGGTACTAGGAAAACCAACTGGTTAAACAGAAGGTGAAGATGCTCAGTTAAAACAATTCTCCTACTCACCAGATGTCCACTTTTTCAGAAACAGGCTCATTGCGTATCACCTCGGGGGCCATCCAAGCCACAGTTCCCGCAAAAGACATTTTGGTACTTTTATCACTGAGTTCTTTAGATGTACCAAAATCTGAGATTTTAACTGCATCCGTGTGTGTAACTAAAACACTGAAAAAAAAGAAAAAAGAAATCAGCATCTTGTAAATTCTCTTGCACTGGCAGCCACTGGGAGTCAATTTCCTCTTAATGAACATGACCAACTGATGAGGGCAGGCTGTTTGTGATCACAGTACAAGGACAAACACGGTGCATTTTCATTGGTGACAGCACTCATTTCCTTTAGGGCAGTTGGTTTTTGTGCCTCAACTACTCTAAGTTCTACAAGTGAAAAAAAAACAAAACACCAATCTTAATAAAATTACAAGTTAACAAGGCACCAAAAATTCCCTATATTTGGGTCCTTGTCCAATTTTTAGTAAAGCCCCACCTCTGCAAACTCGGAATGTAAAACATTTTGAAGTATTCATAGAATCACAGAATGGCCTG
Organism: Lagopus leucura; assembly: GCF_019238085.1. Classification (NCBI taxonomy): domain Eukaryota; kingdom Metazoa; phylum Chordata; class Aves; order Galliformes; family Phasianidae; genus Lagopus; species Lagopus leucura. The sequence continues at coordinate 12,153,099 of NW_024962274.1, forward strand.
GGTTGAAAAGGACCACAGTGGCCATCTAGTTTCAACTCCCCTGCTGTGTGCAGGTCACCAACCAGCAGCCCAGGCTGCCCAGAGCCACATCCAGCCTGGCCTTGAAGGCCTGCAGGGATGGGGCATCCACAGCCTCCTTGGGCAACCTGTTCCAGTGCCTCACCACCCTCTGGCTGAAAAACTTCCTCCTAATATCCAACCTAAACCTCCCTGTCTCAGTTTAAAACCATTCCCCCTTTGTCCTATCACCATCCCAGTCTTGTCACGGGCTAACAGAAGAAGAAATACCTGTAGTAAAATCACAGCTGGAGCATGTTTAACAGCTGGAGACTTACTTTGGTGACTTGAGGTCTCGATGGATGATTTTGTGAAGGTGCAGATAATTCATCCCACTAGCAATCCCAGTGGACCAATCCACAAGCAGCCGAGGAGTGACTTTCCGCCCCGCTCGCAAGACTTCGTAGAGTTGCCCATGTGCACAATACTCCATGATAATACAGTAGCATGGGGCTTGTGTGCAGACTCCCCTGTCAAAGGAAGCACACAACTAGTGAGGATCAGGAGAGCATGAGTCCCAGAGCAACTCTTAAAGGCGGCAACGAAGGGGCAGGAGAGCAACCTGCCTACCCCACCAGGGCAATGCCATGCTAACAGCTCTCCTAATCATGCAGGGAGGGCAAATGCTTTCTCCACAGTCTGCACAGAACAAGATGACAACAGTAGGTTTCCTTCAATTTCCTACCTCTGTAGTTTCAGAGTTCCCAATGGGCATTTTGCAAGCCTGCATGCAAAGTGCAGCGCTGGGTAAGGACGGTGGCCATAGTTTTCTTTTCACAACAATGATTTGAGAAAGGAAGCAAAGAATAACCATGCATTGTGCCCTACAGCCAGCCTAACTTGGTTCCTGAAACCACAAACTTGCCCAGGGCACACACGCACACAGCTCTCCCCAGACATAGGTAGTACTGGTATGTTTCTCACAAGCTCCACCACTTACTTGAAGGCGATGATGTTGGGGTGTTTGAGTTTCCGCAGGTGCTTGATATCTGTTTCATTCTGGTCTCTCACTTTCTTGATGGCCACCTCCTCAGCTCGGAACTTGCCCAAGAAGACGGCTCCCTGTGCACCACTGCCCAGCCACTGCAGCTCCGAGATCTCCTCAAACGGGACCTCCCACGTATCTAGGCACAGGCAAAGGAGAAGGACCACAAAAAACATTCTGCTATAAGATCACACCAAGACAGCACCTTCCACTTCCCCTACTGTATCTCAAGGTGGATTTTCCGTGGGTGGGAGATGGCATCTCTCAGCACTGAGATGCTCAGCCCTGGCAGCTCTTTCCTCCAGCTCCTCTCTGGCTGTCCCCAGACTGTTTCTTCTCAACTCCCCTACAGCTAACTCTGGGTAAGCCACATGGATGAAGCAGGCAGCAGCCACTTAGCAGAGTGGGGTGGCACTTTAGGGAACAGTTCCTCTGCTCCAAAACTAAAGGGTGATGGTATCTGTTATTAATCACATGACTCCACTGAAAAACAGAGGTGATGAGAAACATACAATGTTCATAACTGACACCAGAAAAAGAAGATGAGCAAAAACAGTAAATAAAGCAAGCCAGAAGCAGCAGGTTGTAAAATCCAGACCAATCCCTACAGAGCTACCCAACACAAAGCGTGTTAACCACCACCACTCACAGAAACAGGTCTCTCCTGCACCAACAGTGTGCATAGCAGTTGTCAGACAAGCACATAAAGCTTATAGGGCTGCTCCTTTTGGTACTGCACACTGTTATCTGGATGTGGCCAGCATGGTCCAGCAGTGCTGTTTAAGCTGCTTAAAGAACTGCAGAACAGAAAGCTGTGCTGTCTGCAAGTCACCTTGAAACTACCACAACATCCCTCAGACACTGAGATGAAAGGCAAGCAATAATTCATTTCCTGCAACTCAATAAATGCTGTCATTTAGAGAATGAATTATTTAGCAACCAAAGCAGCGGTGAACACACTGATTTCTGAAATAAAAGAAAGGTGTCTGTCAGATCCATCAGGTAGCAACATCCAGCTGCAGTGGGACAGTGGCACCACTGAGGGGAATGGATGTCCCCAAGGCTCCTTGGGACTGACCTGACAGCCTTCCCTGCAGCAATCAGCCCTAGCAGTGCCTTCTGCTGAGGGTACAGCAAAGGAGACCCAGTCCAGCACCTGGCTCTGCCCACTGAGCTCTACACCAGTGCTCACCTACAGCAAAAACTCCCTTTGACTCTGCAGGCAAAGCTCAATTCTCAGCACGTGTTGCTTCACAGACACAGGTCTACTGTAAACCAGTGTGCGAAATACACTGCTACCACTGTCCTGGTCACAGGGCATTCAAGTATTTCTACAGCAACTGTTCTTCAGTGAACAACTAGGACTTCAATAAGGAGTTCTTTCAGTAAGAAAAACAGTATTTCATAGAGATGTATTTCTACCTGTCAGTCACCTTGTTGCTGGAAGAAGAGGCAAATACAGCTGCTGTTTTGTGTTTGCTGGTGAATAACGTATTGACACGGGCAACACTGAAACTGTTCCTTCATACTGACATAGTCATTCCCTCCCACACAAGGACACTGCCTTTCCTGGACAAAGCACACAGTGCTGTCACTCACTTCTCTTCTGCACCCTCATTTGTGAGCTGCAATAGGTAAGCAGACTGCTAAGCCCCAGGAGCTCACGTGGTCTCAGTGTCATCTGTAATCACAGAACGGTTGGGTTGGAAGGGATCTTACAGCCCACCCAGTCCAACCCCTGCTGTGGGCTGGCTGCCCCCCATCAGCTCAGGCTGCCCAGGGCCCCATCCAGCCTGGCCCTGAGCACCTCCAGAGATGGGGCAGCCACACTTCTCCAGGTGCCAGCACCTCACCACCCTCTGAGTAAAGAATTTCTTCCTAACATCTAATAGAAATTTCCCCTCTTGTAGTTTAAATCCATTCCCCCTTGTCCTATCACTATCAGACCATATAAAAAGTTGGTCTCCATCTTGTATATAGCTCCTTTTGAATACAGTAAGACAGAAGTCCCCAAAAATCCTCTCAGTGCATGGAACACGGCTACATTTTGGGACAGCCATGTCCACATTTCCCATAACACAACAAGCACTGATGATTCCCAGGGAGGCTGAGACTGCTGGAGAACAGCACTGGACTACATGCAGTAGAACATATTGGTCTGCACCAACTACAACCCAAACCTACCAATTAAACATATATATATATATATAAATACACATATATACATATATATATAGTGTTATGTATGTGTTCCCTGCTGCTCCCAGGAGCCACCTCTAAGGACAACAGGCTGACACGGGTCAGTATTAAAAATAGGTATACAAAAACAAGTGTTATCAGCTGAGGCTTCCAGCAGCAGGGAGGCAATGCACTGTGCTACCAGCACGGAATGGTTTGTGTTCCTATCTTCTCTGGGCCTAACTGAACCTGTGGGACACCTCTCAATAAAATAAAGTGTAATAATGGTAGGAATTATGCAAGAGTTTGTGTTTCTAAGGCGATTAAGAACCGCTGGAGCAGAATGATTGTAATCTGTATCCCAAGGGAAGCAAGGGAGGCACAACCCAAGCCATGCAGCCTATCTATTGGAAGCAAATTTTTGATGCTTGCCAGCACTGGCACCAGGCAGTGTTCTGCTTGGTAACACTCACAAGAAGACAGCATAAAGCACCTCACTTGCCAAAAATCAGCACAGTGTAACCAGGTAGCTCAGGAGAAAGCAATTGGAAGCAGCACAACGCCCCACTGCCCTAAAGCAGGGGACAGATCATCTGGACGCAGACCTGAGGCAGCAGCCCAAGGCTGCAAACGAGCTCCCAGGGGAAGGAAAGGCTGCCCCAGCATCTCCCTGCTGCTCCAAGGGCCAGCAATGCTCCTGCAGCCCCTGCTCCAAACAAGGAGCACTACAGCCTCTGCCCTCCTGCCATCCGTCACCAACTGGGGGCTTGTATGCAGCTGAAGGAGAGTACAAATGTGGTTGCAGTAAGCAGAATGAGATTGTTTGGAAAACAGAACCATGAATTCATTGAATCATTAAGGTTGGAAAAAACCTCTGAGACCCCCAAGTGCAGTCATTAACTCACCCCACAGCGCCCACGTCCCTCAGTGCCACATCTCCACAGTCCTGGAACACTTCCAGGGACAGTGATCCCACCACCTCCAACCTCCCCTAAACAACTTTAGGCTGTGGCCTCTCGGCATAAATGTGAATGTCAGAGTATGACAAAATCCTCAAGTTTTAGCCAAAAATCCGCTTCATGTTTATCTCTGGACAGCAGCAGAAATATCATCTCACTCTTCCTTGTGGCAATGAAAACTTTGTGGACACAGCTGAACCATACAGGCCACACACAGCAGACCCAAAGCAATCCTCATACTGCCACATCTGTGGCTATATCAAAGCTGCTTCCCAAAGAAGCATCCAGTGGGGATTACAGGTTGCAGGGCATCCACTGATCTGCGGCTCTGACCTGCCATGGCTGGAAGCAGCCATGCCCTTCTGCAGCATGGCTTTGCAGAAGCACTGCACAGAGCTGGGGAATCAAGATGAACCTGCAATGTCACACTCATGCAGCAGTGCAATCTGAAATAGCAGTTGTCAGTAGTAAGGGTTGCACAGAGAAACCAGTTTCTTGCTCTAAATACCATAAAGATCCATACACCTCATTTCTGTGCAAACAAAACAGAATGAGAAAAATCAGGAGCTGGAAACAATACATTATATATATTCATTCAAAAGCAATACACATACGTTAGGCCTTGTAATGGTAATTGTGATGTAAAACTGGATCGTGTTGTGTTGTTGCTTTTTACATACACACGCAGTGTGACAGTGATACATAAACAAAACAATGTCATCTCCTCTGAAAGCTTCAACTTCACATCAAGCACACAAACCAGGCAGCACAATGCTGACAGGGTGGTAGCACTCCCCTCTGGATGCCATGGGGCTGCCTGGCAGCTCGCTCACCCCTACACGGCACGACGCAGCCAGCCCCTGTCTCTTCTAAACCTCACCACACACCAGTTTTATTGGTTATTTATTATAAGCAGGTGTGACGTTCTGAGTTTACTCCAGCTGGACATAACAGGTTTGTAGAAGGGATTTCAAATGCAAAGAAACCTCTGCTCAGCACACAGGTCTGACACACAGGGGCTGCTGCCATTCTGCAGAGGTTTCACTGCTTGGAATTCAGAACTGAAATGACTGACTCTTGAAAGAAGCTCTACATTTATTTCAAGCCAGATTCACCCAAAACGCTGCTTAACAGTGCTCATACCTCACCTTAGGAACCATTCCCCAACCAAACCAGGGTTTTAGGAACCACTGCTGGGTTTTCTGACTAAATGATCCTATAACTTGTCTAGACGAGAAAATCATTTAATTAAAACTGAGTCATGACCACAGCAACGCAGGAGATTTCTACCACTCCGTAGCGATGGTCAGGCTGTTCCCATTCTCAATGAGCAGACACCTCACCCATTTCAGCTCCTTAATTCCAGTGACAGCTTGTTCTTTTCCCATCTGCCACTTTCCTCCCCCTATTCCAGGGGAGAAATTGGACACCAAAGGCATGGCATAATTGACTCTTAAGCTTTCAGCAGCCCCTAAGGATAAATGTATGCAATCGTTTGGGACATGTCCCACTCCCAAATTACATTTATTGTATATTTTTTTAATGTAATGTGCCCACAGAGAAGAAATACTGCCATTTGGCAGCCAACTGGAGACAGCCCTCATGCACACACAGCAGTAGAAATGCCTATGTCAAGTTCATCGGGCACAGGGAAGCCGCAGAAACAAAGCAGTTGGTGCAACCCCATGTTTGTCACAGTTCTTCTGACCCTCACTTACAAAAAATACCTGGTTCAGATTCAGACTTTGTCACAGCAGTCCAACAGCCTGGTTTAGAACATGCAATTGTTTTTGACTCCATCCCTGGCAGCCTTTGACACTAACAGCAAGTGAGGTACAAGATTACTTTTTACAAACCTATTACAGGGGCAAGTCACACACACAAAGCTGGGAAAAGCCCCAGATTTCTTTCCTCATCTTCACACACTGTCCCAGAAGAAATGAGGGCCTGCTTCCCCACTTACCTTGCTGCTGCAGCTTGTAGTCCGTGGAGTACGCCTTGCCTATGATGTTCCACACAGGCCTGAGACAGCCAAAAAGTCCCTCCAGAAACCCACCGCTCCCACTGCCTGATCTGTTGAACTGCACTTTAACATCGTCCGCCCCGCTGTTGCTCTCTCCATCCATAGTGCTCCTGTTGCCCTGAGGAATGGCCGTTTCAGATTCATCCTGCTCTCGCAGCTGCAGCACGCTGTTCTCAAATTGGTCCCTAGAGTCCTCACTGATGCTGGTCAGCACGGCTGCAGTGACCGGGCTGCTCACGTTGTCCATGAGGTCTGACTGCAGCAAGCCTTTCTCACGCATATCCTCTATGAGCTCGGGGGACGGGTGGCTTCCACTAGGCCCACGTTCATCGTGTAGCCTGCCAAAGTCTTTATCCTCACAGAAAGCTTTGCTGATGGAGTTTGGAGAGGAAGACAAGCTCAGGCGATCCTGAGTACTGGCCATGATGCCGTGAGTGTGCATCAAGGAGATGGGCTGAGCTGGAACTTAGAGAACAGGGCAATTCAGAGGTGATGTATGGAGCCAGTACCTGCAACGAGAGCAAAAGGAACAACTCTCAAATTTTCATCCAAGTATTTTCACTACGTGCACTTTTGAAGAGGGAAGCTGATAATTAACAAGGTTAACCAGCCATACCAGACAACTGTTGATGCTTCATAAACAAGGACTGCCCTGAAAGAAGCAAATAAATTCTTCCTGCAGAACCCCTGCTCACACGGTACTCTCAGTGTCCTGGAGAACATGCACCAATAGTGCCACACACATCCAAAGGTCAGAACTGTGCCACCTCACAGCACAGCTTTCATCAGACTGAAGCTGATCCCCAGGCTTTGCCCAGCTACAGTCAAGTGCCATCAATGGCTCTGGTGCAGCTCACAAACCCAGGATTCCTCTGCAAACCCCTGAGATGAGGCATTAGAAAAACAAAGAACGAGGAAGAACTTCTTTACTGACAGCGTGACAAAGCACTGGAACAGGCTGCCCAGAGTGGTGGAGGAGTTTCTTTCTCTGGGGATATTGCAGCCCTATCTGGACACCTTTCTGTACGACATACCATAGGGAACCTGCTTGAGCAGCGGGTTGAACTGAGGGATCTCCAGAGGTCCCCTCCAATCCCTACAGTTCTGTGATTCTATGACACAGTGTTCTGAACCCACTGAGGGATGGTTGGTACCTGCTCCCCTCCAGCACAAGTGGTGACCATCATAGTCCTTCAATTTAATCTGCATGCACACTCAGAGACAGTGCCCCTTTTTCAAGGCCCTCCCATCTCCTATTTGCTACACAATCCACTACAAGCCCTATTTCCACAAGCCAGCTCTGTGTCACCCTTCCTGAGGGACAGCCCAGGTCACCCCATGCTGCACTGGCTGCTGATTAGCCAGTGCCTTCCTTGGGCAGAGCCACCTCTGAAATGCCAGCCTCTGACCTTGCATCACAAGTCATTAGGCACATGCAGCCTGGAACAGAACAAAGTCCACTTTTATATTGCATATAAAATTAACAGGGGGAAAAACAGCAGTGAAAGAAACTACTTTGTTAAGAGGTAAGATCAGTTACAGTGGGTGCAAAGTCCTGAGCTCTGCAAACAGGCTCTGAAAGGAAGAACGAGGTGGCCAGGTGCACACAGCCAATCAAGAGGGAACAGCTCAGAGCCATAATTTCTCAAGATGAGGTCATTACAGAGATGAAAGATAAGAACTTGTATGAAAAGCTCATGCCCTGTGCTTCATTTCCACTTCAGCAGGAAAAGCAGTGAATGGGAACAGCCAGGAGACTGTTCTACATTGCCTCCTCTTCCCTGTATTTCCACCTGATCATAAGGGTACACATCAAGGCTCTGTCAGAAGGAAGTTCTGTACCATGAGAGTGGTGAGGTGCTGGAACAGCTGCCCAGAGAGGCTGTGGATGCCCCCATCCCTGGAGGTGTCCAAGGCCAGGTTGGATGGGGCCCTGGGCAGCCTGGTCTGTTACTGAATGTGGAAGTTGGTGGATCTGCCTGTGGCAGGGGGTTGGAGATTCATGATCCTTGAGGTCCCTTCCAACCTGGGCCATTCTGTGATTCTATGATGTCACTCTGGTTGTAAGCATAATTCTTCAGGAGAATGCAAAACAGGAAGTGAGGCCGAAATTGCACCACAGTCCATGCCAGTAAAGGAGCTGACCTAACCTTGTACAGAGCTGGTTAGTCCAGAGCTCTCCACGAGCAGCATTACAATGACTGCCTGCTCGGTGTGGGAGCTGTAGGGTGCCTGCAGCAGCATGCTTACTGCTCATAGATGTTATACCATCACAGATTTTGCTGTTGATACAAAGAAGGAAAGGGAGAAGTTTCAAACCCGAACAGAATTTCAAATAAATTCCAAACCAACTCCAGCTCAGCACTTCTGGGCACCGCTGACTCCCAGCAGCCTGACAGGGACAAGTGAATCCTTAAGTAAAAGTGTGACCAGTGTCCCTACAGAGGAATCTGCCCTCTGTAACACAGTGTGTTCAGCAGTATGAATGAAACAGTCTTCATTTCACCTGCAAGAAACCCCACAGTAAGAGCCAAAACAAGAACAGAGGTGGTAACGTCCCAAAGAACCTCACATGTACAATACACTAGCTAAGAAGAGCCAGGCTTTTGCTGTTAGCTCTGCATGCAGTTTTCTGACTTCAGAATGCTCGTGGAGACTTTGCAGACAAAGAACAGCTTTCCTTGCACAACTTCACAACTCTATAGCACACACCACTGTATAAGCACCATGTAGGCAGGGATGTTTGGGATGTTTATAATCTATATGTACCTCTTTAGCTTCTACACTGAAGAACACAGGCAAGTGGTGTTCTCCTATCCTAAGGATGCTTCTGCTGTAGCAGCCTCCAAGCCAAAGCTGAGAGCCATGTGCATGTGTAGGAGGGTTGTGCGTATACTGATGATACTCACATTTCACAAAGTGCTTCTGCAACTGCAGACTTCAAGGCAGAACCTCTGACTTAAGCTATTTTGATGAGTTCATGCACTCTGCAGCAGGCAAATTTGTTTTTATGTCTGTAAAGGAATTTAAGGCTCAGAGTAATTTTGTCTAATCTCAACTTCTTGTTAGTGATTCCATTTGCTGGCACAGCTTTTCTCCCAGCAACACCTCCCCATGCCCAAACACAAGCAGGGCAAAGCACCCCTCTTCTGGGAAGAATGAGGCAGCACCTCAACGTTCCAAACAGCCTGAACTGCTGCTGACAGCTATTAGAGAAGTGACAGAGTAATCAAAGCAGCAACGGGGTGGGTGAATCAGCTATCACAAGACATGCTTCCACAATGCCTGATACGTGTGTTCCCTCTGGTAAGTGTTCTCACACAGCACAGAGCTACCTGCACAAGTTGAACATTTATGACAGTGTCAAAGCAGTGGTCAGGTTGGAAGACATGGCCGAGCCAAACACACGTCTTGTACAGGCTGCTAAGTGAAAGCAATTGTCTGATGCACACTGAAGGACTAAATAAGAGCAGCTGGCAGAAGCTAGCTGACTGACACGGGGCAAACCCGAAGGTCAGAGGGGACTCCTGCCCATACCACCACTTATATCCACACACTGCAGCTCCCCTGCATTTTTCTGGTACTCAGCATGACTTTCTGCAGGCTGCAATAGGTACAGCAAGGTAACTATCACAGAATCACAAAATTGTAGGAGTTGGAAATGACTTCTAGAGATCACTGAGTCCAACCCCAATGTCACCAAGCATATCCTGATGCTTCACACAGAATTACTTTGCTTTCACTTCTCCAGCTCTAAAAAAAAAGTAGTTTTGTTGTTGTTGTTGTTGTTGTTAAAGATCTTGCAAAGCTTTAAGCTAACTATGAACCAGCCCAAGGCAACAGCTTATTAGCTTTGTGGTTGCTTTTATTTGGGTGTTTTCTGTTTATTTTGGGGGAGGAAGGAATGAATCTCTCTCTGTTCCTTCAAGGAAGCTCCTGGATCACAACACACATCCCATCCCTCACATCTGCATGGACTCCCAGCCACAACCTAGCCTTATTTTCAAGTACTGCAATGATGGCTTTGCCAAAACACCACTAATTTCTGATAAACCAGCTGAAAACACTTCATCTGACCTACCTGAGATTTCCTGACTGTCACTGCAGCAGCTCTGATCTCAGCACATTTATGCATGTACCCTTGCTTGCTCTACAAGAAAGCAGCAGATTTACCTGGGTAAACAGAAATGCTGTCACATTCTTGTTGTTTTTTTTTTGTCTCCTGTGCTTTTCCCTGCAATTTCTGGCTGTCAGATAAACATTCCATGACTTCTGCAGAACAAGGCCGGACTGTGCACTTTTAATTCCTTTCCCTGGTAAATATTTCAATGCCATCTCAACATCTGCTGTTGGCAGACGTGGTATTTCCTGAGCTACATGTGTTAGGTTTACAACTCAACAATCATACTAAGCACTTAGCAGAGTATTTAACATAGCCATGGGCATCAAGCAGGTGAGACCTGGATGTGAAATTGTGCCACATGTACCATCACAACTCAAGCCTGAGCTCCTGCATCTGCTAATTAATGTTCACCTTTATTCAATATACTCAGTCTATTCCCAAATAGGTGCTCAACGTTTTGGCAGAATGATTTTACAGTTGTAATGTCCTTTTGTCTGTCGCTGCATCAGTGAGAAAGACAACTCTGCCTCGCTTTCTGCTCTGAACTCTTTCTGACAACGACAAAAATAGTACAGCATTCCAGCCAAGAATTATTCAGAATGACTGCATTTGAGTTCTGTGCCTCGAGCCAGCTGGAGGTTTGCACCTCGTATATTCCAGCTCAGCCTGTCGGGGTTCAAAGCAGCAGCACCAAGACCATACCATAGCAAAAAGACCCAGACCAGACGGGAATGACACAGTTATCCATCTCTGCTTCCTGCTGAGAACCAAGACAGGGATCTGCAGGCAGGCAGATGCCCCTAGCACTCCCCAGGCAGTCTCCCCATGGTGCACACCGACACACAGTGACTGGTTTTGCACTCTATAGCCCACAACACCTTTTTCCTGCATGAATGTGTCAAACCATTTTTCAAACAAGAACACTTCAGCATTCACTATGTTGCAGCAGGAAGGTTTGTAGCTTCACAGTGTGTTGCATAAGGTAACACCACGTATCTTTGCACCAAGCCCCCCACCTGCTCATCACTCTCCTCAAACAGCCAGCTCTTCCCTGACACCTGAACCCTTTATCTTCTTCATGCCTGCTGCCATTTCATGAACCATCTCATCCTCCACTCAACATCTATTTCCAAGCCTGAAAATCCCACTCCACCCACTCATACACCCCATGAAAGTTGCTCTGCATCTCTGATCACCTCTCTACACCTTTCCCACTTCTCCTCTATCATCTGAGAGGCGGGGGAGTAAAACAGCACTGAGAATCCCCAGTGTGGGCACACCACAGAAACGTACCGTGATGTAATGACTGCTTCTGTTGTTCATTTCTTTCCCAACCATTTCCCCAGTGCTGCCTTACATGCTGGTCCAGGAGCTCAGCTAACTTTCCACAGGTCTCTTACATCCTTAAGATCTCATTCCTGAGCAAAAAAAAAAAAAAAAGCCTAATACAGGATGTTAAGATTAAATTTGTATGTAAACAGCACTAAATGGGACTGCCATTTTATCACCCAAGTTTACAAGATCCATCTGGTACTCTAGATCCACTGGGTCTTACTCTGAGAGCCCTACTTTTGTTGGTGGATGCTCTTGTTTAGAATGATCCCAAATGCATATAAGAAACAGAGGTGTAAGGAATATGAGGAGTGCACCCTCCAGAACCCACAGCTGACAACTGCTCTTAGCAGAAAATTCTTCTACATTTACTCTATTTATCCTCATTCTTATTTCATGTCACACAGCCAATTATTTATCTGTGAAAGGGTGTGCCTGGTATTATATAGCTGTTCAGCTGAAGAACCTCTGGTAAGCAATCACATCAAAATCCCAACCGGTTGCATCAACCAGACCCTCTTTTCTCAAGTTCTCTTGTCTCCAAAGGAATTTAACAGGGCATTTCTACACCTTAAAGATCTCTGCTGACTGACCACTGCACAGGCTGTCCATCTGCACTGGGCTCTCTGCACAGACTCCACAGACACCAGACAAACATTTAAACTAAGAACTCCTCCACCATAATGTCACAGATTTGGGGGGTGCAGAAGGTGCTTGATTCGGAAGAGGAAACCAGGCGGCCACTTCTGTTTTTTGGCATGAGGAGCAAAGGAAACAATCACCTGTGTGAACAAGGCAGACAAAGAGCCAACCTCCACCCCCACCTCGTATTCAGGGAGACCTCTCCAGCTGATTGCAGTGGAAGCCAGATTGATTCCTGTTTCACCTGCTAGCTAGCCAGCTTCCCAAAGCACGGTTTATGAAATAAGCAGCTTACATAACTGTGTATTTTCAGCACTACATACATAAATGCTTCCTCTATCCTGTATAAGTATTTTTGGATCTCCTAAAATGCTGCTGTGTTCTTCCAGGGCTTTGCATTCTTCTGCTCAGAAATTGCATAATCTGATGCCACAGGAAATAAGTGATGTTGCATAATGACTCTTACATTCACTGCAGGATTTTGGTACTACATATTGCTATAGCAAAGCAGCCAGCCCTTCTCCGTGGTTCTAAATTGAGGCTGACAGTTTTTGGAAAAAAGGATGCCAGCCACCCTTGGAGGACAGGGCAGAGGGGCAGCAAAAGGGCTGGCAAAGGAGAGACCACCCCATTCTGTGCTGTTACAATGACCTGAATGCGATGATGTGAAATTAACTCTGTATGCCCATGGATTCCATATGCGCAAATGGGAAAGGGGTTTCTAACCCCACTGTGGTGCCATGAAACCGTATCTGCTGCCCCTACAGTCTCCTTCCCTTAAAAGAGCCCTCCTCTTTCCCTTACCAAATAAGCACAGTGGTGACAGGTTCATGGTTGGATCTCAGAGGTCTGTTCTAACCTTAACAATTCTATCATTTCCAATGTCTATGGTTGCTTGCACATCCTGAGTTATGAGCATCCATCAAAGGCCAGTAGTTTCATGTACACTGCTTCAACAGCCAGCAGACCACTGATGCCCTCTGTCACAAGCTCTCCAAGGATGCTGTGCAGCATCCAGCTGCCATAACAGGCTAAACACTGGCTAGCCTTTAATACCACTGAATTACTGCTGGAGGCCATCTTGGATCAAAATTTAGACGTGCCTTTACGCTGTATGTACCTCTTTTATCTTAATAGCTGCCTTGATGGTACAAAACACCTTTGAAAAGCCAGTCACAGGTTTCAGGGCCATTTCCCTCTTCCCATCCTTTAGAATTTTGCACTTCTCTACCTCATTAAAGATCCACATTACATTACTAATTAGCAGTAACAAATTAAAGGATTTAAATTCAAATATTTCACAACTACAAAAGCCAGGAGAACTTCAGAGTTCACAGACCCCTTGACGGCTTCCCCGGCATTGCCACGTGAAGCTACTAAGATTTCCAAGTACTACCATGGGCTGTGCCTTGTAATTTCCCTTACAGAACAGGAACATCATATTTTCCTCCAAGGAGCAGTGTAAAGATTAATTAATGTCTGAGAGATCTTCGAGGATGAAGATCAATATGTAAGTGCTATTTTCAGGAATCCTATGACTGAATCAAACTCTCACTTGAATTCATGTGAGACATCAGCCCGGTCTCAGGTAAATTCACTCACATAGTTATTATTATTTTTGTAGTAGATATGAATTATTCAACATTTGCAAAGCATTTTTGACATAAAAACTATACACAGCCTCCTCAGCTCTAGCAGCTTATGTGATTCATACCCAGCATTAAGGTAACTAAACAGCTGCAGATGAAAACAAAACAAATACTGGGGCACATGCAGAGCTTTGGCCATCCATCACCACTACAAGTGCTGGCACCCAACAGGGAGAGCAGCACACCTGGAGGAGCAGACAGCTCCCAGGGGGAGCAGCAGCACCAGGCTGCGCTCAGTGAGCATCACTGCAAAGAGGATTACTCCTCAACAGAGCAGTGAGCACAATGGCCTGCTCAGGAGCCTCTATTAAACCCATCTTACCGACACGGCGTATGGGCTGCAGCAGCACCCAAGAGGTATGATCCTATTCTTCGGCCACAAGAGCTGTCTGTGATGGTAACACGATCAGGGCAGCACACACAGCGCACAATGTCACGGGCTGAAGAATCACAGAGGAGAGTGTACAGGCCCTGTGTGCCACCTGGCATCCTGCAGGGACCTTCCAAGGCAACGCCAGCCCCTGGCTCACCCTGCTAGGTAGCTGTGACAAAGGAGGGGGATCTTCTCAGACCGTGAGGACAGAGGTCAGGTGTTCCAGATTCCAGGGCTAAGCTCCCAGCCGTGCATCTTCATTACTGCCTCCGGTGTCCTTCACAAGACCTGAAGGCTGCAAAGCAATGGGCTGGGGACAGGAGAGGACAAGCATCCCAGGAGCAAAGGAAACCTCCACTCCGAGGCCTGCACTCCACAGTCCTGCTGCTGGAGGAAGCCCAGCTTCCCTCCACACCCCATGGGGGTCTGCATCTCCTTTCTTTCCTCACAGCACCCCTTACCCTGCTCTATAAACAGCAGGGACAATATCACAGGTCTGAGAGATGATTACAGAACCACACACTTTCCATGGAAAAACCCCTTCTTGACCCCAGCCTACTCCCAGTTGTCACAAGTGCCTTTAAGCCCACTCTAGCACGCAACGTTTTGGTTAAGGTTATAAACAGGGGAAGAGTACAGAGGTCAAAATAAGTATTCACAGGGGAGACAGCAAGCACACACAGTGTTTCTGCTTCCAGCCCACCTTGCCACGGCAGCCAGCTTGCTATCCAATCCAAAGCAGTGCATGGTTTCAGTGAAATATTTACTGCCCACCCCCTTTTCCCCTGCAAGAAGCAAAAGTGATTTGCTGAAGTGTCACAGCAAGAGCATCGTTCAGGAGCTCCAGCCCCAGCACAGGGCATAAGGAGAGAAAAGAAGTGTCCTAAGCAGGCCAGGGCTTGCTGAAGTGTACCACTCCTACCTCCTTTCTGCAAACACAGAGGTAGCATTTGCCTCAATTTATTCACTTTCATTCAGTGATGTGCAGAAGCAGCCCTCTGCAATCTTCCTCCACAGCTGGAACTTCAGGTGGGAGCTCAGCGGAGCTGCTGGATGCAGATAGCTGTGGGCACTGCCTGGCCCACCCTGTCCTGAACAGCAGGGCTGCAGAACCTGCACCAACATCAATCTGTCCATATGGCAGATGTCAGACCTGTTCCTCTCTTTTATAGAGATAGATATAGATAGATAGATAAAAGCTTGTAAGATTCTCCCATTTTGGAAAATGTGATGACTATTTCCACAACTGAACTTGAGGAAGCCCCAAAAGAAGCACCAATTCCAAACAACCCCAGGCTCAGACAGCTTGTCATATTTGCTCCCAGTCATTAAAAAAAAAGAACACAACAGAAAACAGCGCAAAACCTTTATCCTGTCCTCTCAGAACAGTGCCTATTTTAATAACTATCAATTGTGAAACCGCTTACCTATGAAGAGATCCTCAAACAAATCATGGCTCAATTTGCTGATCCATCAGAGATAAGGCACTTACCAACTCCTTAGCATGGAATACAAAAGAGGAAGGTTAAAAAAGCAGAGGGAGGAAAACGTGCCCCCATTAACACCGTACAGCAGAGCATGCTCACCAGATGCGCTGCACTGGGAGCTGATGGCTAATTGCAGGCGTGGGGGTCACAGTGAATCCCGGCCATAGATGCAACCATCAGGCAGCAGGGGACAAAGACAGCTCTGAGTGACAGCACTGCTCCAGCTTACAAAGACCCAGAGGGCCCAGGAACAAAACCGGTGCAAGAGCAGGGGCAACCAGCTCCACCAAAACATCGTGTGTTTGAGTTTCACAGCAGCACTGTGCTACAGAAATGGAGCTTCAAAAGGTCGCAGCCCTAGAAATAAAAAGCCACGCAGCAAAAAGGACAGTAGCAGAAACTTGCACGCCACTAACAACTTTAATTGCAGGATATCTGTGATCGCACAGCAGGTGTTGAGAGAAGGGCCACACCTGCAGCCAGACCTGCTCAATCTCTCTCATTTCACTTCTGTTCTTCTCAAATATTTCTACATATTCTCCCTCAAAACCAGCGCTCACGAGTTCTTCTCTCGTTGAAACAGACTGCCTATTGATAGAATCCACCTATCCAAACATACAGACCTGATGTCATCTTTCCCCAGATCAACCTAAAATAGCCCATTTTTCATTTACCGAACAGAGCTATCTGCTTGCTATGATTAAGATATTGCAGCACAGACACCTCCCCCCAGGCTCCAAAAATAAAATCATAGAACAGCTCCACTCATTTCACTGGGAGAAAACATGACATCATGCCTCATCCAGGTGAGCAAGAATACAACAAATCTGGCCCCCGTGAACTGATCCTTAACCCAAATGCTGCTCCCAGCTCCTGGTTTATTGGGGAAAGGGGGGAGCTCCTGGTGCCACGCAGATGCCACAAGCTGCTGCTTGCTGTAATAAAGGGAAAATTCCTAACAGGCTGCTAAAAAGAAAAAGACATCTCTCCATCACTTCAGAAACGCATTTAAATTATTTACTACCGTGACACAACAGAAGAAGCATTTCATTAGTCCACATGGGAAAGCATCACAATTGCCTAAAAGGGAGGAAAAAAAAAAAAAGGAAACAAAACAAAAACCAGAATTGCCATTTCTAGTATGACATTCCCTGCATATTCCACACATATCCAATCTCTATCGCTTTCCCTGCTTCCCCTTTAAAAGGGGGGCACAAGAAGATAACGTGCAGAATTGTAACTGAAAAATGTCTCTCAGACAAGCGAAAGGACAGGGCAGCTCCAGATCTGTAACGTGGGGATGGATGAATTCAGGTTTCCCATTTCCCCATCCCTCTCTGCCCTCAGCATCATTTTTCAGCCCTATCACATCACAAATGCAACATCCATCTGTCCTTCCCAGATAAATGGCGAAACGGGAGCGCTGCCCATCAAGCACAGACACAAGCACACACGCTTCAAAACAGACCTTTTCTCCAAATACTCACAAGGATGAAGGTTGCCGACGTGATGCTCCATTTTCTGGTTTTAAAAAGATGGAAGGCAAAAAAAAAAAAGAAAAAGAAAAAGAAAGAAAAAAGGAAAAAAAAATAAAAAAGGAAGTGTTGCAAAATAAAAGGAAATTCCACCCACACAATCCTGCAGCCTGCTGCAAAGGAGCACAGAAGCGTGCTGACGTCACAGATTCATGAATGGATGGAAATGGGGCTGTTTGGAGATTCGGCGGAGCTGGCTGGGGAGCAGAGGGCAGCCAATCCGTGCGGGCACCGCCGGCCACCTCCTGCCTGCCAGATCCGGGCAGCACGAGCCCAGCAACCCCACGCCAGCAAGGCGGGGAGGGGATGCAAGGAGCAGGCTGTGCATCGCTGGGGCTGGGGGGAAAATGGCATCAGTGCTGCCATGCCGGGGAAGGAGCGGGCGAGGACATCCTCCGCTGCCTCCGAGCCGAGCTGCTGCCCCTGCGCGCGGCTCGGTGACGGCAGCGTATCGAATAGCAGCCATCTGTTCTATGAATCAAGTGCATTTAGTAATCAGAAAAGGAGTTTGTTATCTCTCGGGTTGGTGCTTTTTTTTTTTTTTTTTTTTTTTTTGAGGATTTCAAACCCTGGGTATTATTATTAAGATAATGAAATATAAGCATGCACTGGAAGGAAGCCGCAGGGAGAACAATAGGAGGCTTGTGTTTGATAAGTGATGCAAAGGCACCAACAAAATCCAAATAGGAGCACAGACAGAATCACGCATTCAGCTCTCCCCAAACATTCGCACAGCAGGCAGACAAGCGCCCAATGTCAGCAGTGCTCAGCACAGCTCCAAGCACACCGAGCTGAAGACGTGCGGCCGTGCGCAGGGAGCGGAGGGCACAGCAGGGCTCCAGACACACAGCAGCCCACCGCCATCTTCATCCCATCCCACAGCCGTGCCAACGCACGTCCTCAGTTCTGCACACCAGATGCAAGGGCGCCGCGCCATGCTGGAGGCCTGGGTGGATGGCAGTGTCCTGGTGGAGGCACCAAGAGCAGCACCAGATCACTGATCATACAATTATAGAATCGCTAAGGTTGGGAAAGACCTCCAAGCTCATGCAGTCCAACTGCCCACCTATCACCAATACTTCCCACTAAACCACATCCCTCACCTCAATACTTGCATTCTCTCTGCCCAGAACCAAGCTCAGCCTTGGTTTTGCATCTCTGAGATAGGAGCGAAGGAGCAGGGAGGCGAGCACGGCCAGGAATTAAGGCCTGAAGAAAAACCTCAGCTGCACACTATGCTATTACACCATTTGGCACAGGCTGCCCAGAAAAGCATGGTGCCCCATCCCTGGAGGTGCTCAGGGACAGGCTGGATGGAGTCCTGGGCAGCCTGAGCTGGTGGGGGGCAACCAGCTCACAGCAGGGGTTGGAACTGGGCAAGCTATAACGTATCTTCCTACCCAGGCAGTTCTATGATTCCATGATCTTGGAGGGGGGTAACAGAACTCAGTGTGATAAGAACTGTTTCTCAACAACTTGTAGCTTCCAGATTATTAACAGCCAGGATTTTCCACATTTCCACCTCCCATGCTCCTAGCCAGCATGAAGCAACTAAGCCAAAATTGGATGTCCTGACATTTACCCTGTGAGGCACATTTTGAGAGGATGACTGAGGCATTCCCATCTTTTTCTGTGGAAACTGGGTAACATCCCAAAATCACAAACAAAGCAGACCAGGGTGCAACAAACAAAGCAGATCTGAGTTTGGAAAACGAAACCTGTGCTCCTTTATACCCCTGGTACTAACTTCAATGGAAGGAGAACGGCCTTCCTGAAGGCTGAAAGAGCCACACACACAGAGAGTACTTACACAAAATGCACTTACATGAGGAGGTGGGTTGTTGTTTGCATGTGGTAAGACAGTAGGGTCATTTGTTGTTTTTTTGTTTCAGTGTTTTTGACAGGGAGCCAGGGGCTCAGCAGATGGCCAGGATGGCACAGCCAGAAGGTAAAGCATGGAAGCTCTCTGCACACCCTCACCTCTCAGCGGTACCCAGGAGCTGGATGCAATCAATCCAACCAAAGGGCTGCTATGACATGAGTGCATCAGTGGGCCCCAAATGCAGTGGCAGCCACAATCATTCCAGCTTTGATTTGGGACTGGAGTTTTTGAATGGAGCTTTATAAAGCTGACCAGAGAAAATGAAAATTAATGCAAATCTCTCATTACCTACTTTCATGATCAAAGGAAGCACACATTAACTTCTGCTGAGGAGATCTAATGAATGAAAACCCATTTTATACGAGCCAGAATTCACGAAAAATACATCACGAGGTTTCTACCCAGACAATACAACAGCTGCAGGTCAAGCAGTAGGACACAAAAGAAGCAACAGTGCTGTGAAGGGAATGACATTTCCAAGGGATGCCTGCATGCCACAACTTCTCACCACCTGGACATTTGGGTCCTGCCTTCCATGTTCCCAGAGCACAATGTTCTGCTTTAAAGCTTTGCCACCATGGTATGGAAATGAGCTTATAGATTTCTGTGCACTTTTAGGACAGAAAGAAAAATGGCAATTGCTTCCTTACCCTAAGACAAAATAGGATAAAGACAGGATTGAGAAGGGGAGCACAGTACCACACTCAGAAAGAGGTAGAAAAGGAGAAATATTGCCTAACGCAGCTAAAAGCTCAGAGGCAAAAATAGAACAGAAAACAATTTTCAGAGGTTTCCAAGGGTTAACTGCAGTGACATTTCAAAAACACCCAGCAGGGAAAGTAAGTGGGAACAAAACCCCAGGACGGCTCTAATAGAGGAAAAGCACTTCAACGTGCAACTTCAGATTTTCTTTTCCACGGTGCCCAGGGTCAGTGTACCAACACTGAATTGTGTCCTCGTCTCAACAGCCCAGGTTACAACTTTACAAATGGTCCTGAACTGAATCCAGGATAAGTACCTTCACTCAGCATGAAAAGCAACCACTGGCCTAAAAGCGACGGCTGCTTATAAGATCATGCTGGTAGCCAAACAACAGCATTAGGAAACAGGAGGGCTGCAATCAGTTATGTGCTTCAACAGCACACATTAGCTCCTCTGTTGCACAAGTGGTGTGTAACTACAAGTGGATCAGTGTTAGAATTTCCCCATGTCTCATTCAGACACAAGGCAAAAGCAGGGGACTCTTTATGAAGTATCAGATGGTCAAACACGACCCTATGTTTAGTTCAATGTTAAAGCAAAAACAGAAGGAAAAAAAGTACAGGGTATGGTAAGGATATAAGCTACCATAAAAACAAAGTTCATGTGGGAGCACACAAGCACTAGTGACAAATTCACAGCTAGAAAGGATATCCGAGTAACAAAATGGACCACTGAGACACAGCAGGCAAAGCCAGTGGAAACGGGTGCAAAAGAAAAGCTAAAAGTACTTAATAAGTAACTATTCATATGATTTATAATTTATATAATTTGTAACTATAACTTATTTATCAACAAACTTGGAAAAAAAGGTTGGCAGCCCTGCCTATGGCAGGGGGTTGGAGATCCTTGAGGTCCCTTCCAACCCAGGCCATTCTGTGATTCTGTGATATTCACTATATTTGTAAAAGATAGGATAATTAAGGACTTCCGAGCCAATGAGTAACTAATAGGAATGCTATACAGTATCTGCTAGGCGTAGCACTTCAAAGCTGACACGTCACATTCATTTGAGCTTGGTTCTAAGATGCTCGTTTAACAAGCACCTTCAATCCAGTGACCTTCAATTTTAATAAACTGGAAAACCATTGAAAATACAGGAAACTGAAAACAACAATATCAGGCCAACATTCGAAAATAACGTAAGCTTGCTGCTTATAGGCCTTGGTAATGTGACATTGACCTTAGGGAGAAATAATAATACTTTAAAATAAAAAAAAAAAATCTATCTTTAGATGTAAGGGATGGCTGTGCTACATCAGAGCAATGCCCGTTCATCCCAGTGCCCCATCTCTGTTGGCACACAGGGAATCAGAAAAACTACAGCAAATGCCAAACACTCGCTCTGGCAAAAGCAGAAAATTAGAAGAGACTGAAGTAACTCAAAGGCTGATTTCATAACTACGTGTATATAGGGTTGCTTACAAATCCACTCTGCTGAAAGCCAACGTATTTGCATAGATAGGATATCTAAAAGGATGCTTCATTGTCAAGCTCTGAAATGTACAAAATACTTGATTCCCTCCAAGCCTGCAGGCAAACATTCCCCTTCTGAATGCCCTGAACTTCAGTGGTGGGGTGGGCAACAGAAATCGTCTGTAAGCCTGGAGATCTTCTGGTGGTTTTTAAAATCTCAGAACTGAGGAGACTCTGGTCAAGAATTCCTTCCTGCAAACACAGCTGAGAATAAGTGCAACCTGACAGGACCTGAGCTGTGGTGAGGCCTTCAGGTCTGTTCATGATTGAAAACAGAGAGCTGGCGGTGGCTACGAACTCAGACACGCAGTGCTTTGAAAAAGTCACCCCCCATCTTTAATGCCTAACCAAAAACACAATTAAAGGGAAGGAGACGAGTACATTTTCTGCTTATTTTTCCCCTTGGTGGTCATTTGCAGAAATCCCCAGCAGAGGACCCACGAGAAAAGCAGATCCATTTATTTGGGGAAGCAGTGATTCTCCCAGAGAACGCTCCAAAATGAAGTCTTCCATAACAATAATTAACAGTAACAGAATTGCCAGCAGTGACAAATGCTGCAAAAGTAATAAGAATGTACAATTATCGGCCATAAGGGATGCTTTTAAAGCTGGCTAAGCTACAGCCACCCTTCCCCTCCCAGGCTGGGAGCTGCAGAGCACTGCTGGGCTCGTGGGACCTGAGAGCCAAGCCTCAGCATTAACATGTGGAAAGGAGAGTCCTATCACCTACATTATTCCCACAAAAAGGCACTGATCTGTCAGTGCAGAAATAGGAAACCACTGGGAAATAATGAAACAATGTAGGATTTTCTGTTCAGAGGGTAAAATCCACTCGCACAAATACACCAACAACTGCTGAGCAGATGTTCTGTAAGAAGGGTTTGGAGCTATAGAGAGGATCACAAACTGAGTGCAAATTATAAATATCAAGTTGTCACAACCAAGGCAACTTTATCCAGTGGCAGGAGCACAAATTCAAGAGAATGGAAGTAACCAGTCTGTTCAGTTTTGGTAAAGTCTATAGTAAAGCCCATTTTTGGGTGAGGCTTGCCAACAAACAGAATTCACCACAGAACCATCAGGAGAGCAGAGCTGACAGGGACCTAATGGCTGAGCGGGCTGACTGAGGTTGGTCCATCTGAGCAAAGTAAAAGGGGATGCCTGGAACTTTGCAGGAATCTCTTCCTATGAGGACAATGAAATACTGAAAGCTCTGCAGCAAGACCAGAAGCTAAAAAATTAATCTGATCTTTTCCAGCATGAGGTCTTGCTGAATTAAATCTTTCCAGCCTTGCTGCTGTTACACAATCTCTTTGAGGAATATTACTCAGACTTATAGCAAAATAATACAAAAAATGTCAAAAGCCCATTAAGGAAGCTGAATTCAAGCATTTGTAAGTTGGAGCCTGATAGAATGAGGCACTATTTTTGGTATTAACTGTTCTCTGTAGCTTTGTGATAAAGTTCCTTTGAGAACCGTTGATCAGCCCTATGTAAATACTCCTAAGACACATAAAACCTACTCATCATCCTCCTCCCAGACCAGCACCATGAAGCTCTCAGTAGCTTCTTCTTTACAGCTCACTGCTCTTTTTCCTTCTCCTCTTCCCTGTGGCATTTCTTCTGTTCTGCTGCTGCTGAACACAGACCCCAGGATCTTCTTGGTTGGTCTGAGGAATCACAACGCAGAATTACTCACTTTACAAAGAGTGATAAAACCTTAAGCATTGGAAGCCAGGTTTAACAGATTTTTGGTTCAGAACAGTTAGATTGAGTGTCAAACTTGTCAGCAATGGTGGTTTTGACTTTTGCTTTCAAGAGTGACGCTGGACAGCACAGAATCACACGTACCAACCTAAAGCAGGACACTCTCAGGAGGTGCTGCATGGCATACCAAACACACTTGCTATCTCAATTAAGTCATAGAGCAGTCTCCAAAGGACAGCCAAAAACAAAACATCCCTCAAAGGGGCACGTAAAAGTTAGGCAATGTCCCAGTATCCATCTAAATCAAACCATCAGCTTTGCATGCACAGGGTTTTACCTATCCAGACAATCATAGAACGGCCAGGGCTGGAGGGGACCTCAAGGATCACGAATCTCCAGCCCCCCTACCACATGCAGGGCTACCAGCCTCAATAAGTTCTCAGTAAAAGAAAATAAGTACCATGCTTGTAAACACAAGTGATGCCTATGTGAGAAAGAATGGCAGTCATGTTCAAAAACATGGCAGCTGAAGCATTAACCCCAGGACATCCCAGGACAGTTCTGTCATAGCAGTATACAAAACCTGCAGTACTTCACGAGGAGAGTAACAACAGTGAGAACACATCCTCTTCAAGCTGAGGACTGCAAGGCTGCTCAGACCCAACATCCCACTCAGTAGGGAGGCAAAGTTTGCAGAAAGTGCCTGTATCCCCTGCATAAAGAATCTAACAGTGTCAGGAAAAAAAGATATAGACAATAAACCACATGATTACAGCATGTCTGGTTGACTTTCTCCCCCACTGCTTGTGATTTACTAGACTTCACATTCCTCCACAGAGGCACTTTTTGTCCTTAAGGCACCTCTATGCCACTAGGACCCCACAACTGTGCATATTACACACCAAACCAGAACACCTTTTCTATTAACCAAAGAAAATGGGACCAATAAAAAGACACAGTGCTGATGAAGAAACTGATGAATTGTTGGTGAAGATGCAAGGGCAGGGTAGTTTATGCAACTAATTGCACTCATTGAGATGAAATAAAGTTTAAATCAAGGGAGAATGCCTTTCTTTAGTAAAATACCTTCATTATAAACCACAGCACGATAGAGACTGAACACATGAATGCTTTGCCTCTATAGCACCCATTATTGCTCACAGAACAACTGAAAATTGAGAGCTTTTGTATTATATTATTTTATATGTATCTCCACCTTTCCTGTTCCTGCAATCCTTCATATGGGTGGCTCACATCTCTATTTTTCTCCTGTATGAATTGTCTTAATAAAATTTATAGAACAAGGCTGTTTTCAGTCTCCTTGAGATTGGAAAGGTTTCTTGCCTTCTGCATACATCCATTCACAAACTGAAAAAAACTACAATGATTTTACAGTTAAAGGAATGATTTCTCAGCTACTGTCTGTAAAGAAAACAAGAACTTTTTTTTTTTTTTAAACAATATTCCTCTAAGCTTAATTCCCAAAAGATTATAGTATTACTTTACAATCTGCTCATTCTCACAGTTCTCACATACTCTGCACCCTATTTGAAGTGTTAGATACCTTCTTTTCATACAAAAACACAATAAGAAAGCCCCTGATTGCAGCTGGTACTTGCCAAAGGGCAGCATCAGACAGAAAGTGAGCACACAAGCTCTGCACTACCTATGGCAACAGACATCAGACACAAAATCAGCAGCAAGAGCCAGCAAATGAGTGCCCATAGCACAGCAGTTACCTCCAGCAGTCAAGTCTGATATTACTACAGACATTAAGCATAGTTTTAGAAACACTGAACAGTTGCTAGAAAACAAACAAATGGCTAAGAGCATCTTGTTCTAGCATTATTTAGCCTATAGCCTGCTTCTCAATTTTGAAGTGAATCATTATTCTCTACATTTTATGGAATTTCACTGGTGTGTCGACTTGTTTCCTCCTGTTCACTACAGACTGCATCTGAATCAGAACCCATTAGACGTCCTGCAACTAAGCTACTGCAGGAGAGTGATGTTAGCAGTGACACGGCTGTGGACATACTGTCACACAAGATGGTAAGTTTACCTCATCCCCACCTTTGAAAAGCAAAGCACATCTAAAATTTATGGGTAGCTGCAGGAGTGAGTGCTTCATTGTTTTATGCTTGCTCAAGTTTCTGACTCACTGCTACAGCTCAAGCACAGACAGCTGTGGGTACCTGAACATTCTTCCAGGTGCACTGAAAGCCCATGTCCCCTTGGCTTGCTGTACATGTGACTCTTCAAGTCAGGTAAACCA
Source organism: Lagopus leucura (assembly GCF_019238085.1). Lineage (NCBI taxonomy): Eukaryota > Metazoa > Chordata > Aves > Galliformes > Phasianidae > Lagopus > Lagopus leucura. The sequence continues at coordinate 12,178,541 of NW_024962274.1, forward strand.
AGCTGGTCCCTGAAGCTGCACCACAGGTAATGCTCAAGACAGCCCAGCACCGAATTCTTCTCTCTAGAAAGAAAAGCAGTAAGGAAACTCAGAATCCTATTGAACAAAAATCTGTTTAATTAATTGCTCTTAGTACCCCCCAGAACATCTTATTAGCACACCTTGATGCTACACGGTACATTTAAACGCAGCAGAAAACTGCCAAATTAAGTATGTGCTTTCAAAAAGGATGGGAGCTGGAAGCAGAAAGACTTCATCACATTTAGCACATCCTTCCTTAGCACACTCTATAGTTCTTTTATGTTACAGTGTTAATCTAAATTAAGAAAGCAGCTCCCACAATAGAGCTCGCAGCTTTCCATGTTAAATGCATACATCTCATTCTGGATTGGATTTTAAAGTAACACACGTTAAGATAATCTATTAATGATTTTTCTCTAGTAATTTTATAGCTACACTTCAAGTTGTTTCCCTATTTTTAAGGAAATTTTAGGAAAGGCACAAGCTGTTACAGTCCTCCATCATACACACAGCTCATCGTACCATCTTCCCTCTTGCCATCACAACCATGCAAGCAAAGACACTGGGGCTTCCAGTCCTCAGCCTGCTGCATATTCTTCCCATCCCACAAAAATGTAAAGGACTGCAAGACAGCCCAGCTCTGTAAGCCAATATTCTTGGTAATCAATCAATCAATCAATAACATGAATAGAACAAATACAAAACCACTCATATGCAACAAAGAGAATCATGTGATCTGGAAACTATTACAGAACGCACCTGGTGATCAGATTTTTCTTCCCCTTTCCTATCAGCCAAGGATTTCTTTCAAGCTGTTACTTCTCATCCCAACAAAATACCAGCAGAATGCTGAGACTCAAACACGATCCCCTACAGATGTATTTTATTTAAAGAACTGAACAAACAGAATGCTATTTGCTTTGAAATTCTCCTACAAGTGCTGAAAGCAGAGCTGCGACTGTTGCATTGTGCTCAGCAGAACTCGGATTGCATTTGGTTTAAGATCTGTTAGAGATGCTGCTCACTGCTGTGGTGTGGCTTTGCACTCTCGTGATGGCATCTAGTTCAAAACAGAAGATTTTGTGCAGAATAAATACTTACAGGGAAGATGCATGAACAGCACAAAGCCAGTAGCTGCAGCTGACTTCTTCAGTCACCTTTGTCCCAACCTGGCTGCTGGTCCCGGATTATTGCCGGTCTTTAACTACCCGGGCCTTGAAGCCCTGGGAAGTTCCTATCCCAGCTCAACAAGGTGGGAGGGTTTGTTGTTTTAACTGTTTGCTGATAGCAGCTTATCAGCAAGTTTTCAAAGGTTAAACATCACATTTGCATGGCAAAGAGACAGAAAGCACAAGGCTAACTTTGGATTTGTGCTACCCTCCCTGCTGCAGCAGGTTCCTCCAGCAAGAGCCAGGGCTCCTATACACCACTGCCCACAGTGCCATCCAGAGAAGGAAGAGAAATGAAAATCTCTGTTCAAAAAAACCATAGCCAGGGCCAGCCCTGCTTAATTAAACAGTGACACCAAGTTACACACTTATTTCTAATTCATCCTGGCTGAAGCCACACACCAGCAGCAGCTGCCTCTCTCGATTACCAACCAATGGAATCATAGAACAGCCTGGGTTGAAAAGGACCACAATGATCACCTCGTTCCAACCCCCTGCTATGTGCAGGGTCACCAAAGTCACCAACCAGCAGCCCAGGCTGCCCAGAGCCACATCCAGCCTGGCCTTGAATGCCTGCAGGGATGGGGCATCCACAGCCTCCTTGCGCAACCTGTGCCAGTGCCTCACCACTCTCTGGCTGAAAAACTTCCTCCTAATATCCAACCTAAACCTCCCCTGTCTCAGCTTAACACCATTCCCCCTTGTCCTACCACTACCCACCCTCACAAACAGCCGTTCCCCCTCCTGTTCATACGCTCCCTTCAAGTACTGGAAGGCCACCATGAGGTCTCCCTGCAGCCTTCTCTTCTCCAAGCTCAACAAGCCCAGTTCCCTCAACCTTTCCTCACACAGAGCTGCTCCTCTGCTCATCTCAGTGCCTCCTTTGGACCCACTCCCAGAGCTCCACATCCTTCCTGTGCTGGGAGCCCCAGGCCTGGACACAGCGCTGCAGATGGGGCCTCACAAGAGCTGAGCAGAGGGGGACGATCACCTCCCTCTCCTGCTGGCCTAACCTAAGTGAACAGAACCCCATAGTGAACAGAACTGTCATTTAAAAGTGTTTACTGCCTGCCACTCTGCCCACTGTCACATCTTCAAAGCGTTCTGGCACAACTGAAATTACCAATATTAATAAGCACAGCCTAATTTAGCCCCTGACGTATGAACAGAGCTCACAGTGTTTTACTCCACACATTCACTTGGTGAAGTCAAAGGCCAGGAGATGCCACCAAAGCAGCCCTGTTCCTCCACACAGGGAGAACAGATACACATCTCCCACGATGCATCCACAGGTACGTCGCTGGCCCACCTGCTTTGTGGGGTCACTCCTGCTGGAAGCCACTCGCCCACAAATGGCTGTACACACTCTGTGTTCCGTTTACAAGATGTGTCCTCAGCACATCAGTAGCAGTGGAACCTCAGAGGCTCTGAGCACATTGCCAGCTGGGAATAGGCCAACGTGCAGATAGCAGTGACCTGGGAAGGTGCAGGGATGCTGAGCGAGGCAAATCGGGCTGCAAGGTACGCTGGCAATTTGGCTACTGTGGGAAAAGAACAAGCAGCTTCTGTACAACACCCATTAGTGTAAAAGCTAGGATAACACCATTCAAATCAATGTTGATATTGGAAGAATTCACCTATTTCGGAGGCAGCAGACCTCTGTATCAGCCTTTCTGCACAGGCAAGCTGCACTGTGAGCATGTAAGGAGAGCTGCCCTGAGGGATGTGCCAATCGTACAGGAGAACAGTTGCAGGCAATCCTAGGGAGGCCTGGACCTGCATCACACTTCCTGAGCATCTGTGAGCACACTCCTCATAGCTCACTTGGCTGGAAGCACCCTCACTTCTGCAGGTCCCACATTTATACCCATTTACACCCACATTTACATTAACATACTGTCTGGTTTATTAGAACTAGTTCTCTCGGGTTCCTCTGCCACATCTGTGTTGATAGTGTCTAAGGTCTTTGGATACATTAAGTGATGTGCCTGATACATGCTAGCTGTATGTTGCTACCTTCTCCCACACCTCTCTTGAAGCAGTCATCACTGAAGTGCTTATTCCTCTCTATTTCAGGAGCAGGGGCTTTTAGCATCCACGCAGCGCCATTTCAAGCTACAAAAAGGTAAATCAAAGAAGTAGACTGCTTCTGCAGGGAAGATTAAGCACTTATGACATCCCCTGGTTCCTGTAAAAGTCTCTGGAACAATCCTCTCTTCTGCAAGCTATCTTTCCTTCTGGCGTGCCCAATAAGCAACCATTCTCAGGCTTCAGGCCACAGAGCAGTCTGCAATAAGATCCAAGACATCAAAAATACCTGACTGCTCCTTACAGAAACCAAGTCATTCAACACAGCTTACAGTGTCAGTAGGTAACATGCTGCAGCGTTGTGTTACCTAGACTGAGGAGTAAGGAGCTCCTACCCAATTACATCACCTTGATGCAATGAGACTGCCAAACACATCAAGGTGCAAACAGTTGAGGCTAGAAAGGATCAACCCTTCCCCATTATTTCCTTGAATCACTCCTATCCTAAGGAATAGGCTTAGACTGATCAAATAAATTTATGAAGGGAGAGAAGTTGTGGATTAGCATTTCTAATGACTAAAATTGCTTATCTGAAAATGAATGCATTCCCTGACCACTATGGAGACCTCTACCTCCACTTTTCTTCCTTTTCTAGCTTTCACCTCTCCCGGACCATAACCTAAACATCATTATCTGCTTCTCCCCCCTCTGTTGTCAGAGAAGAGCCCATTCCCTTCCTTGTTTATATCCTTCTCACCTCAACTAACTCTTCTCACTGTTGGCAAGCTAGAAGGTAATAAACTACAAATGCTACCAAATCTATGGAGAGCTGTCCAGCCTTTGGAAATCCTCCATACAAGGACTGCAGGTCAGTAAAGAGTGCACACATTTTCCCTTTTGAAAGTATGACTGGATGTCAAAGCACATACACTAATATCCCCTTATTTTGCACCCTCCTCAAGACTGGGAGTACGGTTTAGAAAGTGACCATGCATTTCAGAAGCACGCTCGACCAGTAGATTTTTTCTTTCCTGTGGTAGTGAAAAAAGCTGAAGGAACAGAAACCGACAGCAAAACCACAATTAACCTACAGAGAGAAAATTAAGTGCTGCGAGCACACCCACATCAGAAGCCTCTTTTTCACTGCAATTAGCTGCTGGCAGTAAGCTTGCAAAGCCAAGACAGCATCTAATGTCTTCCACACACACCTCAAATAGGAACACACTACTGCTGAGACAGCAGGACCTCAATTTTCACTGCTGGCTGCTTTGAACTTCCAGCTTCCCAAAAGCCAATGACTCTTCTTCCTATAGAACAGCAACCTTTGCAGGCATGTGGATAAAGAGGCCAGATCTGATGCTAAAAAGACATGGATGACAACAAAACACTGGTGTGCTGTGCTGTTCAAGTGACAGGAAACAATAAATCTTTATATTGGCACATTACAATATGATTATACTGTAATTGCAACGTCCTTGTGAGACAAGCATGCTACTTGCTTTTGAGAAACTCTTAAAATAAGATAAAAGGCACTCAGCAAATTAAAGAGCTTTTTCTGTATCTCATCAAACATTGGTTAATGATCCTGCCTTCATACAGAGGCTGCAGAAGAGACACATCCCAAAGAAGCACCTCACCAACCAGCTCACAGAACACCTCCTGGAGCCCTGGCTTCAGTCGTGCTTTGTGATGTACAAATGTAGGGAGGATCCTTCTAGACCAAGCTCAAGGTGACCACAGTGACCCCCAGATCAGCACTCAGTCCCAGAAGACACAGATACACTAATTAGTTGGAGCTGGGGAAGCCTGCAGCTATGCAACATCTTCTGCAGTGCTTCTTGGGCGCTAATAAAGTTAACAGTCATTACCAGAGCTGTAGTTTACATCTTATTTCTTACTGAAGAGCCGAAAGGAAGCCTCCCTACATCTCCAACTCACAATAGCAGCTCCATTCTTCCAGCACAGAACAGGCTGTAAATATTGGCTGAAAACAGTTATTCCCGCTGGGGGCTGGTAAGTGACTGTAATTGTTGGCAGCAGTTGGGGGCCAGGGGAGTCTCTCTTGTGCCAAACAGCAGACAGAACAAAACACAAAAAATGACTGCACCTTGCATACACTGCAACTGCTGATCCTGGATAGTCTTGAAAGAGCCATAGTCTTGAAACACCCACAGGATTCTTGAGTTTGTGTTTAAGTTGAAAGAGAAAAAAAAACATTTTAGAACAGTTCTACTCAACTACCAAAACTACTTAAAAGCAAAACGACTGAGAACGTGCTCTGCCCTTTGTGTCTCACGTTCAAAGCTTAACAGTATCACAGAAGGGAATGTCACCAACACATCTGCAGACCTGTGCACAGTGATGCTGGTTAGGATTTTCCTTTCAACAGAGCTTACTCCAGAAACACAAGCATGCTGTCAAGGTATTTCTGACTGATCTCAGTAAATAAAATAAACACAAACCATGAACAGAAAATACATACACAGAGCACTGCTTAACAAGCACAAAGCTCAGCCACATCAATAAAGAATATCACATATTTTCCCCATTTCCTTCAATCAATAACACCCAGTAGCTTGTTTAGCCTTTCATAAGAAATCCTTTGCATAAGCTGATCGATACATAACAATTTGTGGACAAAACAGTTGAAGTTCTGTTACTGAATATTCAACTCCTACCAAGTATCTGTGTTAGCTGGGTTGCAAACCTGAAGGTCAAAAGCTGTATGTTGACATGGATTTACTGACTGGCCCCGAAAAGATGAAGTAGTAAAGGCAGAATCCAGAAAGGCCAAAAGACAACTCAGTATGTCTTCTGAAGACTACAGCAAGGTTTCCACAGGAGGAGACTGCTGGCTGGGATGTAAGCATGAAGCAACCCCTGAGAAACCATTCTGCTCATTTTCTGCAGAACTGCTACCTATTGTATAGGAAGATGACAAGCAGAGTTTGTAATGTGGTGAACTTTAGGGCTGAAGAGAAGGAGAGCAGCAGAAGGTGGCCTTTGAAATCAAGGTCTTTGCTACTGCAGTTTCAGTATGTATTCTCTTGCTCCAGGCAATCATCTGCTCTCACACAATTCCCAGAAAGACCAAATTCTGCTTCAGAGGTCGAACAAAGCTCAGGAAATCTTTCCCCTCAAAAAGAAAAGTATCTTGGAAATATGAAGCAATCAGAACAATGTGGCTTTCTTCCCCCATCAAGTGCCCAAGGTAACAAAGGTAATCAAGATAAAGGCACAAAGTAAGACTTCGACTGCAGACACTAAGTATCTAATACAGGTACCACTTTTCTACCTTATGCTTTGTGAAAATCATTTCAGATGACACAAACAACAATTGTCTTCAGATCATTAAAAGAGCCAGCCATGAAGAATGTTTAATGCTCACTTCTGCCTCCCCTCTGGGCTTGTCTCCTTTCCTCCTCTGTGTAAGTAACAAGTTGATCAGGTTCCTTCCTGCATGCATCATCAGGAGGCATTACAGAAACACTACAGGGAAGAGCACGCCTTAGGAAAAGGAGGTGAAAAAGTTATGTTGAAAAGTGCTTGCCATCACTTCTCCAACAGCTCAGTATCACCAGGCAGCTGTGGTTATTTACCAGTATTTCTCAGCTGCTGTCCCTTTTCTGCTCCCAGCACTGAGAAAACACCACCACTGCAGGTCCTCTGTGGAAGCCAGGTGCTGTGCTGGTACCGGATGGGACAGGAATGACCCTGAGTGGCTCAGCATCTTAGTTTCAGATGGGGTGGAACTGTTTTCTTTAGAGTATCTGGTATGATGCTATGCTTAGGTTCTAGGAGAAAAACAACGTTGCTGCCACACGGATGTTTGTAGCTGCTGCTAAGCAGCAGTGTACAGAGCCCAGGCTGTCTGCAGCAAAGGGCTGGGAGGGAACAAAGAGAATTAAGACAGCTGACTTAAGCTGGCCAAAGAGATATTCCATACCATATGAAGAGGATGAGAGTTTATCTCTCACTCTTCCGCTGCTCAGGGGCTAACTGGGCATCAGTCAGGGGGTGGTGAGCCATTGCTTGTGCATCACTTTTGTACACATTCATATTCATATATGTCATAATTACTATCTTCTTCCTTTTCTGCCTTCGTAGTTTTATCTCAACTCACAAGTTCCACTCTGAGTTTTTCTTATTCTCTTCCCCATCCTACTGGGAAGGGAGTAGTGAGGGAACGACGGGGTGATGCTGGGTTAAACCACAACACCCAGCTGTCAGGAACTGAGAAGAACCCTTCCCTGACAAACACACAGGTCAGAAGAGCACATCCGTCTGCCCTCCCTGTCCTACCACACATTTGCACACAGTTTGCTCTTCTTCTTTTTAAGCACCAGAAAGAGTGAAAATAATTCCTAATCCATTCATCGTTAGTCTAACTTCTGTTTTCAGTAGTAACTGCTCCTCACACCTCTTGCAGTTCTGACTTCCGCTGCCGCTGTGTGCTTTTCCCTCTAACTAGTAAGAGTGAGAGCTGACGCTTCCCTCACCCCTTTTTCCTCCTCTTGTTGAAACCTTATTTCCACTGCTCTAATAGTTCTTGACTTAACTAGGACAAGGAAAATTATTCCGGGCTCCTCTGTCCTAACAGTGCGGCTATTCCATATTAACCATCCAGAGCACAAAAAAGTCACACTGGAGCCTCAGGCAACCATTCTAATGTTCCCTTCAATTCATAGTTTAATATAACCACCCAGTTTTACCAGATGTGTCTGTAGCCATTGCATTCACTGCTACATATATCCACTTTCTTTTTGCACAGAAATACTCCAGCATGAACAAAACTGAGAAAGTTCTGTTTGTGGCTATGCATGATGATGTTTGTGTGACAGCATTCTTCCTGAGAGGTCCTAATAAGCCAAAGAGATGGATATGTAAGTAGACCTTAACTTTGTATTATCCAACACCAGTGTCACTGCCCTTTTATTTCTCCTATGGGTACAAAGTATTTCTGCAGAATTGGGTTCACCCATAGCAGAGCAGTTTGCAAACCTCAGTACCATTGAGGATAGGAGCTCAAAACAAAAACCTTTGTGGCATATATCCTAATTCTACTGCACAGCTTTGTCATTTCTGATGCTGAACAACAAAATGAAGTTGTTTTCAATGTGCTATAAGCAAGCAAATCACCTGCATTTTTTCAGATGTCACTTCCCATAAATTGCCAATATTTAACTGCAAGAGACAGCTTGCTAGGTACATGCATTGCTACCTCCTGTAAGAAAAGTGCACCCAGACAACCTCTCCTTTGAGCACATGGGCCAGGTTTTGCAACTCTTCTCTCAGGCTGGTTTCAATTGTCCAGAGTCTGCACCTGAAAGAACCTGCTTGGACATAAGCTCACCCCTCAGTTTTGGTGCTCAGAGTACAGTACTTCCCCACTGACAAGCAAGGAATTCAACACCAGCTCATTTTGCAGTGTGCACTTGGCCACCCTGATGCTAGAAACAGCTGGCTGAAGGCTGAGACCCATGCAGGACAGAGCAAATACAGGGACTGCTATAACCACTAAGCCCCATGAGGGCTGCCAGCAGCAGGTCCCCACATCCCCGCCACCAGCAGGAATCCCTACACCTCGAGCTGTCACCTCATCACCTTCTCTACAAAAACACCACTGAGACAACAAAATTCACTGTCCTTGCTGGAATCAAGACCTGGTCAGCATAACAAACCCAGAGGAGGGTTTGCAACTGGGAGCTCTCACCACTTTCCTTGCAGTTAGTGCACACATAGTACAACAAGCTTGTGCACCCTTTGCATCAGCGAGCATGCATCTCATCCACAGCCACTACCATAGAACCTCGGGGACAGAGAGCTTTAAAAACAGAAACAGCATAAAACCAAGGGATGTGCTGCTGTATGAAACAGCAGCTGAGACTGCCTGCACTTGGCCTTGCAGGCTTCCACTTTAATTGCAGCACACGGGAGTGCATTAATAACAATGTCAGAAAGCCCAGCATCCACTTCATTTATTTTGACGAAGGCTTTCTCTGCCCTCATCTTCACTGACTACACGTGTCAGAGGAAGGTCAAAATGGCTAAATTTTCTCCTGCACTGTACAAAGAGGCCTGGAGAACAGCAGTAAATTTAGCCCTTTCCATTTTCACTGTGGCTGAAGAAAGCGTGGAAGGAATTTATTACCATCACGTTGACTCTGGCATAACCTGGCTGCTTTTATCAACGTTGCTTAATTTAAGAGATAAAACCAGAGCTCCTTTTTGCCCGAGATTAAAAAGATCCATCAACTCGAAGATAGCAGCTAGATTTCAAGGAAAAATTAAGTGTGGGAACACATATGTGAGCAGAAGACTTGAGCACCTCTCCCAACACGGTTATCTCAATACAGGCTGTACTGCAGTGCTCGTGCACCAGGAAATGGAGACAGAGTCAGATGTTAAACAAACCAAGTACCTTATTAACGACACTAAACTTGTCCTTTACTCAGCAGCGTTGAGTAAACACGTCAGTTTAATAGAAATGTAATTATATTTTAAGATGGCGAGTGCAAATGTTCTGGAGAAACAATATCTTCTGATTTGATAAGACAACACGCAGACAAATAATGCTAGCTGGCAAATTTACAACAAAGTAAAAAAGCTGCACTTCTCTCACACTTATGTAGCATCACACACACGTAGCTCATGTACACATAGCCATAATGCAATCCAACATTGTTCAATAAGTCCACTCAACGTATAAACATAGGAAAAATATACACCATAAGAATAGAATTGTTATATTCAGGAAGCTGGGGAAAACGCTACAACAATCCAGTGTGATACTTCAGCTACTAAAGCTACCAAACTGAATGACAGCATAATGTGCTCTGGTAACCAAAATGGATTTTCTTCATAGCAGAACTTAATAGAAGGCAGACACACTGTGGCCATCAGTCCGGATGCTCCAAAGCAGGCTGCAGACTGGCACTGTGAGATCCCAGATCAGGGAGCCCTAAAGTGTTGTTCTTAGAAAGCTAATCAAGGAGCAGTGGCTGTGTAAATCAGCTCTAAGAGCATCAGGTCTCAGGCAGATATTGATGGAGCAGCCCACTTCACCATTAAGTGAAGGCTGTCAGATCCCAGCAGCAATACTTCACACCCCGCTGAAGCAAAACAGCTCCCAACACAGCAAAATGAAGCATCCAAAAAAGTCTGCGTACATCTACCAACCAAGCTGTCAAATTCACTGCCCCAGTGTTGACAGCAGCTATAAATTCAATGTGGGAATGAGTCTGATGGATCTTCCTCTAGGAAACTTGGTGTTTGTCTCAGGCTGTTACACTACTGGTACCATAAATCAGTTGTGTCTACTACGATTCCAGTTTATAACATGAAATCCTTAAGATCTCCAAAAACAATCTCTAGTGATGGCTAGGATAGCTCCCCTTGGCTGAAGAGAATAACCAGTGCCCTGCAGACAGCATCAGTAGCAGCAATGGACTGTCTAAGGGTTTATGCAGCTTTCCTTCACAACTTTAGTACCCACTGGGCTTGAGAGCTCCCCCAAAAATGGACTCATCCATCCAGCACTGGAAATGTTCTCTCTGCCAGAGAAAGTACGGATGGATGGCAATGGACTCTGGCTGGACAGCATCATCTGGTTTGTGAGACTATGCCCCATGTTCAGATTGTTCATATTTGGTCAAGGCTTACATTAAATTGGTAACAAATGCTTCTCTCAGGGAGAAAAGAATTTAGTCCAAAAACACTGAGGCAATTCCTACAAGGCCACAGGTGATACCGTTAGGGACAGAAAGACAAAGGACAGAAACTAACCAGGACCTATGTCTGTGCAAGACAGAAACTAACCAGGACCCATGTCTATGCAACATCTTATTCTTAGGACAGAAGCATGCTGCTGCCTCACTCACACGAAAAAATGTGCATAAATCCACAGCTTCATCAAAACTGAGTGGTTATCCCACATCTAAATGCAAGCAAGTCTTAGAGCACCTGCACAGGCTGGAGGGCAACACATGCCCTACTCCCTCCCAGCAAAGTTTCTTGATGAGTGCAGATACTCCCAGTGCTCTGCCCCCACATGTAAGCTGCAAACCTCCTCTCCTAGGAGACAGTAACATGGCACCAGTGCTCAGCCACCCTTGGCTGAGGCCACTCTGCAGAAGCACAGCTCACAGCTCTCCAGTCCTAATGTTCTATCTGCAGCAATCAGCCATCCTTTGAGGCAGTCAAGCAGGAACAAAGTGCTGACACCTCCTGCTGCAGTGACAGCTCTGAACACAGCATGTCCTGGTACTCCCAGGGGAGGAGGTCAGAGAAGCACTGCCTCCTGTGCCCTATCCTACAGGAGGGATGCAATCAGAACACACAGCAGATCCAGCTTGCAGGCCATCTGGCTAACCACAATGCTGCCTCTGATCAGCCTCCTCTGATCAAGAGGAGGCTTAGAGCCAAGAATCAGTACCAACTGTTTTAATGGAAACATCTCCAAATATTTTTCCAGCTACTGTTGAAAATACATATCCTAACAAGGCCAGAACAGCAAGGAGGACCAATGGAGATCTCTCCCTACCACAGCACCGTGAGAACATCCTGTGCTGAGAAAAGCTGCTGGGGTTGTGATAGCAGGTAAGAAACTAGCTGGTCAACCACAAGCAAGAAATTGGAGCACTCAAAGCAGACAGTATCAGAATGCCAGCACTACCTGGTATTTACCTAATGACTCATGCAGAGAAGAATCCATTCATTCAGGTGTACTGACCTACGGTTAGTGAACAGGTAGCAGGAGAGCTTATGAAATGACTGGAAGCTCAGCTCTTCCTGACCTCAGAGAACAAAGAAGCTTTGTAGCAAGAAAAACATCCTTTCAGTCTCTTTCCTCACTGTTGCACAATCTTTCTCCAGAGATGAGAACTGCACTTTCTACCAAGATGCAAAAGCAGAAGACACAGAGCACAAGGAAGACCAGGTGTTTCTGTTGATCTACATAAACACAAAAGTACAGATCACACCAGAATAAATATTTCCAAGTTTCCTAGGTTCCCAGTTCTCTAGATTTTTCTAGCAATAGGATTCACAGATAACATTTTACCTTCTAAACATCCTTCGTGCATGCACAAACAGCATCAGGCGTAATTACTGACTTCTGCAATCACTCAAATGTCACAACAATTTTTTTAATGTTCAGATATTAATATACAGATAGTTATTGGTGCAGAATTCATAGTTCAAACTTTAAAGATCCTTCCCTCCAAAAATAACTGAAGATCATTATACAAATACAGAACTATTCACAGCCTCCTTACACGAAAGGGATGCATAATGTGGAAAGCAACTAGGGCACTCCAAGTTCAATGATTAGTGTAGTTTGAAAGTGTAGGCTGGAAAAAACAGTCTATACAGATACATATATATACATATATATATATATATATATATATACACACACACACAGACACACACAAAACACATGCAAAGGACTCAAGGCTTCTTTTATACCCTTATTAAAGTGACAGTAAAGTTTAAATCACCGTGTTTTAAATCTTAACTGTTTGTGACTTTTCCTATTTTGATTTCTGTTATTAGAGTTAAAGGATTTTAAAATATCACTGTACAGTCACTGCCTACAGCCCTAAGGGGCTGAGCACAGAAATAACATTAAAAAATACCACAAGCTCTACAAAATGAGATGGATTTCATTTCATTGAAGCACTGTGTTCTTTACTTTGGGGAAATTAATTTACCATCCTTGACAGCAGGCATTCTTCTTCAGCTGCTCTGAGCAATGATAACATCAATTGAGGTATGACTGCAACTGAATTTGAAGAAGCCTTATCTAATTTAATACATTCAGCAATCTGAAGTTTGTCTTGCAAACTTAACTTTCCCATCCTACAAGTAAAACACCTCCCTCCCTCATCCTCCAAAAATTATCCATGCTCCACGTAACAATCAGAAAGATCAACGGGGTGGAATGGTGATAGAGGAGGTGCAATGACAAAAGGATTAGCATGATGGAGAGGTGTCAAAAGGAAAAGTGCTCACCCGAGTCTGAGGATCAAGGCTCAGAGGGAAAACTTCACAAGGGAGGAATCTCCAACCAGAGATCCTTCCCCTATGGCAGTCAGCCCTTAAATGAGGTCTAAGAGAGGTGGAGCCAAGCCTTCACCTGTGCTCCCAGGGCTGACTGGGTTCTTTCCCCAGGTGTTCAACCAGCTGCTCAGGCCGTGACTCAACAGTTCCCATACACTCCATCTCCTTCACTAAGCACTCCATTTTCTTCAAGAGTTTGGAAATGAACAATAATTCACTGACATGGTAGAAAGTACACCTACCTCCCAGATATTTCTTCCAATGGCAAAACACATCGCTTCACAAGCATGCCTCCATGGGCTGTGCCTTCCCACAGAAGCAGCTGCGCACTATCTTTGGGATGACTGATGGTCAAGTTCCAAAACATCAAACAGCTCATCTGTCACAAGCAAAACCTACTCACCTTCAAGACATGCTAGTTTCCAGTAGAAACGCATCAATAGGCTCATTTTGGAAGATGTAGTGGTCCATCAGTTTTTGTACTTATGTTTCTTTGCTGTTCCTCTCAGAAATGGGTATTCTGAAGATATAAAAAGAATCTCAATTTAAAATACAGGACACTCTCAGAAAATGATCCTGCATTACATAAACATTACGTTTTTCTTGCTTTTTGCCTGGCACACCGAAAGGTCACCGGAAACCAACCTGATAGATCCAGCTACTGAACAACTCGGCTGACTTATCTCAAAGGAAGCAGTAAGGACTCCTTGCTTTACCCCTGTGACCCTCACAGTTTACACATTTACTATCTGCTTTACAGTGGCATACTGAGAATTTACCCTGAAGGTTATGAATGGATATATGATTCTATGAGTTTATAAGTGACTTTAAAGTCACACTGGTGCCAGAACTGAGAATTAAAGCATACTACTCATGGTCTCTTTTCACCTTGTCTGCCACATTTTCATAGAATCATACAATGGTCTGAGTTGAAAAGGACCACAACGCTCATCTAGTTTCAACCCTCTGCTATGTGCAGGGTTGCCAACCACCAGACCAGGCTGCTCAGAGCCTCATCCAGCCCGGCCAGAGATGGGGCATCCACAACCTCCTTGGGCAACCTGTTTTACATAGCTTCTCTCCAGAGAAGGATCTGGGTGTCCTGGTGGCTAGCAGAGTGCTCACGTGGCCAAGAAGGCCTATGGGACCCCAGGGTGCGTAGCACAGAGCGTGCCCAGCGGGCTGAGGGAGGTTCTTCCCCACTGCTCTGCCCTGGTGAGGCCACAGCTGGAGCACTGTGCCCAATTCTGGGCTTCCAGTGACAGACAGACAGGAAAGTGCTGCACAGAGTCCAGTGGAGGGCAACAGGGATGTTCAGAGCTCCAGAGGTCCCTTCCAATCCCTATAACTTGTGCCATTTATTTGCTATGCTTGGGTTTATCTCCAAGTACTGACATCAAATTTCTCCACTTAATTCCACCAAGGTTTCCTCAATAATAGACTAGATTCCTTGGCCTCATTAGGGATGCTCAATTCCAATTGTGCAACGCAAGAAGAGCACTTCACCTGTTTGGGGTTTCGAGACTTTGATGTAGGTTTGGAAAAAGAGCCTGAAAACACAAAGTCAAAACATTCAGATTGTAAACACGCAAACAGCACACTGGAAACAAATTCCATATCAAGCCTATTTTGCAACCAAAATAATTCAAATGCTAGTAAGAATCATTCCAATTGCATAAATGGTTCACTGTGAGATTAACCAAGGTCACGTTCTCTTACATTAAGATTTTTTAAAGATTCCTCCCCTGAAAAGCCCCCCTTTAGGGCACCAACCACATTATGAAGTTCAGTGTTCCTGCACATCAGCACAACCTACATCAAAGCGTGCTACAGCCTGCCAAGTGCTGGCTGTCCAAGGAGAGGCTGCATGACTTCTAAGTGAGAGATATCCACACCCAAGAGCCTCCTAGACCGTGTGAGAGCTGCAGCTGGATGTTCAGAGATAAATGCCAACTCATTAAAATCCAACATTAAAATTTTTTTAAATATGCAAGCAATAATGGAATTGGACTAGCAGCTATTTAGGCAGATAAAATTCAACACAGCGTGTCCTGCAGCTCCTGCTATCGCTATTATGTAGGCTGCCCTTTTGCAGTGTCCATGAAAGGTCACAGTGCTAGCCAAGGCAGTGAAACCCTCCATCTGTTCTAGTTTACTCAGGTCACATTCACAAGGTTCCCAGCAGCCAGAAACCTAGGAAAAGACAGCTACTTCCCAGCAACTCCAGCTTATCATGTGCTGCTACACTAGATGCTGGAGATGCAACCTTCCCAAGAGCTTTTACCCCCTTTGGCCACAGCTGCTGGACAAGTCCCACACCTCTCAGCAGGCTCACAGGTAGGCAGGTTTGGTATGTATACCCCCAGCTCTCAGCTCTTCTCTTCCAACTCCAGCATTAAGGTGAGAAGGAGAGACAAGATAGACTACAGAATGCCAACCACTTAAAAGCAGCACTGCTGTCCCACCAGGAAACCCTTAGAGCACACAACACAAAGCCCTGCTTGGAGCTACTCATTTACAGCTATCCAGAAGCAAGCACCAGAGTCCTCCATGCAGATGGTAACCCCAGCACAGCTCCACAAAGTGCAGTTTCATTCCTGGATGACTCTGCAAAGTCTCAGTGCTTGGTCAGTAACTACACCAAGAACACAGAGGTTTGTTCTGAGTGATATCAGACTTGGAAGAGTTCTTCATCAAAACTCTCAGCATCATCTGATCTGGCCCAGGGGCCAAAGGGGCATACTTATCCCACAAAGCATAAACAAGCTCATGGAAGCCTCTAGTGCAACTCCAAGCAGCTCTGGCAATAGCCCTGCTCTCAGTAATGACTTCTAAGAGTATCTGGAAGATTTAATCCCCTAATTAAACAAAAAACTCTTCTCTCAATACACAAGCGTGGTAAATCGCACCTTGGAGATGCAAAGTTTCTGAAGACCATAATGAAATCTTTAGGAGCAACTAGGAGAAAGCATGACTTAACAGGAAAAAAAAATAAGGAGTATGAATTATTGTCACCTCTGTCAAAAGCACTGAGCTCAGTGAACACAAAAAGGGGACATCGGCCTTTTTGGCTGGGCAGGTTTCCTACCAGCATTTTTCCTGGTAACAGTGACAGTCCCCTACTGGAGAACACTGGTTTAAGGGTTAAGAACTATCTAGCACTCAGCCTGTGCAATCCAACACATTAATTCAAAATTTAACCTGTTTTTTGGTGCTGTAACCATACAGGTCTCCCACAAAACTGGCAGAAGGCCCCAGGATCTGTTGGCCAGGAGGGAATCTGACCCAACCCAACACAACACATGATGCTTTGCAGAACCACAAGCAGCAGCAGCCTGTTTGGGCTCGGATGTACAAACCCCTGCAGTTGACTCTCTACTTGGTCACCTCACTGAGCTCCCAAACATAACTGTATTAAACCACTCCCATCAACAGTTTCTATTATTCCTCCCCAGCAGCTCTTGCCCCCAGGAGAAAACAATGGGTGATTGAACATAAAAATAATCTAGCTTGCAGCCAATACTTCCAAAGTCTCGTGATGAGCAGGCTGCAGGAGGAGCCTCTCCTCACAAAAACACAACAAATCAGTTACCAGGCAGCACTACTTCCTCCCCTTACTGATAGGCAGGTACATCGAAACTACAGCTCATTTGCATTCCTCAAGTACAATAACCCATTAAAAAAGTACTACATTTGTAAGTGAATCAGGAAGGTCAAAGCGCTCTTAGTCATCCAGCTGCTATGTTAACCTTTGCTTAGGAAGGGATGAAAAGAAACCTCCCAGGCAGCCCCATGACTGAAAAAAACTTCTAAACATCCTCGCTCTGCCACTGAGCAATGCCACAAAGAAAGTCTGGTTGTTATAAGGCAAACAGGCAGAAAACAAACGATGCTAAGGAAATTGGGCTGCTGCCTGCTGTGGTCCTTGGCACCGCCAGCATGGGAGCCCAACACCGCTACTATCCCAGCAGTATTTAACCTCCTGGTGGATCTGAAGCCAGCAACAGAGCTGGATACACAGCACCAGTGGGAAACCGCTCTTCAGGAAACACTCCAGCAATCCAGAGACAGGCACTGATAACTGAGGGAACATCACTGCTGTTAGTGCTAAGCTAACACAGCAGAGTCACTGAGCAAAGGCCCGAGCTGTGGCAGCCACGGTACCAGGCACCAACAAGACAGTGACAATGCAGCCTGACGAGTGGTGCCAGCACAGCCATCCAGAGCTGCAGATGCCAGGAGCACTGGCCTTTATCTGCAAGCTGATGGGCAAATCTGTTGAGCTAAGAAAAGAGTAGCTGCAGTTCACAAATCTGAAGAAGGGAACAAGATGTTTCCTGGCAAGACAAAAGGAGTAAAAAGAACGTTTTCTCACCCACTTGCTGCTTGCATTGCTGCTTTCCCCTTAGCTTGGCTCTGAAATCATACAGGCTGGCCACCTTCTCTGCTAAGGAAGCTCCAAAAATAGCACACACAGATGCAGTGGATTCCACTTTGGAACACACCATGGACAACGGTCTTTGTTCACTGCTCACACCACAGCGGTACACTCACACTTGGTAGATGAACACAAGGATAAACATGGGCCACATATGCAGAGAAAAAGATATCCAGACATCAAAGATATCATAGATGTCAACCTCAGAGTCAGGGAATGAACGTCTATTAAAGCAGCCTGCAAGTGCTGGGGTACAGCTCAATAAGAGCCAGACGGGCTAAGGGAAAAACCAGCTTATGGGATAGTTTAGAAGGTGGTGGTTGTTTTTTTTCACTAAATTGTCTGATGACTCATTAAAGAGAAATCTTTGTGATGTAACTCTTCAGTTAGACATGAGACTTATACAGAGAACTCTCATAATCAGCTCTCCAAGTAATCCTCTGATCACCATCTGGAGTTCAATCTAAATCCTGATCTCAGTTACGCTAAGTGCCCATGCAACTCTGAAACTAAGAATGTGCTATAAACACACCTGAAATGAACCATATCCTGACAGCAAGTTCACAGAGAGGTAAAAGAGAACAGGAATGCTAAAAAACTGAACTGCCTTTTGCTCCTCAAGCTCTTCACAGACATCTCTACATGGCAGAACAGCCACAGACTGTGCCGGAGGCAACTCCTGTCCATCACACCTAGGGAGAGGTTTCAAAACAAGTAGAAAGGCAGGACTTATCAGAACAATGCTACAGCTAAAACAGAACGTTTCTTCTAGCAAGCAAAAACAACTAGCAGAGTTACCAAAAACATATGCAAGGGATCAGTTATTTTACAAGTAACACAAAACATCTTACTGCTGCAGCATGCAGAAACTCCTTCACCTGAAGCACCATAAAAAGCAGGGCTTTTCAGCTTTTCAGCTGTAGTTAGTTTTTTGATGGTGGGGTTTTTTTCCCCTCCTAATTACCTGGAGATCCTATTCCCCATGGGGCAAACAAGGAAGACTGAGATGCCTCCTACCTACAAAGCCTCTTAGCTTGAGAAATGAGTTCTCTTGTATACAGTGCTTGGTGTCACATGCCCGGCTGCCCACAACAAAACACTCAAGACTGAGACGTGTCACATTGCCGAGGAACACATCTAATCTCATCAGTTCCAGAGGAATTCTCCTCTTTTCAAAGCAGTTTACCAATGACATTTTGGACCTCTGCAAGAAAGCCCACCACAGCAAGGAAAGAGGCATTGCATAAGCTGAAAACATCCAAGCAAGTATGCTTAGTTCATACTTGACAGCAAACGCTTACAGGAATAAGGATACTTTTTTTTCTTGGTTTGGTTGTTGTTGCTGTTTTCCAAATTACAATGTATATTAAAACCAAAAAGCTTTCTATGCTTCTGGAAGGAAGGAAGAGCCAGGGCCTCCTGACAGCTGGCTTACAGGCACACAGAGTTTCTTCCAGCTGAAGGTATGTTTAAGTATAAACAAGAGTTAGATTAGAAAGCCAACCAGACGTGACAAAAGCAGACTCATTTCCCCATGAGTGGAGATAGAACCCAACTACCTGCTCACACCACACAGCAGAGACTACCAACAGTGGACACTGGCATACAACAGGATGCTTTAAGACCACAACGCAAAAACAAACCAAAAAAGCTAACACCTTTTACATTCTTATTTCACACTCATCTGGAAATGGTGTTTTAATTAATTTCTATCTAATTTGGACGTAAGGAGGCACTAGAGGCTGAGCCTCCTGGTGACAGCTGCTGGGGAGCACAGACTGCTCCAGTCTGGAGGGTGAGAGTTCTTCCTTGTCATTATCTTTGGCAAAGTACTTCCCTCCTGGCTGCAGCAACTGATGTTCATAAGGGTTTCAGAAGACCAAAGTCCTGTGCACAAGTAAATATTTAACTTCAGCACTGTACTGTGGGGACCCACCTAGAGCATTGGATATAGGAGCCTACTTACACTATCTTTTCTAGCCAAGAATAATCAATGGCAATTTATCTTCTTTATGAGAAGTCGTAAAGATAAACTCCACAAGGACAGCAGTTAAGTTTTAGAGCTAATAATTTTAATAGAGGACCCAAAAGTGAATAATCCCAGGAAAGGAGATCTAAGCACTGTGATTCGCACTCCAGAACAGGTTCAGGAGGAAGGGCAGACGCCACAGTGCAAAAGTCATTTACAACCTAAGCACACGGAGTTCTGGAAGCTCAGGAAAAAACATTTTATCACTGCCGTTCTGCCATTAAACTTTGCCACCAAGTCTTACATAAAGTTCTTGGACTTCACAAGGCAAAGCATTTACTCCCCACTAAATATCTGGATAAAATCTACGAACTGCTGTACCACCACTGACTTAGAAATAATACGATTAGCATGGAGGCTGATGTTTGTTTCCATGCAGAAAATCTGCTCTTCGTCTTAGTGCAATAGATCCCAGCAATATTCTTTGCATTCCTCCAACACAAATTACTGCTAATATTCTCACTCCAAGTAGAGATTCTGATGCATCCAACAGCTCTGCAAACAAAATCCCAATCAAAAGCCATTCAGAGCAATTACCTGTTTATTCCATTCCCATTGTTTTACCACCTGTTTTCTTTATCTAAATGTGACTTATTTATTTTTTCTCATTTCTACTGTTCTGAACACCAGTTTCAGCAATGATTCTGGAACACCTATTAGTAATCATCACTACAGGTAAATTGCTTATACTTCTGCAGTACTGCATTTCCATCCCTTCGCACTCTGATGCTAACGCAGTCCAGCCCCAAATGTAGAGCTTGCCAGGAAACAAACTAAAAACATCTACACTGCTTTTTGTGGGTCTCCAGGGGGCTGAGAATACTGGTCCACGATGAAATAAGGAGGCAGACAGCGCTGCACAGCTTAAACTAAACCGAGCAGGACCGGAGGGAGCGGAGAACAAGATTTTCCAGTTTCAAGCAAGAAGAATAAGGAAAAGCAAAGCCAGGAGGGCAGCTCACCTGTCCAAGGAACCGCAGCCTCGGGCACACTTTCAGAAGCTGCTGTAAAGCCTGGAATCCGAGCAGTGCCCAGCTGGGCGGGCCTGCCGCTCCTGCTTACACACAGCCTGCGCTCACTGCGCTTCCACCCAGCGCCGAGCGCTGCCAGCAGGGAGCCGGCCAGCCACGCAGGCACTCACATCGAGAGGCAATGAAAGGAGGTAACGGGAGGATGGGAAGGAGGTGCACAGAGCTGCCCTTCTCAGCCGTAACGTTACCTACAGCGTTCCCTCCTGACACTGTACCCTCACTGACAGGGTTACCAAGCAGTGTAAGCTTTCACAGCTCAAACAGAGCTGGAATTAGAACCAAACGCACCTCCGGATGGCTGCTGAGAGCAGTATTTCTCTTTATTTTCCCATTCTGCTTTGAGAACGAGACAGGAGTAAGGCCAGTACAACTAGAGGACAGAAGGAAGGAACACGGAGCAGTAAGGCGACCTCAGCACTGTCACGCAGCAGAACTCCCACGAGAGGGGAGGGCAATGGGTCCCACCCCACTTTCTCCTCATGTTTCTCTTCCTTTGCACTACGCTGAGGGCACGTTGCTCGCACCACCTCCATCCCCACCGATCGGGACCACGAAGCGGGGGCTGACCCCATAAAACCACTAAAACTACGGCAGACGTTTGTTAAAACCGATGATGGCAGCACGGCACCGGAGCTGTGCGGAGATGTTCCGATGTGCCGACTGCCTCCGAAACGTTCTGTCCAGACGGGATTACGCCACAGCGCTGCCTCAGCAATAATCCGCTTCGGGGCTGCCTGCAGACGTACCCAAACGCTTCTACCCGCCCGCTAAGAGGAGGCGGCGTGCGGCGGACGCCCCAAAGCCGCTGGCAGGCAGCGCTAGCCCGCACCCCCGGCTACCACCGCCATGTAACTTCAGCTCCTTCAATGCGCTAAACTTCTTTTTGTCGTGCGCGCCAACCTGGCAGCTACGGCCTTACAACGAGGCAGCTCCCGGCGCGCATCCCGGCTTCCCCCCCCGGCCCGGAGCAGCGCCTCAGCCGCCGCACGTCCTGCCCGCCGCCCGCCCCCGGCGCGCCCAGCCCGCCGCTACCTGCGCCGCTCCCGCCGGGCTCCCGCTGCGTTCCTGCCGCCCCGCCGCTTCCGGCCGCCGTGTTGGCGCAGGCGCGGGGCGGGCGCTGAGGACGGCGGCTGAGGAGTCGGCAGCCCCCGGGGGGTGCGCCTCGGAGCTGGCGGAGAGGAGCCGAGCTCGGCGGGTGCCCCAATCCCGAGAACTGGGACGCCGGAATGAGGGACGGGCTCAGCTCGGCTCCAGAGCTGCCATTGGATGGCCGCGGTGGTTGTCGTGGGCAGAAGCGTGCCACCTGGGGCATTGCTCCTAGGCTCGGCGATGGCTGTTTCCAGTCTTGCCCACTTACGGCAGAGAGCGATTTGTGCAGGTCATGGTTTATCTGCAGTGCAGCAGTGCATCGCAATCAGACCAGGACGGGCTGGGTTCCTCCACGCTGCCGTCAGCCTGGTCCTGGTACAAGCGGCTGCCTCACCTTGTGCCAGGGGAGGGAGGTCAGGTTGGGTGTTAGGAAACGTTCCTTCTCAGAAAGAGCAGCGAGGCACTGCACAGCTGCACACGGAGGTGGGACAGTCAGCTGGAGGTGCTCAGAGCTGTGGGGATGTGGCACTGAGGGACGTGGGCAGTGGGCATGGTGGGGTGGGCTGGGATTGGACCTGGGGATCTGAGGGGTCTTTTCCAACCTGAATGATTCTATGATTCCGTAACCAAACATGTCTGCATCCAAATCTGTGAGAATTTGTGGCTGGTGAAGGTGAAGGACCAAGGAAGTTTGCTGCAGCAAACAACACCCAAGTGCCATTCTTCGCAATGTTGCTTTCCTTCCGAGCTTTCCTCTGCTCTGGGAGACTTAGCAATATCAGCCCAAATAGCCACATCGTTTGGGAATGGTGTTAGACTGAGACTGGGAGGTTTAGGTTGGATATTAGGAGGAAGTTTTTCAGCCAGAGGGTGGTGAGGCACTGGAACAGGTTGCCCAAGGAGGCTGTGGATGCCCCATCCCTGCAGGCATTCAAGGCCAGGCTGGATGTGGCTCTGGGCAGCCTGGGCTGGCAGTTGTTGACCCTGCACATAGCAGGGGATTGAAACTAGATGATCTTTGTGGTTCTTTTCAACCCAGGCCGTTCCATGATTCTATGATACGATCATTTTTTCAGCCAGTTCTCTCAAAAGATGATGATGCAGCCTGCGTGGCCAAGCTGGACATTCAGGTGTCCACCTTTCACAGGTGCTTTTAACATCGTACTTCACTAGCGGACAGACAAGTGCTTCGCTGGCAGTACACCAACGGAGCATCCTGCAGTCTGGGCTGGAGAATAGAAACATGTATTGATTACATGCATCTTCTTAGCATCATTGCCAACACTTTCCATGCCTCTTTTAGAAATGGCTCTCTGTGATTCTTTGCATTGTTTTTATTTCTAGTAAGGATATGAGTATTTACATCGCATCTCTGTATAAATTGCCTGGCATTCTTCATGCCTGATTCCTCAAGTTATTCCAAATGGCTGGATTGTTTCACAGTGATTTCACACTTACAGCAAAACGCTGCATTAAACTGTGCATAGCTACATCAAATAAGGGAACTTGCTTAATTTTCTTCATCAGTGCTTTTCTATGATGCTTCCACTTCATGGTATTTTTGCTGGTCCATAAAGACCAGCAGTGGCATTGCTTCAATGCTGAGGGACTAAGATACACTGAAAGAGTTACTAACACTTTAGATTAGTCTTCTGAAAATATTCTGAATTTCCATTCTCACTTCAGTTTTCTGCCTGTCAAACTTATGTAGGGCTATAGAATTGAGTACAATCAGAAGGAAAAGATAGCTACTGAAGTCCATATTACAGTATAGAGGGATGGGGGCAAACATCTCCTGTTTGCTGACATCAGTTCTTTGGATCAAGCCCTATATTGTTTCTAGTGATATTGCTCACTGCAAACAGCCCATATAGTACAAAAAAAAAGGAAACAGGATCTGCGTGACAGCACTGAGTGCTTATGTTTGCTCATACAGAAAAGAAAATCTGCAAAACATTCCCCATTTTTATTCTCTCACCGGTGGAAGATGTAGTCATTCAGTCGACCATGGGGCGTTTTGCATGCTAAGCATCAAGGGCTGTTGCTGAAGGTCGCTGCGCTGGGCTGTTTTGTGGGATATAAACCCAAGGTCTGAGCCTGCAGAAGCAGTACCACAGCTCGCCAGGAGGTGTTGCTTTGAAACCATGCAAACATCAGAGCTTAAAAGCCACGAAAGAGGCTTGGATTATTAAAAGCAGCTGACAGATAGGTTGTTCTGGCAGCAAGAACTCCGAACCCTTAATATGAAACGATGATTTTTATTTAAGACAAGTAAAATTCTAAAATGGTTCGTATGGGCAGAGCAGTACAGAGGGAAATAAATGCTGAGCAGGGCACCAACCTGAAAGAAAATTCTGTAGCTTTGTATGTTGCTAACAAATATGTTACAGCAGGTGTGTGCATGTGGAGATGTGAATGGCTTTTTTTTTCTTTTTTTGCAGGCTTTACTGCTAAAAAATATTACATATTACAGCTTTGATGTATTGTGAAGCTTTGGATGGGTTCAGGAAGCCATGGCGCAGAGTAAAGCCTCTGTAAGACAATGAGCTGTGCTGTCCTGGGCTGTTCACACTGCACAGGCACAGTCCAGAAGGAAGAAGCTGCTCATCTGGAAGGGCATGCAGTAGCAGGGACCCACTAGACAGACACTCAGCTGTTTGCAGTCAAACAGTGAAATTTAAACTCTAGGATAGAGTGTTTTACAGCCCTCAGTGTCTTGTGGCATAGATGTAGTTCCCACCCCTGCTCCAGCTGTGCCTTTCAAAGAGCTCCATGTACCAGCCCCAGGCTCTGAGCTCCAGATCTCTTCTAGGAAACAGTTTACAGAAGGACCTTGTGGTCAGCAGAAAAGGTCACATCAAGGTGGACTTGGCCAAAGGAGCCTTTGAAAAGCGTTTGATGATCAGATGCTAACAAGTATTGTTTTTACCACAGGTAGAAGTGCTAGCCAGGAGCAGAGGACAGCGTACCAGACAGAAGATCACAGGAAGCAGTGGCTGATGAATTCAGCAGGCCCTCTGAGCCATTTCAGCAGCAGTACGTGTGGATTTAGATCTTGTTGTTTAGATCAGCTGCTGTCAAGACATTTTCAGAGCTCCTGCCCTCCTCAGTGGAGCAGTTTTACCACAACACACGAGCTTGTACAGTGCACTTTCCATGTTCCTCAGAAGTAGTTTCAGCAGAAATTCACTGCTCCTTACAGCTGGCACTACATTACTTTTCAAATGCATTTGGGCTCAGAAATTGAAGTTTTGACCAACCAGGCTAATAACCACTTTTCAGTGATTTTTGTTCCATGTGAATAAGTCTATAGCAAATCAAGCCACGTCCTCTGAAGTACCAATGTTCACAAGTATGCTGGAATAAATATTAACCTGAGCCTCCTGCAAAGCATTTGTTTGTATCATTCAGCACTTCAGCATTCAGCAGGCTGTTGGTCCCAGGAGGCTGCAGAATTGCCAGATCTGTGGTGCTCCACTTCAAGAGGAAGCAGGATTCTCTTCCTTCTACCACAGCAAATGCTGAGGGGCTGGCAGACGGAGCACAACATTCATATTCATTTCAATCTGTCCTTTGATGAAGATCCCTCATTTCCATTTCTAGTAATGGGGTCTCTAAGGCATTGGCATTCTTCTTTGGAGCAGCTTTTTATTTCTCCAGAATTGCAACAAGTACATGGTGTATTTTCTGAGCATCATTCCCTACCACGTAGTCAAAAGACAGTAATCAAATGGATGACAAAATGTAATAACACTTACAGGAAGGTCTGCAACTATCTCAGTGCATCCTTCTCCTGCCGAAAGCAAGCTTTGGTTACTCAGTCTTCTTTACACATAATTGCAGGTTCTTCTGAAACGGCACTGGCTGTTGCAGAGACAGATAAAATCAGGACTGTCCCCTTGCAGAGGATGAACAACATATGAGCTGTTTTAGACATTGTATTAGCTTAATTTCTCTCTAGCTTTATTAGCAAGGTATGTCTTCTTTTGGCAGGCCTAGGGCTAAGAAAGCTGTCACCAGGTCTCCTGGTTTTATAGTCAACAGCTGTTTTTCGTGGAGGTGTATGCTGCCAGGCAATCTGGAGGCAAGAACCTGCTCCTTGGAAGCTCTGGATACTATACAAGTTCTTGCTGAATTTCTCAAAAGCTTGCAGAAAGAAATACATCTCGATTACATTTTGTCAATGTTAACTGTACCAGCAGCTCTGCAACCTCTCCACCCTCCCACAGCTACCTGTGCTCAGATACAGCAGAGCTCCATTGCCTTGGATCCAACTGCTGTGAAAATGGAAAACAACTAAGGTGTGAGAGAAAAGAAAAAAGGGGGGAAAAAGCCCAATCTGGGGCTGCCCATGCACTCTTCATCCTTCATTGGTTTGGGAGTTTGAGTTTAAGCTCATGTCCTTGTAGTTGGTCCTTGAGTAACTCAGTGAAGTACAGATTAAACACTTTACAGAAAGCTCTGAAGACTTTAATTTCCTCTGCCATATAAACTTAAACTTCCTTTTCTTGTTACCAAAATCTATTTATGTTTAAGAGGAATGTATTGCTTACAGCAACAAACCTTTAGCACTTATTGGAACCTTTCCACAAATCTATAAAGTTGCTGAGCCTTCTCTTTCTACAGACTGATCTCTTCTGTGTTTATTCAAGCTCAGAAAGTCCCTGCTGTGCCACAACTATGGTGATTACGTTATTAAAGGACAAGTAAATTGGAGCTTTAAGTTATAAACAGCAAGTACAACTAATTTGAGTGATCTTTGATTTTGGTCTGGTTAATAAAAAACCAACCAGTTATCTCCCACAACTCCAAGGTACAGTTCACAACATTTTTGTAAACTCCCCAAATGCACTGTTTCACAAGGAAATTGCAGGGCCTTATCCCTGGTTTTGTCATCAACACTGCTTACAAATAAAAGAATTCTGGTGATCTGCTGCAATAACAACCGAACAAGAAAGGTGTTTTGAGCAAGATTGCTGATGATACTAAATTGGGAGGAGCCGTTGACCGTGTCGAGGGTAAAGAGGCCTTGCAGAGATCCAGGCAAATGAGAGAGCTGGGGAATCACCAACTGCATGGAGTTTAACACGAGCAAGTGCTGGATTCTGCACTAGGAAGGTACAGGCCTGGCTACATATGCAGGCTGGGGGATGAGACGCCACATAGCAGTCCCACTGTACTTAAATCATCTTTCCACACAACCCCATCACGGGATCCAGCTATTTCCTTCCAATGATTCAAACTGCAGCACAAAGGTGGCTTTTTTAAAATCCCCTCACTCCCACATTATCCAGTGCCCATTTTAATGACACACGTGGGTGAATTCTTTGTACAATAACAAATAGCACACAGTAACAGCACAAACAAACAACAACCAAACAAGCACACTCAGTGACAATTATCACATTTAATATTTACCTTGGGGGGGGGGGACTTTAACCTCTTACCCAAGTTCTTAGCCCTACCCTGCACAACTTTTATCACATCTGGCAGGCAAGGAACCAAAATAAACCAAAAGGGGGCATGAACCATCACCTGATTGCTAGCCCCACCATGCACAACTTTCATTACATCTGATGGGCAGGCAACTAAACTAAACCAAACCAGGGGACTCTAATCCCCCAGGGGTTTTAACCCCTTACTTGGGTTCTTAGCACTGTACTGTGCAACTTTCATTACATCTGACAGGCAGGCAACCCAAATAAAATAATAATAAAAGAATGCTTTAATACTCACTAATCAGTGGTCTTGTCTGGAGAGCTCTTCAGCCTGGGGATCAAGGCCCTCCCTGGAATACTTCAGTGCCAGATGATATTCTGTGAACTCAGGAACTGTCGAGGCTTACCCCATCTGGGGTGCCAAACCGATGCTGTAAGTCAATCTGTTATGAAACTCCCTAAGAATCAAGTTGGAGTGTCAGAAAGCAAGCACTCCTTATTTTCAGTGCTGAACGTATGGGGGTTGCACTCCACCTGTCATGCATACCTTGCACAAAAGATCTTCAGCTTATATACATTACTTGCATTACACGTGCTGAGGTTTTCTTGGAGGTACATACATATTCAACACTCGCTTTCACAATTAACTGATTCCAAGCAGAATTATCCTTATTTATTTGGTACAAAGACTTAACAGAACACTCCTTATTTGCTTGGTACAAAGACTAAGCAGAATTTTCCTTTATCTATTTGGTGCAAAGACACAGCTCTTCCCATTATCCAAGCAAACTTCAGGGCATTCCATCAAGGAACACGAGCAAACTTAACAATCTCATTACAACTCATATTAAGGTGGGGTATCAGGAAGGATTTCTTCACTGAGAGGAACAGGCTCGCAGGGCACTGGGCACAGCCCTAAGCTGCCAGAGTTCAAGAAGTATCTGGACATCACCCTCAGACACATGGTCTCATTTTCCAGTGGTGCTGTGCAGAGCCAGGGGTTGGACTCAATGTGCTGCCAAACAAACCCTTAAGACAAATGTGGTATTAAGATGCAGCCATTCTTTAATATAGCACTAGATGCAGAAGGGGATCCTTCCATCTAATCATAGAATCACCAAGGTTGGAAAAGACCTCCAAGATCATCCAGTCCACCTATGATCAGTATTTCCCATTAAACCATGTCCCTCAGTATATCTAAATGTTTCTTGTATTTCCAGGGACAGTGACTCAACCAGCTCCCTGGGCAATCCATTCCAGAGCCTAACCATTCTTTCTGAGAAGAAATTTTTTCTATCATCTAACCTGAACCTTACCTGGTGCAACTCGAGGACATTCCCTTTAGCCTTAGTTGTGAGGAAGAAGAGGCCAACCTCCACCTCACCACAACCTCAACTCAGGGAACTGTAGGGAGCAAGAAGATCTCCCTGAGCCTCCTCTTCTCTGGACTGAACCATTCCACTTCCATCAGCCTCTCCTTATGAGACTTGTGCTCCAGACCCCTCACCACGCCATCCCTTATAATACATTTGGGTACAGTACTTCTATGTACTTGGAGAGAGGTCTCCAGCACTCATGAGACCTCAACCACCTCTCCCATTCATGCACCTTTTGTTAGTTAACAGTCTCCTTTCTGGCAGGCTAGACAGACATGCTGATGTTCAAGATGCTCCTAAAAGACAAGATTAGCCACACCAACAACAGACGGTCCTCGTGGAACTCGGGATGATCTATGATTTTATATACTCATACAGAACGTTTCATATCAAGTTCTAAAGTTTCCCCTCTACCTGTTCCGCACCAGTGGAAGAACCTCGTTGTACCAAGTGCATCCACCAGCCCCCCGGGAACCTAGGCCAGCCTTCACTACCCTTATTGCACGAGACTTTTTCCTTGTATCCAACCTAAATCTCCTGTCTTTTAGTTTGAAACCCTTTTCTCCTTGTCCTATCACAACAGATCCCGCTAACGAGTCCGTCCCCTTCCTTCCCTCAGCCTCTCTTTAGATAGGCAGGCTGCTCCCTGATCTGCCTGGAACTCTTTTCCCTCAGGAGGACCTTTCCCCGCTTTTTAGCGTCCGGCAGAGACTCCAGCAGGACCTGCCCTCCTGATGCCTGGTTTATATTCAATCGCACGGAGCGCGGGCACGCTGCACTGACAGTCACCAAGCCTAGTGCCGTACCGTGCCCCGTCCCGTTCCGCCCCGCCCCGCCAGGGCAGGCTGCTCTGCGAGCCGGGCGCTGGGCAGAGACGCGGGGAGAGCGGCAGCGCTCGGCATGGCGCAGTACGCGAGGGGCGCCGCGGCCGTGGCCGTCATCCGGCTCCGCAACCCGCCGGTCAACGCGCTGAGGTAACGGCGGCGCCGCCCGCCATTTTGTGAGGCGGGAACGGCACGGCCGGGAGTTTGCTCTCCCGGCTCCGGGAGTCTGGGGCCCCGCTCGGTTGGCGGGACTGCGGGCTTTCCTCTGAGGGCACGAGGGGTGCGGCCGTGGCACTGCGCTTGTCAGTTCGGGTGGCTCCTGCAGAGCGACAACACGAGGCTTAGAGCTTAGATATCGCTTTGCCATAACTGCGCTGAGCTCCTTCGTGATTTGTGCTCCTTGTTATAACGTCTAGAGGGTTTTTTTCCCCTCGGGAGAAATGCCAGGTTCACGGGCGTGCGCTTTCTGCCATCTCCCTCGGAATCTCTCGTCAAACTTGGCACGTTCCTTTTCACTTACACCGCGAAGTGTCAGCAGTAGCTCACAGCGTTAGCTCAGCTCTTCTATTTCTCAGTTCCCGTGCAGTTTGCAGGTGGAAATCGGCTTTCCCTCCACGATTTGCTGCTTCTCACGTTGGCTGATAGCTGTGCTTCCAAGTGCGCGCAGGGATTGGGGCAAAGGGCTCTGTGAGCAGAGGGCACGGCTCAGCAGGAGGCACCGACGTCCAGCCCTGGTATCAGAATGCAGGCCGCTCACATGCCTTTAGAAATGATGAAGGCACTGACCTCCCGATGCTACACCTGATGAAGAAGGTGATCTCAGAACAGCTGGGGACAGGCAGCCAAGCAGAGTCCCTGAAGTTCACAGAATCACAACATCACAGAACTGTAGGGGTTGGAAGGGACCTCCAGAGATCGAGTCCAACCCCCCTGCCAAAGCAGGTTCCCTACACCAGGTCGCACAGGTAGGCATCCAGGCAGGTCTTGAACATCTCCAGAGAAGGAAACTCCACCACCTCCCTGGGCAGCCTGTTCAGTGCTCCATTACCCTCACTGTAAAGAAGTTCTTGCACACGTTTGTGGTTTTCCATCTTTCAGAAGGGATACGCGTGTTGTTTGGTTTGTGTAATTTGCCTTGTAAGCAGTCCCAGTTGAGGAGCCATGCTGTAACAGTGACCATAGTGCTCGCTCCATTTGTTCTCCTAAGGCAAAACATCCACTGCAGTCACACGCAACTTCTAAAGCAGAAAGTTTGTTAAGAAGAGGCTGAGGGGCATGTATGAGCATGAATGGGAAACACAAGCTGCTGCCCTTGCTGTGGCAAGGTGCATTGCTCCAGCTGCCTGCACTCACTCCTTCACTGCAATGTTTGAAAGCACAGAAAGACCCTTTTTACATACTTGGATAATTAGAATGAGAAAGCAAACTAGGAGTAACCTGACTGATGAACTGGATGTGTAGGACTCCCATAATGTCTCTTGGATCTCCTTTGGCCAAGAGCAGGCTTGGAACACAGCCAGGCTGTGCCCATAAAACCTTCTGTCCCTACCATGGAAGGCAGCAAGCACTCCACAGCACACTGCTGTGACCTGGACCTGGTTCTCACAGCCCTGCTGTGCTGTGCTGCTGCTTGTGGGGCTGGCATGAGCAACCTGGTTCTTGGAGTTGCTTTCAGCCAGTCTAGCTCTCTGCATCTACTCCTTGCATGATTGCAAGGCATGAGTGAGGACAGGAATCTGCACAGCATGGGTTTAAATCAGTTAAGATGCCATGAAACTTAAGCTTGCAACATGGGAGGGAGCAGGATAGATAGATGAGATCAGTCCAACAGCTGGCAGGCTGAGGCAGCGAACACAGCACATGTGCAGCTGGAGTCTGTTGCAGGCTCTTCCACTCACCTGTAGCCAGTAACAGAAGGAAAGTCTGGATGTTAAGGGCTTCTAATTTATCTCCTGATTTACTAAGACTTGCTGAATTTGCAAGGAGCAAGTGTGACAGCTGCACAGAGCTCAGCTTTAACTAGGCTTGCGCCATTTGGTTAGCAATTGGAGTAAAACCTGGTTCAGCAGGATCAACGGTTGTTTCGTAATGGCAGCTTTGAGCTGAGACCTGGCTATAGCTATGGAAGGTAGAGAGCACTCTGTGATCCTTGTGTGTACCTTCTTGCATATTTTAGTTATTCATCTGTAGGGGAGCAGGTTTGTGATTGCTGTTTGAGATGTCTGTCTGTGTAGGTGATAGCAGGCAGGGAAAGTTACAGACAGGGGCCATGTCCTGCAGTCCTGACAGTTTAATTTCACAGCAGGCACAGATGCTTTTTAAAAGGCTGATGTGCTTTTCCCGCTCTGCTGTGCTCCAGCCTCATCTCTCTCTCCCCATTAGACGTGATGCTCAGCACCGTTAGCCCAGCTCCCACTCCATCGCACCAGCCATTAGCACTTCAGAAGCCACTGGTGGGTAGGAATTTGCTTTTTGCTGTCTGACAGCATCTGCTGCTGTGCAGGTATCTCTTAGGCAGTGCTTTCCTGAGGAATATATGCCGACTTGTGAGGCTGGCAGCAAATTCGGTTCCCACATGGACTCTCTTCAAGCTAATCCATCTCCCCACTAACAGAGCTGGTGTGTACCAAACTTGTTTTTGTTTTTTTTTCTCTCGTGGTTTACAAAGTTTTAACTTCCAGAGGTTTGCAGTCCTAATCATCTGTGAGACCACAGCTTAGAGAGGAGGCACTTGAATGTGCAAGGAACTGGAAGTTTGGGGGACAGACAGATAAAACTAACAAGAGAAAGGATCAGCCATAGCCTGTGAGCAGAGGTGGGCTGCTGGCACTGCAGGGATTCGTGGGACACTCAGGAAAAAGGTTTTAAGAAGTGGAAAGCTTAATCAGATGTGAATAAGAAAGCCTGTAAAACATGACAGGGGAGATGTAAGCTGGAAATTAAGAGGATTAAAAATATAAAGAATGCATTGCGAAGCATGCTAAAAACAATAGGGGGAAAAAGCAGGGGAAAAAAAAAGAAAAGAAGGCTGTCAGTTACAGTTCAGAGAAGGGATCTTTACCACTGATAGATTTTTGAGATCACCAGCTCAGTGTGCTTGGAAAGCCCAAAGAACTCATGAAATGCTGGGTGTTACCAGCACACATGCTGAGAACAGAACAAAAGAGAGGGCACCATTCCTCTATGGTAAAAAACCTATAGGACTTCTGAAGTACTGCCTGTAGTTCTGGACTATGCATTTGTAGAAGGACACAGGGACAGTCTGGAAGGGGACAACCAAAACTGAGAGGCAAGAGCATTAAGAAAGCATGCTGAAGAGGTTGAGAGTCACCGGGTTGGAAGGGAAAGGCTGTAGGAGAATAAGGGCAAGGTTTATGAAATCCTAAAGAAGGTAAATAAATTGGAGGTCTATTTCTGATTACAGAATCCTGTGGTAGCTGATCTAGGGGCGTTTGATTACACTGGTAGGAGATTGTTTTTAAAGAGATCATACAAAGCTTGATGCCACAGGAGCCTGTGGAGGCAGATGGGTTGGCAGGATCAAAGATTAGACAAATGCATGAGCAGCAGGTTTGTAAGGGATGCTAAATGAGGGTATGTAGATACATACCAGAGCATCCCTCATGCAGCGACTGTGGATGTTGGGGGAGATACAGACAGGAGGGACCAGACCAGCATGACGCACAAAAAGCATTTTCTACTGTTAGATTACAGCCTGGCCGAGTTAATTTCCAGTATTCCCTTAAGCTACTTTCCTTTATCTTTAAATTTGTGTTTACAAATCCTTGCAAAAAAAAAAAAAAAAAAAAAAAAAAAAAGGACATTTTAAAAGCCTTGTTACAAACCCAGCACATCACTGAGTTTTGTGCAAGGGAGAAATAACCCAGTGTGGTCAGCCTCAAGAACAAGAACAGCCTGTCCTGGGGAGCACGCTTACCCACCCAGCGTGCTGCTGAGATACATAGCACTGAGGCACCTCGTCAGGATGGCTTCTCTTGCAGTCAAAACAGTAGGCATGGCAGAGCTGACTACGTAGCATGGAATTAAGTGCTGATTGGAATGCACCTAGTGAATTTCTCATTGTTACTGTTACATGAATGATACTGTCGCACAGTAATGAGATACTTATGCAAATGAGGGTGACTTTTTGTCTCTTTCATGCTCTAGCTGTTTGAAGTTGTGATACTCCTGAATATTTTTACAATTTTACTATCATACATTTTACTATGATTTCCTTCATGGAAAATGACATCTTTTTAGTGTCAGCTACAGCGTGTGCGTTGCATGCAATGCAGCTCAGCTGGGCTGTGACATGTCCCGGGGCAGGCACATTGCTCCAGGACAGGACAACAGGAAGCTTCCAGAAGTGGTGATATCTCCTCTTCATCCCACAAGAAATTCTCTATGGGAGAAAGCTGTATGAAGGGAGAAGAAATATTTTTGCAAGTAGAGTGTCACGTGGCAAAACCAATTGTGTGGTATTAATACAGATAACATGGGCAGCTTGGATGACAAATCTTTCTTTTGGCAGGAGGGTGTTGCTGTAAGTGCTGTGACACTAAGAGCTTGTAAATAATTTCCTATGGAAAATCCAGAACCTTTTCATCTGGAACAGACTCTTTCTATTGGTATTTTGCAACTGCTGATCACACAGCTACTGTAAGCACAGAAACACTGGATTACTTCCTGTGACAGAATTGTTTTGGTTTTTTTTCTGCACAATATTTTCAAATCAATAATTTCATATCTGTTCAAAATCCTGTTGCATACTTTTTTCCCCTCTTGGCACAGGTCAGCAGTGATTGGCTTGTTGGATTTTGGCACTTGCCCTTGAAGTGAGAGGGAGACTAATGAGTATTCAGCAGAGAGGTTATGGCAGAAGACAAACCAGAGGGCAGACTTACTGGACTCACTGCTTATTTTCACTGAGCCTGTTGTGTTGGTGGAAAAGTGATGTAGTTGGTTGTTAGCCACTGAATCTCTAATTTATTTCAGTTCGACAGTTCTCCAGGCATTAGAGGATGGACTGAAAAGAGCAGACACAGATCCTTCAGTGAAAGCTGTTACAATTTGTGGCGAAAACGGGAAGTTCAGTGCAGGTAAGACATTCCTTCAAACAGTTTGAGAAAAAGAGGAAGAACTGTGCCCACATGTGAAGATTCTCTGCCATGTAGCACTAACAACAAAATGCCACAAATTCTGATGTGGCTGAAAATAGCTGCAAAACAGTGAGCCTTTTCTGCTGTCCCAGACTGGTTTGAACACATCACAGATTGGACGGTCCAGGCCAGAAATATGCTGGTAGATTCATGCTGAAACTGGGAACAACTTCTTATCTTCCTATCTTCCTGACATGTTGGTGTCTCCTTGCTTTCCATGACACTGTATAAAATCTCAGGACCAAGAATTAGCCAATTATATAGAGCCATCCTGGGATGGGGCAGTTGTAACGGGTCTCCTCCAGTTGTAGAGATCCGTGAAGCTAACAAATTCCTGTGGAGTTTGACGTTACCTGTAAGAAGCAATTCCACTTCTCCAGACTTAACTTCTTTTATTTTTTTAATAAGCATCTTTGCAAATTACTGCATTAACTGCACGATCATTACAGTTACATACTCTTCTATTTTGCCATCCCCTTAGTGACCTGAATATGCATAAGGAGCCTGGGTTTCTTGCAGCTGTTCTCAAGAGATCATTGCCTGTTACATGCCAGCAGCATGTTCTGTCAGACCTCAGTCATCAGCGAGTGCTGACGTCTAATGGCACTGAGGGAGGTGTCGTTCCATTCACTGCCTCCTCCACTAATTCCTTCTCATTTTTGTGCTTCCACAGGCGCTGATATTCGAGGATTTTCTTCTCCAAAGAAACAGAGTCTTGGCTTGGGCCCCATAGTTTCCCTAATAGAAAGGAGTGAGAAGCCTGTTGTGGCTGCCATTGAAGGCATTGCCTTGGGAGGAGGCCTGGAGGTGACACTTGGTTGTCATTATCGTATCGCACACGTGCAGGTAACACTGTGAACTAGAGAAGTGGGTGGGAGCATCTGGGGCCCGTGGCCATGTACAGAGTGGGAGGCTGCTCCTGAAGAGCAGCTGAGCAGAAGCTGAGCAGTGTGTCTTTCCTAATTAGAAACTTCAGAATCTGAGTGTTAATTTGCACTCAGTCTCAGAAGTCGTTATCACAATTGCATAGCTGGCTCATGCAGCATGACTTTCTCTTTCTTATTTTTCTCCCCAGCCACGTAAATTTAGCATTTCTTTCTGCTAGTGGCCTAGTTTCAGTAGATAGTTGAAACTCAGCTAGCACAGAGCGCTTACAATTTGATTCCTCATGGGCTGTTTCCTCCGGGTGCACTCTAATCAGCAGACAGCTTCCCCTCCTCCACATTTAAGTCTTTCAAAGTCATCTTTTTTTATTTCTCTCAAATATCTTCCTTCAGGATTGCCCAACTGTCTTTTAGCAGCACCTCATCTCCTTACAGAGACTCTTCCCTGACAGGAGTGTCTCCTCGCTTTTTCAGAGTGAATTACTCACACCTGGCAGTGTGGGTTGCTATAACACAATAAAGAGGCACTTTATATACCCTGCATGTGACCTAAGATAGGTGCCTGAAGTACAGATCTTAAAATGTCTCTACATCTCTTAAGAGCTCAGTTAGAAACGTACAGTATAAAATTTAAGCAAAAAGACACAGTGAATCATTTTTTAAGTGAAGATAGGAGCTGTCACTGGCTTCTTTACCATAACTCGAGTAAATCTCAAGTGCACCAAGAAGCACCTGAGCATTTTTGAAGGACAGTCAGTGAAGAGTTCAGTATGTGAGTGTTTTCCTGCAATAAATTTCTCATAAATAGCAAAAGGAGACAGCAGGTCACAGAGACACTGACAACTGTTTGCCCTTTTGAGCTGTGCAGCTGGAAGCATTGTTTTTGCACATGTTATGGTCTGGGGTGATGCCGTTATCTCCATCGATCTCCAGCATTGTGCTACTACCCACACATCCACTGATGGATATCTCTTCTGCTCCTGTACATAAGTTCTTGAAAAAGTTGAGCGGGCTTCTGGATTAAACATCTTATACAGAAAAAAAGCTGAAATTAGGATTTTGTGTAGTAGTTCATGGAGGATTCCGAAAGAATCAGCACACAAATCAGGTCTACTTGTCTTTGTTCTGCTCAGCTCCTAATTATTGATCTTGTTAATCAGATTTGTTGTTGAATTTGACTTTGGTTTAGGCACGGATGGGTTTGCCAGAAGTCACAATTGGGTTGCTTCCAGGCGCTGAAGGCACTCAGCGGCTCCCTAGACTGATTGGGGTTCCTGCTGCCCTGGATATAATTACTACAGGTAAAGTACTGTGCCACGCTCCATATGTGAGGATGAGAGCAAGTCATGCCATTGCTTTTGTCTAATGAATCATAATGTTTGTTTGGACATAGCTGCACGAGTTGAAATTCAGCTTGATTCCTCCCAGGATTCACTAGCAAAGGGACACATGCCCTTCTGAGGCATGTAGTTAGTTATGCACTTGATGTACCTGATAAGCATGTCTGATACTTGAGGCCAGCTACATGTAAGTCATTTGATCAGACTGAAAAAGAGTGAAATCACATTTAATGCCCCAGCTGTAGTCACCTTATTTCTCTTTTCATCATAGGAAGACACATCTCTGCAACTGAAGCACTGAAGCTGGGCTTGGTTGATGAAGTTGTGGAAGAGAATACAGTCGAAGCAGCAATCCGTGTCGCAAACAAGTTGATTGGTAAGGAAAGAATTGTAGCAATGCCAGGAAATAATTGGTGAGGCTGAAGAGAATTAGAACAAAACCCGTTAGCTTGTTCCAGTCTTCACATTCCATTCATTGGGTTTTGGCATCCATATGAACTAGAATGAACAGCAGGATTTGTTTTCTGTTAAGTGAAAGTGAAAAAATTCAGATGCCGAAGAGCTGCAGAAATATTAAGTTAGGATTCAGAGGAAAAAAAAAAAAGTAGAGAGTCCTCATGCTTCTATAATTTTATATCCATGTTTTTCTGGACTGCTGCTCTCAACTGATTTGAGAGAGTTGCACTCTTTCTATACGCAGTTTTGGATGGCATTTATGTAGTCTGGTTGCACCATCAATAACAGCTAATTGAAAATAACGTTCTCCCTCCCTCTAGTGGAGGGACTGGCACATCCTCAGCCCAACTCAGTGATTTGTGAGTAACTGTTACCCTTCAGCTGCTTCATGAGAAAATGGACTATGGAAATGGGGAGACACGCAGAGAGATTTCTCCGCCTTTGAAGTAACAAAATCAAATTCACAGGATTTAGCACAGAAAGAGGATCACTCACAGACCAGCCTGAAAAGCATCACCTTGAGAGAAAACAGAACGTTTTCCCACCAACTCTGAGATGGACCATTGTCTCCAGTCAGAACTAGATGTGGAATCCTTTCAGAAGATGCACACAAGGAAGAAGGAAAACAACAGCAACTCAGCACTACCACCCATCTTCTCTGATCACTTGGTCTTTACAGGCAGTGCTTTTCCAAACTGGAGTGTTCCTGCAACAATTTCCACTACAAACAGGAATGGTTTTCCTGCTCTGTAAGAGTACTTCTCCCACTGTAGAAGCTGAAGCAGCCTCAGCTCTGGATGACAACGCATTATATTTTTAAGACATCTCAGTGAATGCACTATTCTTCAAAATAGTATATACTTAGATATATCTTAGATACAAAATAGAACATTCTTCAAAAAGTACCTTCTTAGCTGCAATGTGGGATTTACCAGATAAGTACAAAAGGGTGTTCATTGTCTGGGTCTTCTGTAACTCTCTTCCATCTCATTGTATCCACGCTACAGTATCTTCATTTTTAGTGCAGAACTGTTGATATAAGCAATCCTTTTCTTTCCCCATATCTAATTAGACTGTTTAAATATAAAAACTTTAGAAAGGTAGGTGATATGCTTCCACACTGCTTAAGAAAAGCTGAGGCACCTTGGCACCCTAATCTTGTCTGTTTTGAATGATAATTCACTGCTACTTTCCCAGACAAATTAACCCAAAATGTTCCCTTTAATGTACTCTCAGGGTTATGAATGACATCTTGTGTAAGATCTACACCAATACTGATGGCAGAGGCAGTATATCATCATATGAATAACAGATATGTTGCTAGATGCAGCGAACTGGCAAGCATCCTGGTTTTCAACAAATGCTATGTGAAACTGGGTGAATTCTAGACATTTGTAAGCTTATTTCTTCCGTGACAGCATAGTGCAGCAA
This sequence comes from Lagopus leucura, assembly GCF_019238085.1. Lineage (NCBI taxonomy): Eukaryota > Metazoa > Chordata > Aves > Galliformes > Phasianidae > Lagopus > Lagopus leucura. The sequence goes on from NW_024962274.1 coordinate 12,217,316, forward strand.
ATGAGAATTGCAAGATCAGCTCAACTTCAGATGAGAACCTCAGGAATGAATCCCTGAGTGCACTATGCCTCAGTGTAACTTGCTTTCTGGAACTTACATCTACTGCCATTATTCAGAAATCCATGTTCTGTAGCTTCATTTCCATAGGAAAGTGCCACTAGCAAGAAAAGTTGAAAACTGCACAAGCATACAAAGATCCTATCTGGATATCCAGCAAGTAACCTGTCTGTTCCAGTCCTGCTCATTACTTGTAGTAGCTTTTCTGTTTCTTGCACCAGTGACAAATGAGTAGCACTGCTGAAGGTATTTCACATCACTCTATATACCAGCTCCAACAGGACTTCCAAAAACATGCTTTCAGACTTTCTCCAACTGCTCTACTGGCAGGATGTTCTTTAACAGTGAAAGCACTGGAGGCACAGTTCTCCAAGTAGGAGAGATGTAGAGGTGAATTCATCTTTAGACTTTACAGAACATCATGAGAAGATCTGACACTCCATTTAGCCTCTGGTGACCTGATCAGGCTGACAGGATGAGGTACCCAGAGTCCACACGTGCCTCTTGAGCCATTCCTGGCTTTGGCTTTTGCATAACCTTAAAATCTTCTGCCATACAACAGCAAACCAACACTTTCAGTTCTGTACCTCAGTCACTAACTTGGGGCTGCAGAAGAGATATGACAGTCTCGTGTAGCTGGCCTGGTTTTTGTTCACAGCGAGTTATGCTTTCAGTGAACATGTTTCAGGCAACCTTAAGGACAGAAGTGGAATTATATAATGTCATAACAAGTGCACTTTGTATGGAGTGCAGCATTTTATTTCTGAGGGTTTTTGTTTTTGTTTTTTTTAAATTGAGGTTAACAACTGCTGGCTTCTTACAGAACAGTTTGGTTAAGTAACTCATTGTCACAGCTGGAATTTTTGCTTTTAGCCAGGGAGAGCTGTGCTGCAGGATCCAGCTCAAGGAGCTAATTAAGGTAATTCCTCTGAAGCATTCTCAGTGTTGCAGCTGCAGCACCTCAGAGCAAGAAACCGGCCTCAAACGGGTGGCTGTATGGAAGCAGGGCTCTTTGTTTCTATATGTAAGTGACAGAGCTACCTTTATGACAGTTTTGTTGGGACAGCATCTTCATCCATAAACTTTTATGGAATATTCCTAAGAATGAGCACCTTCTGAGCAGCTCTGAAGGAATGCCTGTAGGAATACACAAAGACAATTAAGGTCTCTTATTTTTAGGCAAGAATACACTCAGAAGTGAGTGTGTTCCCTTCCTTCAGAAGAAATAGCCTCTTCAGGAAAAAGAAAGCATTTTCACTTTTGAAAGAGAAACAAATAGGAACTATGTTCTTGGAGACCAGAAGAGTCTTCTTTCATTAAACCTGTTTGATAATTGCTGTGCTAATTCAAAGCTGCATGGCATAATTTGTCCACCTGATGGCATCACAAAATTGAAAAATCACTACAATTGTTTGCAGCTTATACTGCCCACCTCTGCTGGCCCTCCTGGGCTGGAGGAGAAAATGGCAGCTGATCTCTGCATGGCTGACTTCTTCAGAGCTCCCCTTTTATAATCATCTCTTGCTTTATCCTCTTTGGGGCACAAGAATATCCATGGTTTGCATCAAAGAGCCAACCAACATCAGTTCAATTTAGGTTAGTTCAGACCCCCCAGGTATTAAATTCCACGTGGAAGGAGGATTATGAGTTTGACTGTAGACCAACAGCAATAACTGTGTGGGATGCAGGTGTTTCTTCTGAGGCTCAAGAAACTCACAGGAGTAACATTACTGCTCATGTAGTAATTGCACACCTTAAATGAAGGCTGCTGGAGAAAAGCTTTCATTTACAGTTGTAAGGGCCTTTATTCTATCTCTGGGAAGATGTACACTATATGGGTATTTGAATCTCTCTTCAGGGCTTATCATTCTGGCTAATATCATCCATAGACAGAAAGTCTAATAAAGTGCTCCTTTGAGACAACCAGAGGATAATAAAAAATCTGATAGGAGCCATACTTGTTTCTAGCTGACATGAAACTGCTGCTAGCCTGAGAAGCAGGGGACCACTTTCAGCTTCACTCCCTAGGCATGCACAAGCAGTTCACTGCAGTAAGCTGGTTGTTGGGCTAACCCTGCCTCTTGTATCTGAAGTCCAGTAACATACCTAGAGTTCACCACTCTGGAATACTATTTTTTTTTTTTTTAATAGCACCATGTTTGATACTGCAGGCTTACTGTTGCTTTTTCTGTTAGAGGTTTTATGGATTTGATCCATCCTTCCTGCTACCTGGACTACAAACTCTAATGAAAACAAAGTAGGTGTCTGTGCTAGATACTGTATGTAGATACCACTTTTTCCTGTACCATGACATCTGATGCTGTTCATCATGTTCCTGCTTTTTCGATTTCAGAAATCAAGCTGTAGGTATCCTGCACAAGTTTAGATTCACATCATTCTTTCCTGTTCATAAAAAAAACTACTACAGAAATACTTCACTAAATAAGAGTTTTACTATAGGATCCTGAAGACAGTAACTATCTCATGTCCTCCCTCAACGTTTCTACTTACAAGTACTGCTTTACCTGAAGACCATGCTTAAAGGCTCCCAGTAGTCTCATCACCACATCAGAGATGCAAAGTCTCTCGATCTGCTCAGTTTTCAGTGGCCTTCCAGCCATCAGATGTGCTTTCTGGGACAAACCAGACATTCCCTTTTCAGAAAGGATCAACCTGATTGGATAAAGAGCATCCTCGTGTTAGAAACATGCATTTTGGGAAGACAAAGGGTTCAAAAATAAACAAACATCATCCTTACTAAAACCCTGCAGTACTGACAGCAAATATGGGTTGGATCTGTCAGCGAGGAAACATTGTTTTCAGTTTACTTTACATACAGAGTTACTTAGTGTTAATCTTTCTGTCTGTTGTACAGAAGCTTTGATTTAAAAGCCTGAGCTCTGAAGACCATTGCTTCAAGAAATCAGTACTAACTCATCATGTTTGTTTGACTTAAGAGATCTAGAGTCAGGCCATGTTCTTCAGGCAGCCACAATTGTGGTACTGCTATATGCCCATTTTTCAGCATCCTGTGTATGCTGGGGTGACAGATGTCCTGCTCCTGGGTCTTCTGCTGATGCACTGGCATTTTAAGTTAGACAGCAGGAAGAGAAAGGATAGCTGGGTGCAATATGCCACCTTTGAAAGAATTATGCTCCTATGGCAGAGCTTGTAACAGAAGCCAGAGCAATGAGGCTACATGCCAGAGAGCTTCTCAGCTCTGGGCTCCCATCACAGTGGGCCCACCTACCATCCTGCTTTGTTGGTGATCCTGGATGCTTCTGGGAATAGTGCTGCAGCACCCAGCACCATAACATTGCCTCACCATTAGATAAGAATCTGGATGTGGCTATAACTTTTTTGTTTTTTGCAGCTCTGGAATATTGAGGAGATACATTCTGAGCTTCCAATCTTGTCCCACCATGGTTTTTACTGAGACAAGCTGCCATTAAGAATATAAGAAATAGCCTGAATACAGATAGATCATAGATCTCCCAGCAGGCCCAGAGGTTTATAATTCTGAAGAGGACAGAGAGGATTTCAGTGTCTGAAATGTAACTAACTTCTCTCAATTAAAAAATCTTTCTAGGTATTACCATAGCAACCTCTGCCTGTAATGAGGCTCGTGTATTTGTGTGACTGCTTGATTCACCCCTTGCTGACACAGAAGCATGAACTCTTCCTTGTTATTCATTTGCTCCCCAACTCATGCTGTGTGAGCCATCCTCTCAGCTAGTCCCACAGGGAGTGGAGGGAATCCTGCTGTCAGGGAAAAATTAAAGTCAGAGTGTATTTCCCAGTCATTCATATAAATGCCTGGGTCAGGACCCTGACTCGAATGCATCTGGCTAACAATGAGTACTAAGCAATACTGAGGGAAAACTCCAGTATTGAAGCTTACAGAAAAAATAGCCTTATGAATGTGACAGTTGGGACTGTGGAATTAGAACTGAAGAAGTCAAGCCACTCTTTAGCTGAGAAAAGGAGAGAATTATGTCTTTGAAATTGAAATCTCAGTTCATTGAATTCTAGGAAGAAGGGTCTTGAAAAATTGTCATCGGCAGGGCAAACAAAGCTGAAGGGAAATGCCAGATTTAATACTAGACCCAGATCATTGTGCTCAAGCCCTAGTAGTGCAGTAGGCTTAGAAGGAGGTGGAACAAGAATAGGACTGCATTATACCTTCTATGTAGAAACAGGTGAAAACCCATAGTCCTCCAAGAGATGTAAATGTTTTGTTCTCTAACTTCCATTTTTCTACCCACAGGCCAGCCCTTGGGACACCGCAGGCTCAGCCTGAAGCCAGTCCCCAAATTGCCCAACATGGAAGAGTTTCTCACTGAGGCTCTTGTAAAGGTGAAGAAACGGGCCCAAGGGTGCCTGGCACCAGAGCTGTGCTTCCAAGCAATCAAAGCTGCCACAGAGAAGCCATTTGCAGATGGAGTCCAGAAGGAGAGAGAGCTATTTAACATCCTGCTGACTTCAGGCCAGGCCAAAGCACTGCAGCATGCTTTCTTTGCAGAGAGAGCAGTGGAGAAGTGGACAACACCCAGTGGAGCTTCATGGAAAAGTGCTTCCCCTCAGCCCATCCGCAAAGCAGCTGTGATAGGTAAGGGGGGAAAAGCCATTTCATTTCCTGACTGTACAGTTCACAGCAGAGCCCCTTTCAGCGAGCAAGTAAGGTGATGCTTTACTCACGGCAGAAAGGCTAAGTAGAATTCACAGGACACACATATTTGAGGCCCATGGGTGACATAAAAGGAGAAGTCACCACTGTATCAGTAAGCTCAGAGAATCAAATGGTAAGTTATGTGCTACTGTTGCTACTTTATCCCACCTGTTTCTTAAGAAGAGCACTGTCCTCTCAGTTCAGAGTTAGCTTCATCTGTGGACCATATGTATTCTGTTCCCTTGGAAGAAATGTTGTGTTGAGTCCTAGCTTTATGCCATGTTGTAAGCCAGCTTGCTTAAAATTCTCCTCCTTTCAGTCTAGTTCTGTGGTGCAAGTGTGTAGTGTGTATAGAGCCACTCAGGGATATATTAAAACAAAAATGTTTTGACAGCTGTATTTTTAAGAAGATTTTATCTCACTGGGATCCACTCCTGCCATTTTGTAGCCCAGCAAGATAATGCCTTCATTAATTTTTTATGAGAGCAATTTAAATAAAGCCTTTGATGCACTGCTGTGATTTATATATAAAAAAAGTGTCTTTCAGCTCTGCCTGTTGATAGTAGCACTCAAAAACGGTTAGATGAGTAATGGAGCACTTGGAAGGCATCCATTCTGTTTCAGAGGAAGCTCACCAAACCAATATTGCTCTGTCCTGGGTTTTCTTGGGCCTCCCATGCTCTGAAATATGAGCTCTCTGGAAACTCATTTCAGGCCACACTTTCTTTTAGTTCTCTTTGAAAGTTCCCTTCTTTTCATTAGCTTCCCTAAGTGAATCCGCACTGTATTTGTAATGAAAATGTTTTTTAAATTTTGGTCCACAAGCCTTGTGAGGATGATCTGTGACCTTTGTGTCTTTCAGGCATGAATTATTGCCTAACTATTGCATAGGTGCATGCAATCCCAAACAGGACAGTCCTGCACCATGTTCTTAGGCAGAAGGAGCTTATGCTGAAGTCTTGTAGGAATGATCAGGTGACTAGAATCAACATTAGAACAGACATTCTTTGTTATGTACTGATTAATCACGCTACAATAAATAGCACAGTAGAAAAACCCTAATAGCAGTAACAGATAGCCAGAAGGGCCATTCAGAATATCTGATCAGCTTAATTTGGTGCTGTAACTACATAGCAAGATCTGGCTTCTCCCCAAGGGATGAGGTGGAGGGCAGTAATGCACCACAGAGCCACAATTTAGAAGGGTCCTTTAGAAGTCATCCTATGCAACACCCATACTCAAACAGGGCCACCTAGAACCAGTTTCCCAGGACAGTGATAAGAGAGCTGCTTTAAATTTGTGCCTGTGCTCATTTACCCTCACAACAAAAGCAGTACTACCTGATGTTCAGATGGAGCTTCTCATGTTTCAGTTTCTGCCCATTGCCTCTCACCTCATCACTACGTACCACTGACAGCCTGATTTCTTCTTCACACATTATCCTCAGGTTTTTATGTACATCAGTGAGATTCTGCCTTGCCATACCCATCAGGCTTTCTCTTCTCTAGCTGAAAGAGCTCCAGCTCTCTTAGCCTTTCCACATAGGATTTACTCCAGTTCCTTGATCATTTTGTGGCCCATTACTGGGCTCTTTCCAGTAATATCACGTTTCTCTTGTACTGGGGAGTCCAGAACTGGACACAGCACTCCAGCTGTGATCTCACCAGTGCTGAGCAGATGGAACAGATCTCTCCCACAACCTGCCAGCACACTCCTCCTCATGCCACCCTGTATACTAATAACAGCAAAGACCAATTGCAGGTCACAGTCAATTTGGTGTCTAGCAGGATCCCAAATCCTTTTCTACAAGGCTGCTTTCCAGCCAGTCAGCCCTCAGAATATTCTGGGGCATCAAATCATTCCCCCCCAGGTGTAGCACTTTGCATTTTCCCCGTTGAGCTTCATGATGTTCCTGCCAACCCATTTCTCCCTCTGGATGGCAGCACAACCCTCTGGTGTATCATTTAGTTACAGTGCCTGAGCAAGGCAGTTAGGGCAGGCACAGAAATCACAGCAGGAATCTACTAGACATCCAGATGATAAAGCAAAAGAGACGCAATGGAGCAAATGCAAGGCAGAGTTAGGAAGCCAGTCAGCAGATTGAAGTCTGGACCAACAGTGGCTGTCGCCAGAGGCAAACATTCTTCTGATGTAGCTCAGGAAGGGGATACAAGTCCACAGCTGAGCTTAATGTGTGTTCTGAGGCCCAAAGGCAGCAGACATAGGGCAGAGGTTTGAGATGTAGCTGGTCAAGGTCATTAAAACTTATGAATGCACCCAAGGCCCTGACACCTAGTAGAACTCTTAATTCTTTCTGTAAATCACTTCTTCTGTCAATACAGCTCCCATAGCCAGCTATTACGGCTTGATTTATTTGCACTAGGTGTAGGCCTCATGCTTGATATGATAAGCAGCATCTATTTTAGAGACCATCAATCACCTCCTTTTAATTCTCAATCGTATGCCATGCTAAATGTCACTGCTTTCCATCACTTACTTTTTTTCTTTCACCCCACCAGACTTTTTCCTGCAGAAGGATTTCCTTCTATCTGGTATGAAATAGAGGCATGTAGCTGCCTCTGACCAGCTCTGGATAGCCCAAGAGAAGTATTAGTCACAATCAAAAAATATGGAAAGAATAGCTTACCCCATCCTGAAGACAAGGGTTCACTGGAAAACTCCCAGAAGAAAGCAGCCTCTAAGCAAATATGTTTTTCCTTATGGCTGCCAACCCTTAAATGAGGTTCTGGTCACATAGATGAATTGCTTGCACCTGTTCTCCCTTCCAGTGCTGGCCCAGCCCTTCACCAGGTGCTCAGTCACCAGTTCAGGCTGTGACCTAGCAGTTCCCTTGCCTTGAATGCATGAAATAAAAGCCTTTTGGAGATAGGTGTGGAACATGCCAACATAATTGCATTTTCTTCTCTCAGGCTCACATAACAAGAAGTCACTCTCCAGCCAGTACCTTGCTGTGCAGTATGTCATAGTTCCACATTCTTGATCTTTAGCACATTCTTGAAGTGCCCAAAATAAAAATCTTAGGGGTGATTTTTGAGGGACTGACACCTTTTAAAATAAGGCTGACCATCCTTTTAAAGTACTGAGTCTCAATAGGAGACTCAGGGTCTCTATTTTCATTGAAGAGAGGAAGTCACTTAGAGCAGGATTTTTGCATTCTTCTGCAACCTTCATTTTCCAATAGGCATTGCTGTTTCCTGCACTAAAGCCCTTGCACTATGCTGGTTCTTCTGTCTATTATCACTGCAAAATGAGAAGCCACTGATTAGACCACTGTGACTTCTTCCTTCTTCAATGCCTTTTCTGTCAGCACAGAGGACCTTTAGGGGATGGAAGCAGTGTCATGAATGCTGGGGAAGCCCTGCCTCGTGGACTCAGTGTCAATCTAATATTAGCAGGACTTGTTAGAGGGAACTGGCACCAAGTCTTAATGTATATTCAACATCAGGGATTATGTGTCATTTTAGCAGGCACCCTTGATAGATGGCATTGCTGATGACTTGGCAACTGTTCCTGTGAATCTTGGCCTCCCATCAGCTGCCTTTATCTGCATTTTGCTCACAGAATGACTGATAAGCAGGTAGCACCCAGCTGTGTGGGTTCCCACCTGCTCTTGGCCTAGCTGTCCTAGGCTGACTTAAGCCTACTTTACTTGCTTCTGCTTCTGGACTCTTGGCATCCATCTCTTTCCACTTACTCTCATTCCTCTTCACCCAGAAAAAGAGTTCATCTCTATCCCTTCTGCAGTCTTTCCATCTCTCCCTGCTTGCCTTGAGCATCACATTAATTCTGCTTGAAGTTAATACCAGAAACAAAGAAGCAGCTCCAGTCAGAACCAGTCCACCGCCACCTCTTGCTCACTGTTATTTTTAACATGGGAAATGAGATCATCTTTGCATGTTCTTATCGATCTATAAAGTATTGTTTCCAATTCCTGTTGTTTTAAAGTTCAAATACTCACTATAGTTCAGAGTATTTTCTACTGATACATATTTCTCTGACATGTGTGACTCTACATAAGTTTATACATATTTTGAGTTCATTTTGAAACTTATTTTTAAAATCCTTCAATTAATTTTGCATGATCGTTCATATTCTCGGTACCTCATGTGATAGACCAATAATTAACAAGAGCTATTCAGTCAGCTTTCCCAACAAACCAATTTGCCATATCCGCATTTGGCCTTAACTTTTGTGAGTTTAAGCACAGCTTTATGCCTGTGTCAAACCTGCAGTGCACAGTGAAAGATCAGAGGTAAGAGGGGTAGGCACTATTATTTTCCTGAAGTGGATTTCAGTTTTGAAATGCTCTGGCCATTCCTGATACAACTCTGGAAACAATTCCTTGAATGAAAGACAACTATTTAGGGTGGGTTTTTTGTTAACAGTTGGGGTGCATTAAGAGCCCTATTGAGGAAGAAAATGAAATATACAGTAGAAGTCCTGGAGTAGTTCTGTCTATTAGCTATGCAATCCGAATGGAGCATGCAACATTTCCCTTTCTCTTTCTCCTTCTAAACGTGCAAGACCCAATGATTCCTCACCATTTTTTACTGCTCTAACATATTTTTCCCCATGATCATGAATCTCGATAAAATTGAAAGGGAAGTCCTCAGAAATGCTTCTTTCCCTGCTAAATAGCCAGATATCTCCCAGGCTTTATAGCCCAATTTTAGAAAATATTTCCAGGGGAGTCATGCTGTGCAAGCTCTAATGTAACAAAACCCTTGGGGCTTTCATTACTCTCTCTGCCAGCTTCATTAAACATCATTTCGTACAGGCCACTGAAGAGTTATGTAGTAAGTCGAGAGACAGCTTTTCTAGGTCAGAAACAAGCTTGGCAAGCTCATGTCTTGTCTATAAGCCCACTCCTGTGGCCTAGAAAGTGCAGCACTACAGACATGTATGCCTGTCTGTCAAGGGATGGTGAAAACCTAGGTGGGAATACTACATGCTAACAAAAGCAAACTGCTGGATCAGCTAGTGCCACCAGAATGGAAAGCTGGAAAACCACTGCTCATGGAAGAGTTGTGATTTAGGAGGAAACAGCGTGTTCACATTGTGAGAGAACTGCTGAGATTTCAGTCATGAAACTGAAGCCGAGCGGAAGGGGAGTTACTAAGGCCCAGAATGTGGGTCTTTTTAGTGGAGGTTGGAAATTCTTAGGAGAAACCCCAGGTGCCCACCCTGGAAAGGAATAAATGAATTGAGGAGGAAACCACGAAGAACCAAATGCAGAACTGCAAGCCCTTCACCAAGTTGTCTAAAGAGAGCCCTGGAGATGGGGCTAGGCTTGGTGGGTATTTGTGAGGTGGTGAGAGACGCTGCCACACTGAGAAGAAAGCAGTCTCTGTAGCTCAGCAAAGACAGGGAGAAAGCTGGCTTTAGCACTCTGCTGCCACATCCACGCCTCTGAGAACAAAGCAAAGTGGGAGGAGGTATTTGTGTTTGTTTGCTTTTCAGTCAGCAAACCACGGACAATTAAGTATTAAGAAATGATTCATGTGATATGACTTTTATTGTCAAATTAATTTTTAGCAGTGTCTGATAATGAGGTAACGGATCAAATTTCCCATAAAGGAACTTCAGCATTTGCTTGTTATGAGCAAGCTTCCAGATAGTGAGATCTGTAAGAACTATGTTCTTAAAGCTAAGCAGGGAATGTTTGAAATGCCTTCTGAGTACACAAGTTCAGCATGGACAGAACTGAAGCAAGGGTGTGTGGCTTGCAGGAAAAACACACCACCTCATTTGACCTTCATTGTTGGAACTTGTTTAACTGACAACATAATTTCAGCTCTTCTCTATAAAGCTGCTTTAGACAAAAAATTTAATCCCTTTGTTTCAGTTTATTTGTTTAGCTGAATTTAATTTGTAAACCAAGGATTAAAAAAAAAATCATTTTTACAGAATTATAACCAACCTGGCCTTTGCGCAGTTGTTCCTTTATTTAGGATATTAATAATCCTCCCATTTGAATGCTTTGCACTTTTAAAGCTGGTAAAATTGTGCTGGCTTTCTCACTAGGTTGTATTAGCTCTGTCCACAAAGCTTCCATCATGGGAGAACAGAATAAGTAGCGTGGGCTGGGTATCATAGGAAAGTGTAAGCACACAGCTTCACTTAATGTAACAGAGGGCAGAGCCAGGGGAAGGGCTCAAAAGGAGGGAAGGTATCAAGGCAGTAATCTCAGCAATGTTATTTCTTAGGGTATGAGCTGGTCACAGCACAGTTGTGGATCTCAGAGGAAAAAAACAGCTTAAATGGAAGATCGGTTGTGGGCATTCTGGACAAGAGTATGGTTGGTCAAGGAAGGCCGTATCTTTAGTAATCCTCAAGTTAGGATGGCCCTTATCAGAGGACTTGGATTGCCCCCAGTTGGCAGAGATGAACAATACAAAGCGTGAACAGCAAGCAAAAGGCTGCTGTTGTCCCAGGGTAAGAACACAATGTTAGTTCCATGCCTGAACTGGTGATGAGCGATACAGGAGACATGAAAGTCAAGATGAGATTCTTCTGAGACTCTTTAAAGAAAGAGCGGTTGAATTTGTGTTTGCATCAAAGGTTACGCAGTGAAGTGCAGAGTGAGACAAACAGGAAGCTTGCAAGGAAGAGGAAGAAACCAATTGCCTGAGCTTTCCTGGTGTCAAAATATATGCGTGGGGTGTCTTTGTTTGCAGAGATGTTCGTCTGTGAGTGCCCATGAGGGACCGTAGCAAAAGGACAAGACAGGCACTGGTATCTCAAGGTGAAGCTGGCAGAAACAGGGTCGACCTCCTGTCTTCACTCCCCAAGTTCTAACTATTAAGTGATGCTGGTTTCCATAGGGATAAAACTTTGCAAGGACAAGACATGAATCACGTGGTCCACATGCACCAGTGTGAATCCCATTGGTATTTTGTAATCTTGAGAAGACACCAGTTTGCCTTTATGCTATTTCTCTTCAGACTTTCATGCTCCCTTACAGAGAGACTTCACCTTCCTTTTTCTGAGTCTTCGGTTCTTTCTTTCTGCCTGTGCATTTTGCTTAAGCTTCCACTTTTTATCTTGGAGATACCAAAGGAAGTGCTGCTGTCAAATGACTGATTGTAACATTTTCTATTCACAGTTTCTGATTCTATCTCACTTTTATCTCCAGGGCTGGGAACAATGGGCCGAGGCATTGTGACTTCTCTGGTTAAGGCCAAGATACCTGTGGTAGCCCTGGAGCAGGATCTGGAGTATCTGAACACAGGAAGAAAAGCCGTGATGCTCCTTTTGGAACATGAGGCTAAGAAAATGGAGCAGGGTGCCCAAACCCTGGATTTCCATAACCCTGCACGACTCCAGTTCGCTGTGGACTTCGATGTGTTGCGGGATGTAGATCTAGTTATTGAAGCTGTGTTTGAGAACATGGCACTAAAGAAGGAAATATTCAACAAGCTATCAAGAGTCTGCAAGCCGGAGGCCTTTCTGTGTACAAACACATCAGCCCTGAATATCGATGAAATAGCTTCAGTCACCAGCCGCCCACAGCAGGTCATTGGCACGCACTTCTTCTCCCCTGCTCATGTGATGAGGCTGTTGGAAATAATCTATGGCCGTCACACGGCCCCCACCACCATTGCCACGACCATGCAGCTAGCCAAAGTGATAAAGAAAGTAGGAGTGGTGGTAGGGAACTGTTTTGGGTTTGTTGGGAACCGAATGATGTACCCATATTTTCAACAGGCAGTTTTCCTCTTAGAGGAAGGAAGCAGACCAGAAAACGTAGATCAGGTTATTGAAGATTTTGGGTTTAAGATAGGGCCTTTCCGAATGTCTGATCTTGCTGGGCTGGATGTGGGCTGGAGGTCTCGAAAGGACCAGGGCCTCACTGGGCCCTCACTGCCTCCAGGAACAGCTGCCCGCCAGCGGCATGGCTATCGCTACAGCCCGCTGCCTGACCTTCTGTGTGAGAAAGGCAGGTTTGGCCAGAAGACTGGAAAAGGCTGGTATGAGTACGAGAAGGCTGGGGGTAGGACAGCCAAACCAGACCCGTGGATTCACAGCTTTCTGTCTGAGTACAGGGACACCCATCAAATCAAGACCCGCTTTATAGACCAGGAGGAAATCCTGGAGCGTTGCTTGTTTACTCTTATCAATGAAGGATTTAACATCCTGGCTGAGGGAATAGCGTCAGGCCCAGAACACCTTGATGTCGTTTATCTCAATGGTTATGGCTGGCCAAAGCACAGGGGCGGCCCCATGTTCTACGCTTCCACTGTTGGGCTCCCTAACATTCTGTCTAAGCTGCAGAAATACTCTGAGGTCCACCCTGATGTTCCCCAGCTACGTCCCAGTGCCTTTCTGAAAAAGTTGGTGGCTGTGGGGAACCCTCCTCTCAATGACTGGATGTCCTATCTAAACAGGCAGAGCAACAAGCTGTGATTTCACTGATACCTGCTATAGAAATTCCTTGGAAGCTGATCTCATGAAACAGCTGCTGTAATTGCACTAACTTTTCCAATCAAGAACAAAGTGCTACAGGCTTATAAACAATGTCAGTTACCTTCCTAGGTGAGATTGATCTCTGTCCCACCTTGCTGCAGGCAGCCACTGCCATCACCCACCCTTCCCTCTTGCCACCTTCCTCACCCACCTTCTTTGCACATTGCTGCGTACAGATGCATTTCATTCTCCTCTGTACTTAGGTCTTCAGAGCAGTGCATCTCTCCCAGTCTTTCTTTGTTGAAGGGACAGAGCAGCACCTGGCCCTCAAAGCAAATCACTGTGGGAGGTGAGAGCAAGATGGTCACAATTCACCCAAGACCAGCTGGACCTTCCAGATCCTGGCCTAAGTCTGTTTTCCAGTTTGTTCAGACCTTCCTTCTCCCTGCAGTGCAATGTCCTGTACCGCAGATTACTTGGCAATCCCAAATGCAGCCAGTTGGAGCCTGCTCCCTTTACACCGCTAGGGAAGAGTTGGCACATTTCAGAGGTAAATGCAAAGGATTTGGTGAATGCAACTTTGAAGAGAGAGCAAGGGGCAGGGCTGGTACTGTCACCTGCTCCCTGCTGCAGAAGAAAATTCTAATAAGTGACACAAAAGCCACACATGCATCAACCTGACTAACCTGCGCTGTGCTGTTGGCTCATGACTGGCATTCTGCATCCAGACTCCATCCTCCTTTATCATCCACCTGGCTTTGTCCAGGCAGAAACATCTTCTGGCATATCTAAGAGTGGGATTTGCACTGCTATCGCTCCCCCTGTTTGCCTGCCTGTGGCTACCTAATTGATCTAATTGACCAGACTGAAACCTGGCCTGGCACTTACCAGGTCTTCCCTTGCACAGAGGGCATGCTGAGAGAGCAGGGCTGGAGAGCCCGGCAAGCAGACTTCCAGCAGAGAGCAGAGCAGGAGGAGTAAGCCAGACCTCTTCCGTGCTTTGGGCAAAGTCATCTATTGCTCGTGTCTAATGAATTTATCTTCTAGGTTGGTGTCCTCAGCAAGATTAATATTGAATGTCTAATTGTTGCTTTCTATTTTAATAAAACCATTTTGATTATCTAATGACAGATTATTGGGTAGCAAACAGGATAGCAGAAGATGGAAAATGTATTTGTTCTTCATACCTCCATAGCTTCTTTATGTGGCAGAACTCAATACACTTTCTGTTTATGAAGGAGTTCATGTTGGAAGTGGATGCACGCTTCTGTTTTCTAAACTTAGCTTCTTTTTTTCACTTCTGCCCTTCTGTGGATGAGAGTGCAGAACTGGGGTCATGAAAACCTCCAAAAGCCAGAACCTATTTCCTTGTTCAAGGGAGGATTTGCTTCCAGGACCAGCAAAACTGCTGCAGTTCTTCCCCCATCACTTGCATGTCACAGCTGAGTGCAAACCAGCATTTGCTCAGAGGTGAAGCGCCGCTTCCCCACGCGAGCGGGGCTCCGCGTGACGTGTTACACAACAGCACTGCTGCTGCTGGCGGCTGTCACGGCACTCAGCAGGACTGCTCTGGACATGCCATGCTGTGCCCTCTCCTGGGCCTCCTGCCATGGGGTTCACCCGTACCAGAGATGGGTTGGAGAGGGGCATGCAGAGGGAGTGGGGTGAGGAGGGGTGGGCATGTCCCTTGTCTGCCTGAGAGATGGATGGTAGTTTCTGGGTAACAAGCCCCGCTGACATCAAGTTTGTGGCCAAAAACGTCTCACCTACAGCCCATTTGTACATCTGACATGCCCAGCCCCCTTCTCATCTCCCCTCAAGGAAAGTACTGAGAACAGAGGCCGATCTCACTAATAATGACTCTACCAACAAGTTAATTTGTACATTCCTATTGACCAAAGCAGCGCAGCATTGATTGCCATGTTCCAGCCAGCAAAGTGAAACTGCCAGTGCTCTGGGTACAGCTGTGGCTCTGAGGGCAGGCACCAGGATCCTGCAGTCGGCAGGAGCACGTGGGAGTCCTGGGTCCTCTGCTGCTCCTCTGCAGGAGGGTGAGAGCATGGAGAGTCCAGAGGGAAGCACAGCCAGAGCGCCAGCACCACGGGCTGAGCTTCAACCCCTTGGGATGGGGTTCATTTTCCCTGCTGTCTTTTTAAACTACCTGACTATTTTCACTCAGTGAGAAAATACCTATTGAAAATGTTTTCCAGGTAAAACTGTTCTTGCTGATGAGTAGCAGTGAGTACAGGAGTGTCCCAGGCTCTGCTTGCTTGTCACACATCTGACCCAGATCAGCGTGAGCTGAGACTGCAGGTATCCAGCACTGATACCCACACTGTGAGCCAGCTCTAATCCATCCCTCACCTTTGGGCTCTCCTTCATGTGATTGCTGGCTGCAGATCCCACACTTATTGCACAGCACTGTTGAGGATATTCTGTCTCAGCCCTCCAAGTACTCCATTCTCTCACATGCAGCTGGAGAATTGTTAGATGTCTTTAATTAAGCCAGTGAACTCTACCAGTACAGCAGATGCCTCCATTAACTGTTCAGCCACAGGCATTTTGCAAAACAGTAAAGAATGGGAGTGCAAAAAAGGAGAGAATTGCTTTAGCTTTGATCAGCATCCCCTGCAGCACAGGGTCTTCAAAGGGAGGCAGAGAGCTCCCTGCCCTATGGCATGCACAGCAGCATGTGTTCAAAATGAACGGGGCACTCCAGCCTTGCCAGACACACTCTCATTTCTGGATCACATAGTTCACCTTCTCTGGTTGCATTTCTTTCTAACGGAAAACAGTCTTGCAGGCCAAGCTGGGTGTGAGAGCAGCTCTGGAGCTGAGATGAGAAGGCTTGGTGCCAGCAGCAGCGCAGGCAGTTCTTGCAGCCTGGGTCTCATGGGAGCTGAGTTGCATTTCCTGTTTGCTGCTGGCAAGCTCCAGGGAACAGGAATTTTTAGGATGTTCTTTATAAACCAGCAGGACAGTGTCAAAGAAATACCTGATTCTGCAGTCAGTTTTTCTTCTGTTTGCAAACAGCTGTGCAATTTCCTGAATGTTCACTGAATTCAGTGAGATTTTGGCAAAACAAAGGCTGCCAAGCCTTGACAGGCCATTCAGACAGCTCAGTTTCCACTGCCATTAACCCTGGAGGCATTTAAATCCAACTGGCCCACACAGCCCCCTCAGAACCAATGACCCGCGCTTAGGAAGGCTCAGAGCAGCTGGGCACCCACCTCCTGCACAGTCAGGCTGAGTTTGATGCTGTGAACCTCCCTGCCACCCTCAGCCAGCTCCAGTTTGGCCCCAGCAATCGCAAACAGCTCTAAAGGGATGGCAGCAGAAACATTATGTGACTTGTTGGGAGCACAGCAGGGCAGGAGGAGAGGGCTGTGGTCAGCACTACCCATCAGGGGCCATCATCACAGCTGCTTCAAAGTCTCAGTGTCTCTGCTCTGCAGGTATGAGCCACGTTCCTGGTTTTCAACACAGCACGGGGAAGCGCAGCTCTGGGGCACCTCTGGGACCTACCCCAAGGACAGACCCCTGAGGAAGTGTGGGGTTATTTTGGAGAAAGCAGGTGAGTATTGTTTGATGAAGAGCTGGTGGGTATTGCACAAAGATGAGGGAAATGGGGGCTTCCTATTCTAGCAGAAGGCTGACTTCAGCTCTCCTCGGACAGACCAGAGGGGCAATAAAAGCACTATCTAATTTCCAGCTTGACAGGGAAGCCAGAGCACCACTGCTCTTATGAAGCCAAACAGCGCAGCCGCCAGCTTTAATTTCGATCTAAAGTTGTGCATGTTGGAAAATAACAATGCACTTCCACATTTGGTTATTAACCAAAATTATACCACAACCTCTCGTCCCACCGCTGTCACCCGGGAGCAGAGGCCGAGTCCCACCTCGCCACAACCCCCTCTCAAAGAGTTGCAGAGAGCGACGAGGTCTCCCCCGATCCTGCTTTTCTGCAGCCCGATCCACCCCAGCTCGCTCGGCCCGACCCTCCCCAGCTTCCTCGCCTTTCTCCGGACACGCTCCGGGGCCACCGCCGGTTGCGGTGCTGCGGTCGGGGCCGCTCGCAGCTCCCCACGTGCGGGCTGCCGGCACCGCAGCACCTCAGCGCGGCCGAGTCCCGCCATCCGCCGAGCCCCCGCCCCGCACGAGGACACCCGTGCCGCGCGCCGGACCGCCGCTCTCGGCCCTCGGGAGCGCCGGGCGGCGCCCAAAGGCTGCGCTCCGGAGCCGAGGCGGGGCGGGGCGGAGCCGTCGGGGCGGGCGGCCGGGCCTTGCCCGCGGCGCTGCCCCCCGCGGCGCTGGGCGGGCGGGCGGTCCCCGCTGCGGCTCGGCGCCTTTTCCTCCTCCTCCTCATCTCCTCCTCCTCCTCCTCCTCCTGGCCGCTGCGGCGCGGGGGCTGCGGGCGGAGCGGCGGCGCCATGAGCGGGGCGGCGGCGGCCAAGAGCGAGAAGCTGGACGAGGCTCAGGCGCTGGCCCGCAGCTGCGCGGGCAGACCCGACTTCCAGCCGTGCGACGGGCTCTCGCTCTGCGCCACGCACAGCCACGGCCGCTGCTTCCGCCTGCACTGGTGCTGCCACCTGGGATGGTGCCACTGTGAGTGAGCGAGCGCGCGGTCCCGGCGGTCCGGACGGTCGTAGGGGCTCAGCGCTGCGCGGCGGCCGCCGCCCCGTCCCGTCCCGTCCCGGGTGCCGCGGGCTGAGGGCTGCGGGGCGGAGCGGTGGGAGCCTCGCGGCGGGCGCTGCGGGTTCGGCTCCTGCAGCGGTGCGGGGCGCGGGGGGAGAGCCGCTCGCGGCTCTGGCGGCTGCCTCTGCACCGCGCTTCTTCCTCGTGAGGTCGTCCTTGGGGTGGGAGGATGAGATCCGCACGGCATCCTCCGTGAGTCTGCTGCTGTTTTGCAGGAATATGCGACTTGCGTGAGGTAGGGCGGGCTGCCGCTGCTCCGACATCCAGTGGCGGGCCAACTGTGTGGAAAAGCAGCCGGACAACTTTAATGTCTGTCCTCCAGATGTGTGTGATCATGGAGGCTGGGGCTGGCCGGGCACGGGGTGATGAATAATTAATCGCTGCTCCCCTCGAGGAGCGGCTCGGCCAGCAGCGTGGCTGCAGGAGGTGGGAAATGGGGCCCAGGGCTCGTAGCCGGGTCTGCAGTGCTTTGAGCCCAGCGAGCGGCTTTGGGGTGAAGCTCTGCAAGGGCTGGAGGTGCTGGAGGTGTCCCTTGGCTCCTGGCGTCCTGCTCTCCTTCTGTCAGCATCTCCCTTTGGAGCTGGAAACATGGATCCCAGATTTGGCTTAATGGGGAGAAGGGTCTGCCTAAAAGGATGCTTCTTATTTGGATGGGAGCTTCTCTTCTAATTCATTGCACGCTTTAGAATCTCACCCTAATTTAGGGCCCAGTTTGAAACAACTGTGTTTTCTGCCAGTGCTTTGATGTGAGCAGCACATGGTGACAACAGGCACTGTGGCGGGGTGACACGGTTACCTGTTGCACAGGGATGCCATGCCTTGGTAGTGACATTGCACCTGTGAGACAGTGGCCCTCAAGTTGTGACCCAGACGTGTTCTTCTTTTCCACAGTCTCTGTGGCTTTGGTTCTTGGTGCTTGTAAGCACTCCGGAGGATGGGATCTGATCTCAAAATGCTGTTCGCAAGCTGGAGATGCTGCCTGCTATCTGCTGGGGATGGTCCTGAGAAGGGAGAGCCAGGTGCAGAGCTGGAGCATGGAGGAGTGACAGTGCAGTGAGGGATCTGGGGATTAAGATGGATCACGGGCTCAATATGCGTCATCAGCAGGAGGCCTTTGTGGTAGAAAATCCAAAAACAGAACCCAAGCCTTCACTTCACTGGGGATGCATTAGCTGGAGCACTGCAAGCATGCAATTTAATTAGTCTCTCCAGCTCAGTAATGATGAAACCAGGCTGATGGGTTTAGTTTGGAGCCTTGCGCTGCCAGAAGGCTGCAGAAGTGGGGATGTTCTGTAGGAGGCCATGGTGATCAGTGCAGAAAAGGTTTACAGAAGCAAAGTAGTTGGGCTGTGAAAGAACCGAGCGAGGGAGGGGAGATGAGTTTTGTGAAGCCTAGAAAAGAAAGCTGTGCTCTTGGAAGATCACCAGCTGTCACTTACCTGTGGCAAGGAGAACTTCAGGTTTGGGTGTTAGAAAACATTGTTTAAGTAGGAAGAAAAATGAAGTGAGGGAGCAGAATAAAAAGGTGAGGAATCACGTCCATTGAAGGCCTTCAGGAGGGCTTAGACCGATGTGTCTCCTGAGCGACACAGAGCTGATTCCCTCCTGGGAGGACCTTTTGTTGAGATGCCACCCAACCCTTCATCTTCCTCCGGCAGCCATAAGAATTAAAAATAAACGTAACTTTTGTAAGAAGTACCAACTGTTTTCTTAATTTCTCTCTGTACGACTGAGGAAACTTTGAAATGCGTTTGTCCCACGGAACTGTAGTTTTCGATGAAAGAAGTCACATACCTCATTTTCCTGTTTAATTTGAGAGCTAGGAAGAAGAGTGCTGCCTTCTTGCTCCTTATTTCCTAATGCAAATTCCAGAGCCGAGCATCTCTTTGTATCTTGCTCTTGCAGATTGACTGGAGTTGGACTTAAAAGGGGTAAGAATGAGCGCTATAATGGAGAATTATATAGAGGTCAGAGATGCAATTAAGCAGTATCGGAAGTTATCTTCCATAAACACAGCGCTGTAATACTGCCTTAGGAATTCTCAGAGGGTTCTTGCAAGTGCTTTGCTGCGACTCTTAAGAGCTGCGTTGAGGTACAGGAAGCACTATGTCAATTAAAATGGCCCTTGAAGTGTTATTTTCCATTGGCGTCCAAGGTGCTGGAGAATGTCAGCTCCGTTAAAGTGCACTTACACTGAAAAATGACAAGAGCTCACCTCCGCCAGGATCAGTAGATTGTCTCCTCATGTGTATTCAGGATCACATCTGCTTACTTCAGTGACAGAAGCAATTTAGCACTGCAGGGCCACTTGGCTATGGAAGTAAGAATTGAGAAAGAGCCTAGTCTGAATTCCCCAAAGCCGATTGTGTTTGGCTCCGAAGCAAGCAGTTCTTTAAGCTTTCTCTTTACCTCTGATGTTTCTCTGCCCGTAAAATGGCCATGACAGCTGGTGAGTGAGATAACGGGCTGCTCCGTGCATCTGACCATCTCCAGGAACCCCAAGTGTTTTACCTGTATGACGCTTGGTTTGAGCCTGGCGGTTTATTTCAGGTCAGAATCAGCCTTACTCATACTCTGCCCCTTCAGCCCTTGCCAGGGTGACAGCCTCCTGTTCACTTGCTCTCCATCCCTGTTGTGGCATGCTGTTCTTTAGATGCAGGTTGAGAGGCTTGAGTCTCTCAGATCGACTTTTTCCAGTGTAAGAGCACACAATGAGGTGGGTGTGCAGCAAGGGGCTTTTCTGCCTTCCCTCGCCTTGGGATTTCCACTGCAGGTTTGTGCTGCTGCTGTTACTCTACACTGTGTGTTCAGTGCTACCTGCTTCTGTCAGGGGTCAGTTGTGTGGGGTTACATCTTCCCTGGCTGCTGTGCTTTGGCTGTGATTTCTTATTTCCCTTCCTAAAGGTTAACCTCACCGGAGAAAGCCTCACACTTGGTGTGAGTACAGCATTGGCTTCACTCCTGGGCAGTGCAAAAATAGGGAATTCTCTTGCAACCCTTGCAACTGTTCGTTTTTTATCTGAGTATTTTGCAGTGTGTTCAACAGCTCTCAGTACGCTGTGTTGCACTTGTCAACAGTACGTTGTGGGTAACGATTTCACAGTGCTCGCTGCTCAGCAGTTGTGTCAAGAGATAATAAATCACAGAAAGAGCAATGCAGATGAGCAGTCACTGTCTTGCCCGGGTTCAGCACCCAAAAAGCAGATCTTTAGTTTCCTACAACCTCGTGTTCATCTTACAGTGAAAAACTGATGCAGCAAATAAATGTTACACTCCGCTCCCCCTCACATGTTGCTGAGTGGTGTATGAGATGTGCAGGTGTGCCCTGGAATAGCTTCCTGCTCCCCGGTGTGCAGCACGTAACAGTGGCACTGTTAGCCCTCAGCTTAGCTCCTGACCTGCCGCTTTCTGCACGAGGTCGGGCAGCCTTGGCAAGAAACCCTGCTGCTCCTCAGCCAAAAGGAGAAAATGGGCTTCTGCAGTGTGTGACACGCCGAGAAGGGCATATGTTTCCTGTGTGGTTTTGGGAAGAAGGACCTGTCAGATCTTGGCACGTGTTCTGGGGACAAAGAATCGGAGCACGCTGACGTTTCCTGCCCGGCGGTGACAGGCAGGGGAGGGTTTCTCCTTGCTTTCAGAGCTGCATTGCTTCCTCAGTGCCTGCTGTGTGGGTGTCTGTATTCCCCAGGGCAGGACAAGCCAGCCGTGCCTTTGGGGCCGCATGGTCTCCTGCACTGCTTGGGCAGTGAGCGGTGCTTATCAGCCTCCCGCAGCTGCTGCCGTGGAGCAGAGCACATCAGTGCATTCACTGCACCTGGGTGTACTCCGAGCCCGTATTTGCTTCTTACATTCTTCGCTGCTTGAAATACCAGTGTTTCTATTTTACAGCATTTTTAGATAAAAACATTAGTTTTCTGTCTCACAAAACTGTTGACAGCTCTCTGTCAAGGCCAGCCTCAATTACAGCCCTCCACGGTGACAGCAGTGGCTCTGTGTGTCACACAGCATCTCCTACCTGTCCCCTGGCAGCATGCACATCTCGGCCCTGCATGTCAGGTGCTGGTATTCCCCTGCTCCATAGCAGTGTGAGCAGCAGGCACGCTGCTTTGTGCACCCAAGTCCTGTCTCTATGGTATCTCTCCCATGTCTGGAGTGCCAGAAGCTGTCAGCAGGGGCTCCAACAATCATTGGAGCCCATGTAATTGTTCAGACCCCAGCCCGCCCAGTCCACCAGTGAGAGCCATAAGCAGGGAATCAGCAAGGCAGCTTTTGTTTCCTGTAACAGAGCGCTGGTAAGCGAGCTGAAGTGTTTATTGAAGGTATTTAAGTGCACTGGGAGTTGAAAGAGAATTTGGGTCTGCCTGCCAGACAGCTTCTCTTGGTCTCTCCATGTTATGGAGGCAGCTGCAGACCTGGGTGCTCTGTAGAGTTGTGTCCATTGCAACTTCCAAAAGGGTTTTTGTTTTCATGGGTTTCCTTGGCAGTGGTTTTAATGGCCCTGAGACATTTTGCCACGTCCAAGAAGGAGCAAAGAGGCAATAGGATAACAGTGCCTGATGTATGTCAGCAGATACGAAGAGCACAGAAATGCTATTTGATAGAGCAAATTCTCAGCTACAAAAAAAATATTTTTCAGCACAATCACCACTGCATCCTGAGGATTGCTTTGTTGGATAAATGTGGAAAGGGAGCTGTAACTGCTTGTGTTTTAATTTATGAGACTGTGTTTGGGGTACTCAAAGAGCTCGTACTCTTGTCTTGGTGGAAATCCCTGAGTCGGGGTTGGAGTGGTTGGGCTAGAAACTCCGGGGCTGGGTGTTCTCTGCAAAATGCCTTGCTTTGGTGGGAGAACGATTGCAAATCCGAGAGGAAATAAGCATTTTTCTTTCGTGTTTGCTGAGAGAAGGATTTAAATGTTCATCCAGTTTAAGTCTGTGGATCTGGACAAAATGCTTGTGCGTGAGCAAGGCATTAGGCTGAGCACCAGGCTACGCTCGCCCAAAGGTGGATTTGTCAGCTGGTAATGGAAAACACTTTTAATGAGGATTTGGTGCCTGTGGCTGTGCAAGATCTTCTCTTCACCTGTATTTGAAAGACCTGTGATACTCTTGCTTCATTTCCCTAAGCTGTACACAACGAAGGAAAGAATGTCAGCTTAAAATACTCTGACGTGTAACTCTAGGGGTAAACAGCTACCTGCAGTTGCACGGGCTCACCTTGCTGGGCCTGAATTGCGTTGCTCTGGCTTTAGTTACAATCCCCAAGTCATGGTTTGGATAGACTGCTAATGCTGTGTCTCGGAAAGAGAACGCAGATGTGTAGATTTCATCAAGCCGTGTAGAAACACCAGTGCCTCTGAAAGAATCTGCTGCCATTCATTCTTTATTCCTTGCCCCAGTGCAGAGCTGTGCCTAGAGGCATGCCTGTTCCTTCCTTATTATTATTAACAAAACCACCTAGCAGGAACAGACCACAAGAAAAGCTTTGAATTTAAGTTACTTGCTCTGAGCGCATCTTGCAGGGCTAATTCTTCAGTGCCTCATACAGGACTGAATAGGAATCACTGCATTTCTTTCTCCAGAAGCCGTGGGAGAAAGGGGCCTTGTATCCCTGCACACTTTCCCCCAGGCAGGACCTCCTGCTTTGCCCTGCATGACAACGAAGCTGTGTTTCGTAATGCGTCCATCCCAGTGTGGTTCACAAAAAATGATGCTTGAGAGCCTCTGAGAGCTGTGGATAAATGACATCTCTCTGCTGTAAGTGTGCAAAGGGTTCAGTTGCTGCTTGCATGAAGCCTGCTGAGGACCAGCCTGAAACCAGGGGGCGGTGGCTGTTGTGCAGCGTAAGCAAGCACCTCAAAGGGGAAGGTTGATCATCACTGTGTCCCATCAGCTGGTGTGGCTGTGAACTCAGGGTGTTCCCAGCAGGGCTGGTGAGAAAAGCTGAGCCTCTGCTTGTGCTCTTGGGTCTTTGTTCCGGGAAAAGGCCGCACGCACTTTTTTCACTGCACAGTAACAGCTCAGAGACGAAATGTGTGTGGGTTGCAGTGTCCCTGCAAATGCATGGCTTCCTTCCTGAACTCTGCCAGTGAGGAAATCGATTTTCCTGCTCGATTCTGAAGCGTATTTACGTCAAGTGCCCAAATGCAAAAGTGTTACCATTCCTGTGCCTTCTGACTTTGCTCTCCTGGGTACTGATGGTTGTTTCACACGCCTTCACTGCAGCCCATGGTCATACCCTTCCATTGCCCTATTGCAAACTGAGTCATGAGGTTGTCACCTTCCTGCTTCACACCCTGCAGGTCTGACCGTGTGCCTGGGTTTGCTGGGAGCACTGAGGAGAGCTTCAGCAGCCTGGCATAGGGCCTCGGGTTCCCTGGCACAACACAAGCACGTTTTGTCACTGCTCACGTTGTTGGAACCAGCACAGAATGGACATCTTGAGGTGTTTTATGTAATGCCTCTCAGTTTACCTGAAGCTGCCTTGCACTTGTGAGTCACTTCAAGCTTTGTCGACGGAGTTCTGCACATTGGTAGGTCTATACCAGGAACTGTTGTTTCAGTGAAGGGCGAAAAAATGAAGTGCTTTACTCACAAACATTCTAAAATGTTCCAAATTGGTGGTTGTGGCAGCGTGGGCTCAGCTGTTGGTGGATGGCATAAGCCTGTAGTGATGTAAGGAGCTGATGGACAGGAGATTGGTTTCCATCTAGCCTCATTTTGTCTGTATATTTTTTATATGCTTCAGTGTGTTGTGGTTTTTATTCCATCACCTCTGTGATTATCTGTCCTTAAGATACAAAATGTGCTTTCATGAGGACTGATTGTTCCAATAAGCAATTTTTATATAGAGACTGATCACGGAATTTAGAAAGTGCAGTTGGTGCAGTTTAGAGATGTTTTTGCCAATAGTTTGGTATATTCACATAGTTGGAAGTCAGAGACCTACTGGGAAAGTGAAATCTGATTGCTTGGCAACTGCACCTTGTTTTTAATATACTCATACTTTAATTTAGGCAACGTAACAGTTGGAATTTATATATAACCTATGTTGTAAAACACTTTTAACAAGAGCTTACGTTTGTATTCCTGTTCTCACTGATGGCTGCAGAGCTTGAGAGCCCACATGTGTGCTGCCAGAGCTGCTGCTTTACCTGAGCACCTACACCCAACCCTGAAACATTTCCTTTCTATGCCCAGTCAGTGCAAACCCTGCTGTCTTCCCTCCTTCTGCTTCACACATCACACCTGCAGCCATTTCAGCTGCTTCATTCTTCTTGTTGTGTGGCACAGTGTGGATTTCAGTGCCTTTGCTGATACAGAGCTGTGTTTCTTGCAGCCTTCCCACAGTCCGCTGGCATGAAGCTGTTAGTAGTTGGGCAGACAAAAGAAGGCACCTTGTTCTCTGCTCCTCCTGCCCTGTGCCACCGGCCCTCAGCGTTCCCAGCTGGTGCTCGCTGTGGGATCTGCCTTTGGTGTGAAGCCCAGGGTGATGCTCTCATCCCTCCGCTAGCATTCCCTTACCATGCTGCAGCAGTGAGTGCTGAGCTTGCACCCACCCAGCTGCTCTGAGCCCTTCTGCAGCAGCACTGTGTTACACGGTGGCATTCCTCCTCCTCCTCCTCCTCCCCCCCCCTCTGGAGTCACTTGGGTTTTCATATTTTCTTGTAGAGCGTTGCTAGATCCCAGGCTCCTCTGAGGAGGGCTGACACCAACGCCTGCATGCAGCAGCTCTGAGTGGTGACCTGTTTGGGGTGTGTGCAGGAAGAGCAGCCCTTCAGATTCTCCAGAATGGGTTTTGTGGAGCTTTGTAACAGAAATACGAAGATGAGATTGAATGAAGTACGAGTGGAAACAGGTCTAGGTAAGCACTAGAAGAAACAACAGAACGAGGTTAAAGGATGGCCTATACTGGTGATGAGGACACTTTTCCCATCAATGAAAATGAAGAATGTGTTTGTCCGGCTCAGATCTGCAAGGCCTCAGCACAGATGATGTGTCAGCAGGAGACCCTGTAGCCTGACACCAGGAAGGTGGTGGCACCAGTGCCACACATCACATATGCCCTTGTTTCTCCTGTCAGCAGGCTGTAGCCATCGAGATGCAGCTGTTCCAAGCTGTGAAAGCAGCCCCCTGCCTCAGCCATCCGTTCCCTCCTATGGGCGCAGAGTCCTGCGTGGTCCTTTGGGGAGAACTTGCCCTTCAAGGACCACTGAGCTGCTCTGCTTGTTGAAGGATTCACAGGAAAACATTGCCATCTCATCGAGGCGCCCGTGGGAGCACCATCTGCAGACTGTGCTGTGCACCTGGAAGGCAGTAGCTTGTCTGCACTGCCTGTATTTCTCTGCAGCAGGAAATGCCTCCGTTCTTTGGAGGTAGCGTTTGAAGCTGAGCTGTGGTTATCCTGCTCTGTTACCATATCAGCACACCGTCTGCATGAAAATGATGGGATGCTGAATCTCGAGCAGATGGTGCACAGGGATGGTTTTGTAAAATAAACATGTAACGCTAAGCCATTTCTTGCTATTTTCTGTACTGAATTTAACAAATATCGAGCGGCAGTTGGGGGATAGAATTTCTCAGAGACGTGCAAAAAGAGGCTGCTCCTCTTTGCAGGGCAGCTTTGCAAAGGCTTGTTGGATGTTGGGTTCAGAGTTCAGATAGTGATGGCCGCTGCACAGCTGCCATCCTCATGGGGATATGGCTCCTTTAAGAGGGCTTACGGCTGCCTGAAACACTTCCAAATCCAGTGTTGCTATTTCTTTAAGTCTGGTAAATCCATGTAAGAAATGAAGGAGCAGCAGTGGTAGAAGGAAGCTCCAGGCTCTGTTTGCATTGAAGAGTTAACCTGCTATTGAGTGAAAGCGTGAAGAGAACCCTGAAACGCTCACAGCATGTAAAACCACGATCCTTTTTTTTTGTATTTAAAACAAATCAAGACAAAAGGGCATCAAAATACATATTACGAGGAAGAAAAAAAACCTTATTTTTCCCCTTTCTTGGATTTCTGTGAAAAGCTTACAGCTCGTCAAGTCAAGGGCTGTCACAGCTGTCTCTCACCATACAGCAATCAGAGGGAACACCTCTCCTTCATGCGAGAAGGGAATTGGCAACTGTACAGAATCACTGCTGGGGAGCCACTGTGAAGCAGCAGCGCTAGGCTGGTTCTTTTTTGTGCCTGGGTGAGGTTGGGAATGGGGCAGATCACACAGTGCTGTGCTGCAGGTGTAAGAAGAGGCTGCTTGCTCCTGGCGGTGCATCCTGCTGCCTGAGCTCCAGGGTTGGGGTCAGAGGAGTGCCTTTGCAGAGCTGGCCCCTATACTTTGTGATCCCCCACTGTACCTTCCATCTGGAAGCGTTGTGTGCTCTGCCTTCTCCCTATTAGAAATCTATCTGAACAATCTCTCTGCTTTCTCAGTTTGCTTGGAAAAAGTGCAGAGCAGAAGTATCACTTTTGTTCAAGCATTCCATACCTTTACATATGAGGATCTTTCAACGTTGACAAGCATTTTAGTTACGCTTCATTGCAGCCCCCAGTAGCACAGCTCAGCTCTGCTTGGGCTCGTACTGTAGATCTGGCAGTGCCTCACTGTCCTGAAATAATTTTCTCCTCTCCTGGTGGCTCGTTCCATGTCTCACACTCCCAGTGCACTCCTCTGTTCTGTGAGGTACAACCCACCAGCTGTTCATCTAATAGAAGGAAATGGAAACTGGGTTAGCAGTGTTTTTTCATGCGACATCTGTAAACATACTCTAGGTTCTCCCTTCCATTTGTTCTCATCTCTTTGAAAAAGCTATTAACTGTGCTCTAAGCAAAGTGTAATTTGGAACTATTACAGTCCTTGGTGAATGTTTATGGTGAGGCTGATCATGGTTTGCAGAGGTTTTTTTGTCCCAAGCTGTGCATGTAAGTAGACAGAGAAGGAAGGAGGGAGGCAGTCGGTGTCCCTGTGGCAGCTGCAGGGCTGGGAAGCAGTGTTTCATCCCAGTTCTCCATCTTTTGCTAAGAAAAAGGCCAGGATCTGAAAGGCTGATGATCTCCAGGGCTTTCCCCACATGCAGGGGTGTGAGCTCTCCTTGCACTAACATTGAAATCCTCCACTCCAATTTCTCCCTTGACACGTGCCTTTGGAACGCCTGCTTGCCCTTCACGCCTTCAGAGCTGTGTGGTATGCAACAAGAATCTCATACACTGATGTTCTTTGTAGCAGGGCTGACTTCTTTCCCACGTCAGCTGATGTCTTTGGCAAGGCCCAGCGTAGCACCAGCAGAGCCCTGTGTTGCAGAAGCAGGATTCCCTGCTGCCTTTGCAACCGAACATTGCTGGGACCATTATGAGAGTGTAGAGCCAAGCAGAATCATGCACACATCCAAGGCACTGAGATGTTTGTGATCAGAGTCCATTCTCCTCCAGCAGACCTCAGCCAGGTGCCGTAGTGCTCAGCCAGCTCCAAGGCATGGCAGCAGGTCCTGAGCTGCGCTGGTTAACCTGAGCCAGTTTTTCATTAGTTAAGTAATATACAGATGGCAGGTCCTCGTTAGCCCTGTGGGTTTTTGGAGAGTAGGTGAGCTGGCAGATTGAGGCAGGAAGGGGGAAATGTAGACATCTTTGCCCAGGCAGCTGCAAAAGAAAGCGCACGTATGAAAAAAGCTTGTGTGTACTGGTTAAAAGATGGTTAAAAACAAATGTTTGCTATGCTGTATGTACTGCTGACTTAGACACCTATGGTCCAGAACCACCTTTTGTCATCTTTCTGAACTGCAGTGCACCCATTGTTTATTAAGAAAAATCCTTAGAGGTGTCATTTTGAGAGGGTGACAGCGGTGGCTTTATGAGAAACCTCGCTGCTCAAAGGTGGATTTCCTTAATTTTTCTTTTTGCATGCCAGGCATGTTAGTGTCAGGGGGAAACAAGAACGCTGGGACAAAGAGAAGGGGGGAATAAAATATTTAAGCAGCACCTCTGCTTATTTCATGGTTAAGTTATTTTGCATTAGCCACAGAAATTACTGCTGCGTCTGTTCAGTGATGATGCATGCAGACTGCTCAATTAGCAAAAAATCAGAGGGAGATGACCTCATGGCTTACTTCTCAGGGCCCTTATTTATTTTTCACATGCAGGAGACACCATAATCCACCCTCCAACCAATGTACCACGTAGCTCTGGGAATTGGTGCTGCAAAGAGACTTTACGTATATAATTTTTATGGAAGCAGGCCTACTTTCTGGGGATAGAATGTTCCCCAAGTGGTATGGGTTTGCTTGAGCTTTATCCCTTGTAGCAGAGCCTTCAGCTCCACAGAGCCTGGGCTGGAGGTCAGCAAGCAGGGAAGGGAGCACTGCCCAGGACTTACCTCCTTGGCCATGCCTGGAGCGGTTGCTTCGCAGTTGACTGGGCTTTTGTGCCTTAATTCTCCAGTGGATTTGGTTTTTAGGCTTCCACAGCAGTTGAATAATTCAGAAATGGAGAAACAATCATTCTTTTCAGTTGGGCTGCTGTCACTGTGCAATTAGCATTGGGCCAGGAGGTGAAGTGTTTGTGCAGAGCAATGCAGCGTGAGCACGGAGCAGCAGAAAGCACAAGCAATGGCAGTGGCACAAGCTTGCAGTGGTGGCAAACAGGCATGCTGTGTGCCTGCCATGTGCTTCATTACAGTGGTCATTAACACATGGCCGTCACAGTTGATTGAGACTCACCATGAAAACAGTTCTGGCAGAGCCTGAAGTTCATGCACATCATGTTCTGCACTCAGGACCCAAACCAGGTGTTGCTTCCCCACAGCCCTGTGCTGTGTTGGTGGAACTGCAGCATTCACTCGATAGCAGGCAGTACAGCATTGAAGGCCTTCCCAAACTTCTCACTAAACTCTGATATTTAAGGGTTTTTTTGGACAGAACCCAACATGTTCAGCACAAGCTGTAATTTTCCTTCACCAAAATACCATCTTCCGTGTAGGCAGATGTAGCAAACGACCCAGGAAACAAGTTGTGATGCAGTGCCTGTCTGGCATCTGTATTTGTGCAAAACGATGTAATTTACAGGAGCAGCCATCAGCAGAGCTCAGTCCAGAGTTCTCCAACTGACTCAGTGGAAATAAATCTGCAATAAATTACATGCCACAGTACTAGAAGGAGTGTGTCAGAATAGGTGCTCAAAACATTATTCTGTGGATTTCTGCCAGCTGCTTAAAGTCAGCAAAAATGTTGCTGTTTATTTCAGGGGGAGTTTTATCAGCCCAAAATGCATCACAAAAGAAGGCGGGGACTGGGGAGAATTTGGATAATTCTCTGTTCAAAAGACGTCTCTGCCAATCATGCAAGCTGCAGTGGGTGGGCAGTCTTATTTTTAAGTTTCTGCATCAATTTTTCATAGCATCTTCATCACGGTTGATGCATTTCCGTCCATTATGTAGGGTAAGAAGTTATAAATGATGCTGTTACTGCAGCTTTGTCCGTGATTCAGCCTGACAGGTCCAGCTGTGAGCACCAGCACCCCTTGGAGAGCTAACTGAGCATCTTCAGAAAGCAGAAGTTTAATCTAAAATAAACAGACTTTGCCCTAAAATTAACTGAAACCTAAGAAATCTGTAACAGACCCCCCCCAAAAAATGCAGAAAGTCAGTTTGCATAGGAAATTTCCTTTTCCCTCTTGGGTGATTTCTGCCTTACCCTGGCAGTACTTGTCCTTGAAACCTGAGGAAGTGCTTGTAGCCAATGTAAGGTCACACAAATGGGCCTGAAATCCTCTGTCAGTAGGCTAGCCTCTGTTGGATTCTACCCTGAAATTAGTGCCAGCATGTCGGTTTTGAAACACGACGAATTGCCCCATGCTGCTGCAGCAACAGAACAAACTCTGCTCCCCGCTGCCAGCCTTCCCTTCCAGCCATCGCTTTGCCTTTGCTTATCAGTGTGGCTGCAAGCAGATCTGAAGTTTGAACATAGCCAGCGCCTCGTTTTCCATGCACGTGCGATCAGTTTGCTGTTCTGAAGCGGACAGACTATGGCTGTAAACAGGACCTTGGAATGGGAGCTGCTGTATTTAAGAGATGCCATTTTGTCAGAGAAAATCCTAACCAGCAGTGCTCCCATGACAAGCAGTAAGAGGGAAAACACTTGAGGTGCATATACATCCTGTATCTAACACAGCCAGGCAGCAAATTTCTTCCTCGTCTCATCTGACCATCTTCCTTAAAGGAAAAGAAAACCAAACAACCCACCCACCTAACTGTATTTGACCAACGGAAACCAGTTGATATTATTTTTGGGGGGGTTTCAGCTTTTGATGCTGTTTCCTCACAGTATCCTTCTGGACGAATTGCTAAGCAAACACAGAAAGTGATGTGCGAGTCATTGGCTCATGGGTCGATCCCAAAGCACTGTAATTAGTAGGGTTCCACCAGGCTGCAGGCTGATCACTAGCAGGGCTCCATTTTAGGGCCACCTCTCCTTAATGTTTCCATGAATGACTTGGATGGAGGGCTGCAAGTTGTTCTGAGCAAGTCTGCTGATGGTACTAAATGGAGAAGGGCTGTTGGCTCCATCAAGGGTGAAGGCCTTGCAGAGATCCAGACTTGGGCACCGCAGAACAAAAAAGGACATACAACCATTAGATGGTGTCTAGAGAAGATGCAAATATGGGGAGGGGTCTGCAAGGGAAGGGGTCTGAGGAGCACTGAGGCCCCTTGGGTTGCTGGGCCTGGAGCTGAGGAGAAGCATCACAGCGGCTACAGCTCCCAGGACAGCATGGAACTGGGTCAGGGGAGGGCCAGGTTAATGAGGAAGAGATTCTTCACTGAGAGGGTGGTTGGGCACTGGAAGTGGTTCTCAGTGCACTTGGTGGTCATGGCACCAAGCTGCCAGAGCTGAAGAAGCACCTGGACAGCACTCCCAGACACAGGGTCTGATTGTTGGGTGCTGCTGCGTGGAGCCAGGGGTTGGACTCCATCATCCTTGTGGGTCCCTTCCAACTCAGGCTATTCTGTGATTCTATGAAGTAAGGTCAGATGAATATTTGCTTTCTTTAACAGCTGTGCTGTGATCTACCACAACTTAAGTATCCTGCTTTTCCTCCTTTTCTACCCATGAAGAGGCAAAATCACTTCTGATTGTGTTCTTAGCAAGACCAGGCAAAATATTCACAGGTAGACCAATAGCCACATACAGAAAGAAACACTGAACTCACCCAGCTGCTGGAGGGGCTCTCTGGCAATACAGCACTCCTCCTCAGGAAGCAACCCAGCTCAACAAGAGATGCCTCCCTGTCCGTGGTTGGCCCTTATATGAGCCCAGGGGGTTCCACCCTGCATGCAGCCCTTCTGGTCACCTGAGGACCACAGGTGTACACAATTTGCCTTGATGGAGCACCCTTCACCAGGTGCTCCATCACCAGTTCAAGCCATGACCTGGCAGTTCCCCTACAGCTCTCCCAACATCCCCCAGCCCTTGCCAGCATGTGGCAGCTGTGTTAGGTAGAAAATTATAGTCTTGTATGTTTTTTCTTTGTTCCATTAAAATGTTTCCCAACACCTTCCTTGGACACCTCAAATAGAAGCTGGGAAATGCTTTTTCAGTGGTGTCTTACCATTGCTTGTCCATGGAAGGGTTGTGAAGCCTGTACAGAAGTGGCCCAGATATATCAATAAATACAGCACCGTGGTTTCAGACAAGGGAATATTGATCGCATCTAGGCTACATTC
Organism: Lagopus leucura; assembly: GCF_019238085.1. Lineage (NCBI taxonomy): Eukaryota > Metazoa > Chordata > Aves > Galliformes > Phasianidae > Lagopus > Lagopus leucura. Next base: position 12,249,859 of record NW_024962274.1, read on the forward strand.
CAGCTTCTGTGAGCTGGGTTTTGTGGGACACCATTCCAGTTAGCAGCGTGCTAATCAGTTGATTGTGTTGCTTTGCAAGGCAGCAGCATGCTTAACACTTACTGATGTGCAGGAAGGCTTTCTGCAGACAGCACACCACGGGAAGCTGCAGGCGGCTGCTGTTAGCTGGGCTGTAGGGCAGAGTCATCCCAGAGCAGCTGTGCTGGGCAAGGATTGAAAAATGCAACAAAGCCCACATCCCTCAGCAACTGCCAGTGCAGAAATAGCTGTGCTGCTGCTCCAGAGTGCTGTGCAGGAGTAAGAGCTCTGCTCTGCCTGTGGTCAAAGTGCGCAGGCATTTGATGGTAGCACTACATTTCTCCAGGACACGGCAAGCTTAGGCTGGGGTTTGTTACTAGATGTCAAGTGGGGTGCGTGGCAGTGCGTTTCCTAACTGCCGTTCAGCCACACTCACATAGGAGGAATAAAACAGAGCATTTTTATTTTCACTGAGCTTTTCCAGCAGCTCCGACAATTATCATTCCAGCTCCTAGGAGAAAACTGCTTGATGAGGTATTCAAGTGAAGCTGGTCAGATCTGTTCACCAAATGTTTTCTTCCCATGCCCACTTCCTGCAGCATTCTCACTGCTTCCTGAGGCTGCCTGGTGGCTGTTCTCTCCTGCTGCACAACCAGGGTGTTTTTCCTTCTCAGTGTGCATGGTGCTCCTTCCCCTGGTCCTTCGCTCTGCATCTGCCAGCTTCACGTTGTGCCTCTCTCACGCTCCAGTGCTCCCCAGTGCTTTCCTTGGACAATGGAGGTTGGGAAGTCCCAGCTGGGGAGCGCAGCCTGTTTTCTTACAGGCTGTTTTCCTTGCAGTACACCAGGCACAGCAGGGGTGGAAGAGTCTTCTCCTGTGCTTGATGTTTCCCCTGGTGACGTACCAGGGCTTGGCAGGCAAAGCACAGCACATGTGTGGGCCCTGGCTCGTTGGGGCTGGCAAAGCAGATGAACACCCCAGAGGCTGTTCCAGCCAAGAGGAGGGATGTCTTAGCCCATCCCACGGCCAGTGCCATGCTGGCTGAGAATTTATTGCAGTCAGTGCCTGTGAAGGACACCCAAGCTGAGGAGAGGGGCAGTGAGCCCTTCTTCCTGTTTCTGATCTGAGCAGAAGCAATCATTGCTTTCATTTTCAGAAGGAATGGGCAATTTGAGGGAGAAAGGCTTCCTCTGAGCCTGGGCCAGAAAGACGTGTGGCAGAAAGCTGCAGCTCCTCAGCACAGCACAGCCAGATCCATTCCTGTGGTGCCTTTCTGCTCCTTACCTGGGGAGCTTCAAGCATCAAAACAGTCCTTCATCACTTTGATGCCTTTTCTGCCTTTGCAAAGAGGTATTTGCAGTATCCTAACTCCTGCATCAAAACACTTCTGAGTCCCACTACTCGCAAGTCTTCTGGAAATTTGTGCTTTCATAGTGAGTGAACCCCCTGGGGAGACATGAATTTTTCAGGGCCTTCATGCAAATAAAACACAGCGTTTTCCAGTCTTTGGCACAGCCTCAGGTTTCTCAGTTTTTCCTAACAAAGTACTGATTTTCTGCTCTCGCATTTATTTCTTCTAGTAGAGATTTTCAGCTGTGCTCTTCAGTTCACACTTGGTTCAGCTCCGCATAGACAACATAATCCTATTTTTCTTATTACTTAACTAGATAATCAAAGTGTCAAAGGCATTGCTATGGTATGGGGATCCCCTTATTTTCTGTCTTAAAATTCCAGTTGCAGTCGTGTTAATTCTGTTTTATAGTACAGAAAAATACAGCTTAGCCCTCAGAAAAAAAAAGAACATGGAACTGCACTCAGGGAGACTCGCTGTTAAGCAGAATAACAATAATAGAAATGCAGATCATTGTGCAAAAGATGTGTGGTAGAATTGCTCTGTATTTGGTGTTAGAAAAAGAAAAGCCGCTGAGCATCTTCAGGTTTCTTTCCCCGAGAAAGGGATGCAGACAGAACTGCTGCCTGCCCCACTTCTCAGCCATGCAGTTGCACCCCCAGCATCAATTTTCCAGCTCCAGATGTCCTACAGACGTCTTAGAAGCAAGGACAGGGAGAGAGGCGAGACTGGGCTGAGAGAAGTCACGGTTACCTGCAGTGTTAAGCATCAGAGAGCCTGTAAGAGGAGAGAGCTAACCAACACCTTGAGGCCATTGAAAACAGAGCAGCTGCTGGCTGAAGGAACTGCTGGCTATTACTGACTGCCAGAGGTGAGCATCATCTTACCAGTTTCTTTCTAACTTTAAAGATAAGTCCTTAAAATGCTGTTTTTTGTCTTCCCCGCAGGTAAATATGTCTACCAGCCCATGACGCCCGTGGAGCAGCTTCCCAGCACCGAAATACCCGTCCGCCCTCGGGAGTCTCCGAACACAATCCAGATCTCCGTCTCGCTCACCGAACACTTCCTCAAGTTCGCTCCCGTCTTCCAGCCCCCGCTGCCCCCCGACTCCCCGCAGTTCTGCACCATCGCAGACCTCTTCATTGACAATTACCGCGTGAAATGCATCAACGGGAAGATGTGCTATGTGCAGAGGCAGCCTCCCCCCGTGCCCCACAAGACAAAGCCCGAGGAAGTCTCTGTTCGCAATGCCTTAATCACAAAAGAGAGCAATACACCAAAAACAGATCACTGCTCGTCCCCTTCCAGCTCTGAGGACTCCGGGATCAATGCGGTGGGGGTTCACTACATGGAGTCGTGCGATGAGGACACGGAGGGGGTGGCCGAGCTGAGCTCAGAAGAAGACTACAGCCCAGATAGCAGCTGGGAACCAGATGAGTGCCCGCTCTTGTCACCCTCGCAGTGTGAAATGGAAGTGATTGAGACTATAGAAACCACCGTGTGATCCGACGAGTTGGTGTCAGATCAGTCCAGTTCCCACTCAGTAACGTTGCTTTTGTAGTCTTTATATTTTGTTTTTTTTCTGACAATCCCTTTTTTCCAGTGCACTTGATATTTCGGATTCCTCATGGGAGCGCGGCCACGGGACTTGCATATTGGTGAAACAGCAGCAGCCTGAGCAATTTTAACGTGTTCTCAGCCTGATCAGATCTCCCACGTCTGCACGTAAGGTAGTGATAAATCTTAAGACTTTTATAGCTGGAAAAAGGCCTTTTTCTTGGTCTGGGTTACATCATAACGCTACTTCTCATACGAGGATGTGCCACTCAGCATGTTTTCAGCACTCGGGATGTTTGCTGGGGGCCTTCAAAGCACAGAGGGTGAGCTGGTGCAGCACGCCTGTGAGCAGCAAAACCAAGTTGTCCTTATTTCTTACAAAGAACTATGCGAAGCGCAGCGACAAGAGGCTTTTTCTGTCTCTGGCCTTCCGCGTGGTCCATGCTTTTTTCTAGTGCTGGCGTGACCCTTCTCGAATGCTGTTGGTACCACTCTTCCAGTGGGTTGGTATGGCAGGCAAGAGAACGCACAAAGTGCCTCCAACTTCTCCAGGCTATGCACCGAGCATCTGCTGAGTTAGGTCCGGCTCTGAAATCTCCTGGGAGGGCAGCTGTTGCTCCTGAGGGTCATCCGTTGCCCGGGTCCAGCCGCTCCTTCCTCTGCATGGATCTTTGGAAGGGGATCTGGCTTTTGCAGCTCAGCAGGAGGGGGAGCAGGCAGGGAGGAAGCGCGGCAGTACCAATACCAATCTAGACTGGGGTGTAAAGCAAAGGCGAAGGGCAGTGACTACCTCCAAACATGCAAAACCCACCCCTAGCTTTGCCCGCTGCTTCCTCCCGCGCCGCGCTGGTTGTGCCCAGATACGTGCACTCAGGACCAAACGGCCTCAGGGCCCGCATTTGCCTGAAGAAAAACAAAGATTAAAAACAAAACATTTGAGCCACACCACTGTGCTGGCAGAGCTCGGGGACGGCGTGGAGGTGCCCGTGCGAGGAAGCCCGTGCACTTGGCAGTGCTGGTCACGGTACCGCCTGGGGTCATCCTAGCTGGGCCAGGAGGCTTCGGCTCACTCAGTTCAAGAGCAGGTTTTCAATAGAGCTCTCCTCAAGCAGCCGTTCTGCTGGAGGGCTGGTTTCAGCCCCCCGGATGAGACACAAACGTCTTTCTCGGAAGATTTCAGTCAGCTTGAGTCAGTTGGAGTCAGTAATGACTGTTTTGCAGCAGCGTTACTGAACTGCTTTGTGTGTTTGCAGTTTACGTTTCACAAGTCACTGGTGAATATAAGGCTGTATAAACATGTACAGTTTAGTGATTGATACTAGATATAGTCGGTGTCATAGGGTGGCTCATCTCTCACTGTATCCTGACAATGTATGACTAATTTTATACACTTTGTAATCAGTATCGTTAGGAAACGTTTAGGCAACAGTGTGTGTCTGTGCACATGCGCGTGTGCTAGGAGTTTACCATAAATGGTTATAAAGTAATACTGTACTTTTTAGACTAACACTTTCGGACAAAAATAATAGGTTTTATAGTTTTGATGACTTCTATAAAAAGTGCAATGCTTGTTAAACGAGGAACTTGGGCCATTGCATGGACGGATGCGTTCTCCCAAGGCACTTACAAAGCATTCTGTTTTTCTGAGGGCATTTAAGCAAAGGCTGTAGTAGGACTAAGTAGGTTTTATTTATTTTTTAAGGGCAGGGTTGTCCTTTCTGGCTAACTAAGGTTTCTAATAACGTTTTAGCGTCCTTTGACCACCGAGGCACATTTCATAAGGTAGAAGAAAGCATTATATATAAACTTACAACATTTATTCATATTTAATCTCTCACTTGTAATCTGAGTGGAGAGCTGCAGATGCTCACTGGTGTCTGAGCTTCCTGCCCAAGGGAGGCTCTTCCTGGAGCCACATCCCAGCAGCAGCAAGGCTGTTTCTGAGGCCGGGAGCTCCTTGCCCTCTGTAGGCACCAAGCACAGGCAGGGGCTCCAGGATCCTTGGTACTGAGCAGAGCACACCTCGCTCTGCAGGCAGGAGGGCACCTGTTGCGTGTGCGAGGAAATGGAGTTGGCCATTGGTGACCAAGGCTTCCCATAAGATCCTGTGGTCTCGCAGTTTCATATCACTGTCGTCAGGATACATTAACTGTAAGTAATTAGCAATATTCACAAGCTGTGAGTGTCTCCTACCCAGGATTTGTTCAGATGTCAAGCACAATAAGCTGCCTTTCTTCTGTGGTGAAGCATGAGAGGAGCAGCCTGGTGTGGGACAGGGCTATAGTTGTGGAGGTGTTCCAGCAGCCAGCATGGTGGCAGGGTTCTCACTGTGCTCCATCACACCCCAGTTCAGAAACACTCCACAGAAACGTGGTTTCTTTTGTTTGCACAAACACTGCGCGGTCGTGTTGTAAGAGATGCCCTGAGCCAGTAGCTCCACTCTGCCAGGGAGAGGCGTGTATATTTCTTCTTTAATAAAATACTCAACAGCTGAACTTCTCATTGTCCTAACTGTGTGTCTTCCATGCTGCAGTGAAACACAGATTTCCAGCACAGGAGAGATTTGCTTACAGCTTCAGATGGCACGGCCCAGTGAGCGCTGTGCTAGGCAGAGAAAGGCAGTAACGGGATGTGCCAAGCTCAGCCTCCCCTGTGTTTGTAAGTACTGGGGCTGGTGTGCAGCCTCACAGCCCTGCCCCCACTTACCTGTAGAAGAAAGCTGCCCCAGTCACTGGGGAAGACATTGCAAAACAGCTGCAGTGGGGTTCAGTCTCTTCTTCCAGGTAACACGGACATGGTGTGGCTAACATGAATGATGGGACAAGAGGGTTGCACCTCAGGTTGAGTATTAGGGACAATTTCTTCTCAGAAAGAGCAGTGGGGCACTGGCGCAGCTGCCCAGGGAGGTGGTGGGGTCACCATCCCTGGAGGTGTTCTGCAACCATGGAGATGTGGCACTGAGGAACATGAGTGGACGTGGTGGCGTGGGTTGGACAGCTGGACAGGTGATTTTAGTGGTCTTTCCTAACCTTAGTGATTTGAATCCCTGATTCAAATGATTCCCCATGCACACAGCTCCACGCACCTAGTTTCAACCAAGGGCCTTTTTAATGGAGGTTTGTAGGAACACACTGTACCTAGATTAGCTTCCTCACGTACAGATAGTTTTCTGCAATCTGCAGCCTTTTCCAGGTTTTCCCATTCTTTGCCCTCAAACTCCACAACTGCCATGAGGGACTGGGGCATGGCATCCACCTGCAAAACCAGCACAGCCCCTTGAAGCACGCAGACTCTGGGCATACTTCTCCTGTAGAGTGGAACTGGCAGTTATTTGGCAGTTACAGGTGCTGCTTCCAGGTAAGTGCAGCAGCTGCAGTGCTTCAGTACCTTTGGCTTCACAGCACCCAGTCCCATTGCCTCTCAGCTGCCATTCAGCCAGGAGCTCAGCCACTGCTGCAGATCTGTGAGCACCCAGCAAGGCCACGTAGCATGAATGGTTCTGGGAATGGCGGCGGAAGAAAAAGCCCAGTGTCGTCCTGGGAAAACATCCCAGCAGCAGGAGAGCAGGCAGCAGCGTTAATCATCTATCAGTGGTGGAGGGGCCAGGTGCAGCTGGAAGGTCTCATTGTGGAAGACGCTGCTGGCAGCAGAGTCCCCGTGGGAAACACTGAGCAGCCCATGCTTCTCCCCACCGCGGGACAGTTCAGTCAGGAGAGCTAACTGCAAGACAAAATCCAGATAGGTCACCTCCTGCGGCCAGGACAGACTGCCCAGAGGCACTAATGCAAGGTGCAGAGAGAGCTCACGTGGGGTCATAAGCTCCCTGCTGCAATGAGGAAAGCCTTAACGCGTGAAGGAAGAGCTCCATGCTGCATGCAGTGACCCCACAGGACTCTGCAGCACAACAATCCTGAACTCAACGACTTTCCAGGTGTCTTGAGGTTGTTTTTAAATTCCATCATTGAAAAACAATCCCAGAGAGAGCTGAAAGTGCCAACTGGCGCAGCCAGAATGGGCAGAGGCACGAGGAGAAAGGAGAGGACAGAGGGAGGGTCACTGTCTTGGGACAAGCCCACGGGGGACTGCAGAGGGGCTCCTCTGCAAGCATGCCAGCCATGCTGTGTCTGGACAGAAGGCTATTTGCAAATGGAAAAGGAGCCTGAGAAATGCTGCACACCATACACACTTTTCAGGCCCAGCCTCAGGACTGGAGGCAGTCCCCCAGCAGTGGCAGCAGTGCGGATGTGCTGTGATGTGAAGCAGCCAGCTCTGTGCACGCTGCAGTGCCAGCACTGAATGAAATCCCACAGAAAAGCCAAAGCCCATGCTGCCAGCTCTAACATCTTGCCTGGCAGCTTGCATAGTACCCTTCCCCAATTTGAAGCTGACAGGGTAACAGGCAGTACGTACCCGCGAGGTCCCACGGTTGAGTCGGCAGAGTTGGTCAAAGGCCTGGATTTGCTGAGGATCCAATGCAGACTCTGACCCTGTCTGATAAAGGGAACAAGGAGGTTACAAAAACAACCACATCCCACGAGAGCCCAGCCAGCAGTCAGGCAGGCTCACCGCGGTGGCACTGGAGTTGCTACACAGCTTCAGGTGAAGAGTAATGGAAATGCAAATAACAGGTGCCATAGTCTGCAGCCGAAGCATTAGCAATGCCTTTAAAAAGCATTATTTAAATATCCCAGGGAGGGATGACAAAGAATCACAGATTCTCCCAAGTTCGTCCCATTTTACTGCATCACGATGTTTCTATTTTGATTATTCCAAAAGCGTCATCAAGGAACTACAATGGGAGCCAGGGAGAGCAGCCTCCCTCGTGAGCAGCGATTTGGCATCTGTCGTCTTTGGGGATCTATTTTTAAGGGAACGTTCAAGATTCATTCTTAAATATTTTCTCCCAAACAAATTTCCCCAAGGCTATTAACCCAAAGTGCTGCAGTCCTACAAGTGACTGCTTACCGAAGCTGAATTTACCACCCCCTGGCTGTTGAGGCCCCTATAGCCACCAGGCCCTTCTCCCCAACATTTCTCCTCTGGGGCAGATGCTGCAGCACCCAGCTGCTCGACGCTTCCTGTGCTCTGTGGTGTGTTTACAGAGCACGTTGCAAAGCTCAGTGAAGATGATTCCCAGTTACTGTGGACAAACTCTAAAAGCACAACACGCTAGAGGGCACACAGCCACCAGTCAGTGCCAGAACCATCCTTAACTTCTCTGGGTGACACATCCCTCCACCTCCTGCATTGCTGGTGTCTCAACGTCCCTCAATGTCAGCAGAACTCAGATTAGGGAATGCCTTATCCAGAGTGTGCACTCACAGCCCAGAAGACCAACAGTACCCTGGGCTGCATCAACACAGGGAGGGGAGGTGATTGTCCCCCTCTGCTCTGCCCTTGCAAGGCCCCAGCTGCAGTACGGCATCCAGGCTTGGGGTCCCAGCACAGGAGGGATGTGGAGCTGTTGCATTGGGTCCAGAGGAGCATGATGAAGGTGCTCCAAGGGCTGGAGCACCTCTCCTATGAAGAAAGGCTGAGGGAGGCGGGGGTGTTTAGCTTGGAGAAAAGAAGGCTCTAGTGAGACCTCACTGTGGCTTTCCAGCACTTGAAGGGAGCTTATAAGCAGGAGGGAGACTGACATGTTGCAGTCTGATAGTAAGAGGACAAGGGGGAATAACTTTCAAAGAGGAGAAATTCAGGTTAGCTGTGAGGAGGAAATTCTTCTTTACTCACAGGGTGGTGAGGCCCTGGCACTGCTGCCCAGAGAAGTGTGGAGATGCTGGAGGTGCTCAGGGCCAGGCTGGATGGGGCCCTGGGCAGCCTGAGCTGATGAGGGGCAGCCAGCCCACGGCAGGGATTGCGACTGGGTGCTGTAAGGTCCCTTCCAACCCAGCCATTCTGTGATTCTATGATTCCTGAAGCCTGAATAGTTTCGTTACTCTTGAAGCCCTGTACGTTTTGCCTTTGAGATGTTCATCAATCGGAGGAATGCCCCAACTGCTGACACCAAGAGCACGTGCTCAGACTCATTTCCTCCTCCTGCAGGACACTGTTTATATTGCAAATAACAATCACCAGTCAAGGAGCTGAGTGTTCACAGTCCCTGTGCACATGGCATAACTCAAGAGCCTGTGACAGGGAGGGTCGCATACCCACAGCTGACAGGCTGTGCAGCACTTCCAAGGGACGTGTGGGTCATCCTCGCGTGGAAAAAAAAACACTAAAAAAAAATCAACAAAAGAAAGGGGAAAAGCTGCTCTCCACATTTGCTGTAGCCACAGGCATTCAAGGACAAGGAAAATGCAATATAATTGGCCTCTCCTCTCCTGTTATCTCTCTGCCACGCGCATGTAACCATCAATCAGACTGCTCTCCAGGCTGATGAGCTGAAATATTGCAGGCAATTCTTTTTGTTGCCATGGAAACTCCTGCTGTCAGGCCCCTTCCTTTTTTAGCCGTGTCACTAAAGGCATGTTTTCACTCAGGAGCTCTGCGGAGCCTCTCAGGGTCCAGCATCAGCACTCAGGCGTTAGGAGAACGCGCTCAGCTCCTCATCCCACCCTCAGCAAAACTCCAGGCTCCGGCAGCCACTGCTGCGGGATCAGTTGTGGACCCATCAGCACCTTGCAGCCATTTCCAGCCACGTCCTCACTACACCTCTGGGCGGTCTGACCCACAGCCAGTATGAGAAAATCATTAATGAGCTCCAGAAAACCCGAGGAAATCCCCCGGATAACAGAAGTGTGCCACTGCCGACCTCTGCAGACGTACAGCAGAGCGATGTGCCTGGAGCAGGACACAGCCCATCCATCCCTGCAGATGGGATACCCACTCCCCATTCTCTGCTCAGTGCAGCAGCAGCTCACACTCACGCTGGGCACTGCTGGAACATTCCCTTCTGGACCACTGCTGCTGCTTTCAGCCAAAGGAGCCATAATGCTGTTTGGGGTTAATTAGATAAAAAACATGCATCCCAACACCAGCAACCTCACTGGATGCTATGACCCCCACAGATGGTATTTATTTGTCACAGAGCAAAGGAAGCATGGCAGCCCATGGATTAAATCACACACACAGCGTGCCAGGCCAGGCTGGAGCTCATCCCAGGTCTGTGCCTGAGCCCGAGGTTACAGAGGCACCAGTAGGAGACAAATACTTCATTTTCTAGGCATAAGCTGAGGAGGCTGATGAGCAGCATTCCACCACAGCTAAGGACAGAAGGCTGAGAGGCTGCAGTGCTCTCTCAGTGCCAGGACTGCAGGCAGAGAGAAGAAAGGTAAGGAGATGCAGAAGAAAGCATTGTACGAGTTCACTGATCTCTTTCTGCCAGAAGCTTACTGATAATGTAAGCTGCTAAACTTTACCAAGAACCAAGCAGAAACTTCTGCTGCTTGCCCCCACCACAGCTTCTGAGTCTTGTGCAGCATACTGCTGTTTATGATGATATGTTTAGGAACAACCCCGGTGCTAGAAGCCCAGTTGCATCTGCCCAGGCCTTCCTGTGCTCAATTCAGACACAGCAAGAAAAGGGGTTGTTTTCACTGTGCGACGTGAGGATGAGCTCTGGGGAGGGAGATGGGTGTAGAGACTGCAGTTCTCTGTTTGAGGGATTCGTGGGGAGATGCTCACCTACTGCCTGCACCTCTGCAGGCTGCCCAGCCCAGCAGCCACCAACCTGGCTGATTCCCTCTCTTACCCTTCCCACCCAGGGACTGCAAACTGAATCCACACCACAGCTACTACTTATTTTGCTCCCTGCCTTCAAAGGGGACGTCAAGAGGAGGGAGAGCCCTACACATCCTTCCTGATCCTTTGCCTTCTGGTCATTTCTCAGCTTGAAGCAAGCACAAAGCACAGCAGGGACCAGCAGTCAGCTCCCAGCAGCAGCAGCAGAGCACCCCAGGGCAGGGTTCCTGCAGTGCCATGGAGCTCCAAGCCATGCAGCATGCTGGCTCCCAGCCCCTGTGAGCAGATGGAAGTCACACAGTTCCTTTCCTGCTCATTCTCCCAGGCAGATCCACAAAGACAGACTGAGAGCTGCAATTTCACACTGCGGACACGCAGCGATGTGTGCTGGTCCCTGGGAGAACAGACAGACCACTGTCAGGCAGTGCTACACTCCACAGCTATTGGCAGCAGGGACTGTGCAGTTTGTGACAATAGCAACAGGCTGCAGCAGCCCAGCAGCTGTCACTGAGTTTCTGTGTCTATTTTACAGACCCTCATAGATCCTAAATGTTTTGTTAAAACTGAGGGATTTTCATTCAACCACAGGAATGTAGTTTACCAGTGCTGTTTAATATCTTCATCAGTACCAACAACAGTGGGATTGCATGCATCCTCAGCAGTTGGTGGATGACACCAAGCTATGTGGTGCAGTCAGCACACCCAAGGGATGAGATGCCATTCAGAGAGAGCTGGGCAGGCTTAGCAGTGGGCCCAGGTGAACCTCATGAGGTTCAACAAACCCAAGTGCAAGGCCTGCACCTGCGTCACAGCAACCCTGCTACCAATACAAGCTGGGGGATACGTAAGGACAGGGCACAGCCCTGCTGAAAAGGACCTGGGGATGCTGATGGATGGCAGCTGGACACAATCCAGCTCTCTTCTTGATGCTCATTAAAACTCTCGCACTCAGAACGGAGCTCAACAACTGCAGTAACTGCAGGGATCACACGCGTTATCTGCCCTGCCATGACTTGACAGGATTAACCTCCTGCATAAAACATATCTGCTCTCTGCACAGCTCTAAACATGGTGCCCTCAGAAACGTTCTCAAACATGGAAGTACTACTGCATTTTGTAGTGTTTCAAGGTGGTTTTCTGCTGCATTTATAGAACCAAGAACCATTTATAGCCCAAGAATCAAGACTGTGTTCCTCTCCCTGATACATGTAGGTGAAAACAAACCATCTCATCACAACAATGCCATTCAGTTCTGAAGATTGATGACCAAGACACTAACACTACTACACTCACGTATGTAGGCAGATGCAGTGACTGCATTTACCTAACGTGCCTCAGTTAACATCAAGCACCACCAGCCCAAACTTAAGGCTGGAAAGAGATGACAGAAATTGACACACACACAAAAACTCAATTTTTGTAAGGATGTGAGAGGAGGACAGGACAGATGCTCAGTGTGGACACTGAAGATTATCCTGGGGAAGACAACAAGGTCTCAGTGATAACAGTGCACAAACTTCCAGTAGGAAGATAAAGCAAAGAGCCCCTTTGGCTTCCTCTTGCTGCTGCCTGTACAGAGCCCGACGCTGTAACCCTGTGTTAGAGCAAGGCTCCTTTCAGCAAGTGTTCTCACCCACTTCAGCAATGTCAATGCTGGTCCATGGCACCTCTCCATCCCCTCCACTTCCAAGGCACTGCTCCAGAAGCCACACGTACAAAGCAGAGGCACAGAAAGCACTGTCTGCTGGGCTGTCATTTCACATCTAAATCTCAGCAGCATCGTAGAATTCAAACTGACAGTCTTTGTTTCAACAGAGCAGAACTGGTACTATGAAATGCACTCCAGATGCTCAGTGGCATTTTCTTAGCATGAATTTATTCCTAATTCAAGGCTTGCTAAGAACATAAATATCTAAAGTGAGGATTTCACTGTGGAAAAGACAGCATTATATTTTACTGAGGGACAGACAACACTTTCAGTCTTCAAAGCAGCAGTCTCCCCATGGATCTGTATGCAGAACATCCCAGAAGCTCCGAGATAGCTGAAGCAGGGTGTGGGGAAGGCAGGGCTTGGGTTGGGAGCTCCAAGAGTTAGCACAGCATCCTTCTGGGGTTCCTTGTTTATTAAAATTACTTGCAGAGATGCCAGATGCAGAAGTGAGGACAGTGTGAGCAGCACAGGGCTGGGCCTGCCTGATGGCAGCACAGAGCAGCCCTTCACTGGAGAACTGTGACGTGAAAAGGCCCAACAAACCCAGTGACAAAAGCAGCACTCAATCACTCAGTGTTTACAGCACCCTGAGCAATGACTGTGCTCTCTTGGGCACTGACTGAGCACCACAGAGAGACCTCAACATGGCTGGAGGTTGGGACCCTGACAGTCCCTTTCCTTCAGTCCCTTTGCTTGTCTGCTCCTCCCATCTCAACACCCTGCATTGTATCCCCCAGGCCATGGAGGCACCTGGTGCACAGACCCACAGCATTCTGTACACATCAGTGCCACGTCAGGATGAGCGTGGGGACTGTGTGCAGCCCAGCTTTGCTGCTTCCATGCCCAGCTCTCTAA